>NC_137672.1:19644517-19685328 GCF_963422515.1 Blennius ocellaris | reverse complement strand
CCCCCACTCCACCTCTCCTCCACCCCTCCACCTCCCCTCATCCCCCTTCCGACCCCCCCTCCACCTCTCCTCCACCCCCTCCACCTCCCCTCCCCACCCTCACGGCGGCGGACTGAAGGTGACGGAGGCGTTGTGGCGCAGTGTGACGGCGAGGCGGAGGGCGTCCGTTTTATTGAATGGCGGCGGTGACGGTGTGGAGGCGGGTGAGGCTGTCGGAGGAAACCCTGTAGAAGGACAGGACGCCGGCGTCCCAGTCCAGGAACACGCCGAGGGCGCCGGGGAGCGCCAGTTGGGGGCGGGGACTTCCACGCTGCGCCCCCCGTGCTCCACGTAGCAGTGGCCGCCGTCAACGGAGAAAGCGCCACGACTCGCCCGTCGCCGCCGCCGCCGCTCTCGTACGCCAACTCCACCACGGCAGGGCTCCTGGAGCTCCGCCTCCAGGTAGCAGCGCCCCCGCAGGCTCTCCCGGCTCACCCGGCGGCTCCCCTGGCTCGGCGGCAGCTTGGCGTTCTCCGGGTCGGGGTCCAGGGTCACGTCGAGGGCGTCTGGGGGGGACGAGAACGGCGCCCGGTCAACCGCCGTTTCTACATCTGACCACAAAACGTCAGCGGACTTCTGCAGACGACACTCAGGTTTCCTCGCTAAAACCTGCATTTTCATGTTGGAGCTCAGTTGAACCTGAAACTCGCGAGTTTTCACCCACAAGGGGGCGCCGCCCCAACGCTAGCCTCTAGAGGTGAGGTTAGCCTCTATAGGTGATGTTAGCGGTTAGCATCTATAGGTGATGTTAGCATCTATAGGTGAGGTTAGCAGTTAGCATCTATCAGTTAGCCTCTAGAGGTGAGGTTAGTGGATAGCCTCTATAGGTGAGGTTAGCAGTTAGCATCTATAGGTGAGGTTAGCAGTTAGCCTCTAGAGGTGAGGTTAGCGGTTAGCCTCTATAGGTGACTTAGCGGTTAGCCTCTATAAGTGAGGTTAGCAGTTAGCCTCTATAGGTGAGGTTAGCCGCTAGAGGTTAGGTTAGCAGTTAGCCTCTATAGGTGAGGTTAGCGGTTAGCCTCTAGAGGTGAGGTTAGTGGATAGCCTCTATAGGTGAGGTTAGCGGTTAGCCTCTATAGGTTGACGTTAGCGGTTAGCCTCTATAAGTGAGGTTAGCAGTTAGCCTCTATAGGTGAGGTTAGCCGCTAGAGGTTAGGTTAGCAGTTAGCCTCTATAGGTGAGGTTAGCGGTTAGCCTCTATAGGTGAGGGTTAGCGGTTAGCCATTAGCAGGACTCGTGGAATATTTAAACCTCATGTGACTTAAAAATAACCCCGTATTTAATGTTAAATCTTGGGGTACGTTGTTAGCCGCTATCAGTTAGCTGCTATCAAGTTAGCTGCTATCAGTTATCCGCTATCAATCATCTGCCAGTCGTTAACCGCCAGCAGAAATAGTATAAACTTTACAAATTGTATGATTGTACGCCATCGGCGACTCGATCACGGCACTCCACATTTCCTGAAGCCCGTTTTAATCCGATGAATCCCGCCGTGGTCGTACCTGTGGATGGAAAACAGTCTGAGCTAACGACCTCCAGGTGTTAACGGGTGTTTCCCTCAGGCGTTAGCGTTTATCGGTAGCCGGGATTCACGAGCTCACCTCAGCTGGAACTCCGGGTCGTTCTTGATTTCTCTGATCTGACGTACGGCCGCCTCTCCCGGGTGGTTGTAGCTCAGGTCCAGCCTCCTCAGGTGGGCGGGGTTGGAGCGCAGCGCCGCGACCAGGTGAGCGCCGCCCGCCTCCGTCACCATGCAGCCCGACAGACTGAGAACACGCCGCAAAGTTCCTTCACCGCCGGTTCTGGACTCGTTGTGTCAAAATGTACCGAAAGAGTCGTCACCCGTCACGTTTTCTTGTTAAAACGTGAAGGTTTTTTTTAATCGTTTGAGCTCTTTGTTCTCACTAGAATCCGCCACAAGGGGGCAACACGGGAGGCTAACGTCTAAAACCACCTCTGGTCAATTTAGTGGTTAGCCGCTAGAGGTTAGGTTAGCAGTTAGCCGCTAGAGGTTGGGTTAGCAGCCAGCCACTTGTTAGGCTAGTGGCTAGTTGCTAGCGGTTAGTATAGCTGTTAGACGCTAGAGGTTAAGTTAGCTAGGTTGGTGGATAGCCATTAGCATGAGCATTAGCTGCCAATGGGACTTGTATAGTCTTTGAACCCCATGTGATGTAAATGTTACCCCCGTATTTCATTTTACATCTTGGGTTTGCGTTGTTGGCCGCTATTGTTTAGCCGCTAGCAGTTAGCCGCTAGCAGTTATCTGAAAAACTGTAGAATAGCTTATACGTCGTGCCCATGCGATAAACAAATGATCCTTGTATTTCAAAGGACTGCTATGCTATCACTAGGCTATCGATAGGCTATTGCTAGGCCATTGCTAGGCTATCGCTAGGCCATTGCTCGGCTATCGCTAGGCCATTGCTAGGCTATCGCTAGACTATCGCTAGGCTATTGCTAGGCCATCGCTAGGCCATTGCTAGGCTATCGCTAGGCTATTGCTAGGCTATCGCTAGACTATCGCTAGGCTATTGCTAGGCTATCGCTAGACTATCGCTAGGCTATCGCTAGGCTATTGCTAGGCCATTGCTAGGCTATCGCTAGGCCATTGCTAGGCTATCGCTAGACTATCGCTAGGCTATTGCGAGGCTATCGCTAGGCTATTGCTAGGCCATTGCTAGGCCATTGCTCAACTATCGCTAGGCCATTGCTAGGCTATCGCTAGACTATCGCTAGGCTATTGCGAGGCTATCGCTAGACTATCGCTAGGCCATCGCTAGGCTATCGCTAGGCCATCGCTTGCTATCCATGATTGACAGTTCCTGCAGTCATGAACAGGCGCCCAACCATGAAATTGTTCATTTCAGAGAGGAAGTTGTAGAATGGAACCCGGTCAGAACGAGCTTCATGTTTGAGGGGAAAGAATGGATGTAAAGACGATTGGAGGAGTGGAAACGCGAGAACACCAGCTGACGGGTTCAACAGACGTACCAGAGCGTTTCCAGTCTGCAGAAGGGACTGGACAGACCCTCGGACAACAGACGCACTCCGGGGTCCTTCAGGTCGTTGTTGCTCAGGTCCAGCTCTCGTAGGGGCGAGTGGGGAAACTTGAGTCCGAAGGCGAGATGCTCCATCCACTGCGCCGTCACGCCGCAGTTGGCTAGTCTGCGGGTGGAGGAGGGCGGGGTTAGAACGAGAAAGAAGGAAGACATGCAGAGACGTTGCAGTTCCACCAGACTAGCAGTGTGTCTGGATTCCCCCAAACCAAAACCAACAGCTTTTCCAACCACAGCCTTGTCCTGCCTGGTGGCTAAAGGCTAGTTAGCTCGCGGCTAACGGGTAGCTACAAACAACCGCGATGTAAAGTCTTCTTCAGGAAGACCAGATATCAACGAGAGTCTTCCTCACTACTCGCAAGATCTTTTCCCTACGTCTTCTTTCTGCGTCTGCTGCTTTGGATTCGCCCCGTTGGCTTTTCTTGCCGACGACCCACAATGCACTGCGCCCGACCCCACGTCCCTTGTCTGATCCGGATCAGACTTGAGGAGTCCACACTGCGTTCAGAGCGAAGCAGACTTTCCCTGAAGTGAACTCTGGTCCCGGGTTCTAACGGGGCTGGCGTCAACGCGTGCCTTACGACCATGCGTCGTCACGGCGACGGGAGACTCACAGGGCCTTGCGGCTCCTCCTCACTGCGGGTATCAGCCTCCTCCGGCCCTCCTCCGACGTGTTGTAGCTCTTCAGGTCCAGCTCCTCCAGGTCGCTCTTCGACACCTGCAGCATGTAGGCGAGCGCGGAGCAGTGCAGCGGCGTCAGCTCCGCCCCCACCCTCAGGAAACCCTGGATCTCGTCCTTGACCTTGTAGTCCCTCATCTCCACCATGGTCTGGAAGAGGTTGATGCAGCCGTCTGGCGAGACGGTCTTCCTCCGGATGGACTTCAGGTGGGTCAGGATCTTCTTCTCGGTGTCCTGGGTGGAGTCGGGCGGCTCCACCAGGCCTCGGAGGACCCTGCGGTTGGGCTCCACCAAGAGGCCCAGCAGGAACTGCATGAAGTAGTCCATGTGGCCGTACTCCTTGCCCAGCACTTTGTCCACGGTCGTCTTGAGAAGATCCAGCAGCGCGCGTCCTCGGCCCTTCAGACAAAGGAAGTCCTCCAGCGCCGCGACGTCGCCGTTCATGAAGGAGTCGTAGACGAAGAGAGCGGCGAAGAACTCCTGTATGGTCAGGTGGACGAAGAAGTAGACCTTCTTCTGGTACAGGATCTTTTCCTCCAGAACTATCGTGTTGCAGAACCCGGAGCAGACCGACGCCTCCTTCATGTCAATGCCGCAGTCCTGGAGGTCTTCCTCGTAGAAGACCAGGCTGTTCTTCAGCAGCTGCTGGAACGCCAGTTTCCCCAGCTGCAGGACGAACTGCTTGTGCAGCGTCAGGAAGGTCTCTTTGGTCTTGGCGGGCCTTCCACCGTGCTTCTTCGTCCGGCGTCGGGTTTGGGCGGACAGGAAGTGGGCCATCATCTCCGTCAGAGTCTGCGGGGTTTCCGCCTCCTCGTCTGCAAAAACCTCCTGAAAGAGCAGGGCGGAAATCCAGCAGAAGATGGGGATCTGGCACATGACGGTGAGGCTGGGCGAAGACTGAATGTGCGCCACGATCCTCGTGGCGAGAGCCGCGTCGGAACGGAACCGCCTCTGGAAGTACTCTTCGATCTGTGGCTCGTTGAATCCGCGGATCTCCGTCACCAGCCCGACGAGCTCGGCCGGGACTTTGTCGGCGGAAGTGGGGCGGGACGTGATCCAGACGTTGGCGTCGGGAAGGAGGCGACCCTTGACGAGGTTCACGATCAGATTTCCCACGGACGTCTTCTGGTGGACAGACGTCACCGACTCCTCGCCCTGGAAGTCCAGGGGGAGTCTGCTTTCGTCCAGGCCGTCCAGGATCACGATGACCCCGACGTGGACGTAGTCGACGGGCGGGGCCAGACCGAGGAGATCCGGGTGAAGCTCGGCGACGAGCCCATGGAGGCTTTTCTCGCCCGAGCAGAGATTCAGCTCTCGGAAAGCCAGGCTGAAGATGAAGTCCACGTCCCGGTTGGCGTCCCCCGCGGCCCAGTCCAGAGTGAACTTCTGCACGGCGAAGGACTTCCCGATGCCGGCGACGCCATTGGTCAGGACGACCCGGTGCCGTCCCTCTCGACCGGGCAGACGTTTGAAGATGTCCTGGAGGTTGACCGAGGTGCCGTCGTCGGTCCGGTCGTGGAGCGGAGTCCTGAGCTGCCGGGACTCGTGTTCCGCACGCGGCACCTTGCCGCCTCCGGCGGTGACGTACAGTTGAGTGTAGATACGATTCAGGGAACTCTTCTGATCGCCATCGCCCTCGGGGACCGTCCTGTTCTTCCGTCGCGTGGTCTCTTTGAGACGCCGCCTCACTTCTGCCAGGTTGCTCTCGCCTGAAGCAAACAGCATCACAGACGTTTCAGAATTCAAACTTTGCCGACGTTCGAGAAATAACGGTTCTCTTCCATCCCAGAACCAAAGCTACCAACGGCCTCGGTTCCACAAGACGGTACGGTGCGATCCGGGTTTTCATAACCCTAACCCCATTTTACCTTTTTCTGTGTTTGTCTCTTGTTCCGTTGTTGTCTTGAGTTTCTTTACAGCTTTTCTGGAGGAACACAAAGGAAAAACATTGTTCAGCACCAGATTACAGCGATTCGCGCTTCATATTTCTACGTCTTGGTAATAAAATCTTTGTTACCGTTCAGGCGCCTCGCTGCTAAACATGGGCGGGTCCACCTTGGAACTGTCACTCTTCACCGACAGCTGGTCGGGATCCGAACTCGTCTGTGAACTGAAATCAAAGACATTTGCTTTAATAATCCCCGAAGACTTCGAGGTTATTCTGAGTACTTTCATGGCCGAGTACCAACTCGTTCTCTTAGCTCCTGAAACAATGAACAAAGTGGAGGATCAGAACCGCGGCGCTAGCAGATGCAACAGCGGCCATTTTGACAGTGGACTGGGGGCGTCGGTCCGACCGAGGGCGGCCATGTTGAACGAGGACGCCGGGTCTGGTGTCACAAAGCAAGATGGACGACGAACCAACGTTGCGTCGGTCGTCTAGAGAAACGATGTTCAAGGGGTGAAAACACTGAGGGTACCTCTCAAAGTCCTCGCCGGAGAACACGGGAGGATCCAGCTTGGATCTGTCGCTCCTCATCGACACCTGGTCTGGAACCGAACTGGTCTGTGAACTGAGAGCGAGACTTTCAGGAAGACTGATCTGTCAGACCGTCACAGACCGTCACAGACCACTACGGACCATCAGAGGCCACTACAGACCATCACAGACCAAAGTGGTCCCGGTCCCACTGGGACCATTAAAGCTTCACCTGGTTGAAGGACTGAAGTCCTCCGAGGACTGAGACCTCAGTCGTTTCCTGGCGGCCATCTTTGTTTCTGCTCTGAAACGGAAAACAACGTAAGAAAACAATCGACATGGAAACGTAAATAAAACTAGTAAATAAACACTTAAAATGGGTAAATTAAACATGTATATAAAACACCTAACTATTAATAATAATAATGATTATTATTATTATTAATAATAATAATAATCTGAGCCCAAGTTATGAGACCTTTATTTATTTATTTATTTAAATTAATGCTCAAGTTTATATCCAAACCTCCAATTGTTCATTTGAAATAATGTTTTAAGACACAATGATGATCAAAGAATCCATTCTTGTTTATTCATTCATTCATTCATTCATTTATTTATTCAACCTGTCAGTGATTAAAAGCTAAAATCGGATTATTATCAGAGAATTTAAACTCCTTTTTACTGTAAATTCACGTGTAAATATCAGATATTTCGTCTTTTTTTAATTTCCTAAATGATTTAAATTACTCTGGTTTTGTCATTTGAAACGAACAGGCTCGATGGGGGCGGGGCTTCAGTCCCCCTGCGTTCTGATTGGCTCTGGATGAGGGCGGACGCCAGGTTTACGGAGTGTTGGTGAGTTTCTATCTTTAATTCTGCTTAGAAAAATAATAAATTCTCCCCGTTTGAGAAGCAAAGCCGCTTTTCTTCTCTACCCCCTCAGATTATCTGTTATATTTAACCTGTTTTTATTATTTTATTCCCCGTAATTCTGACTTTACTCCCTGAGCTGGAAACTGACCGATCTGGCAACGCAAATCCAATAAACACGGAAATGAGGGTTTTTAATAACGCCATAAAAATCGATCTAAATGACTAAATCCACACTTTCGCCATAAAGTCGCGGATCAACAACCAACCCGACTCACATTTAACGGTTTTATTACTTCGTTTCACCAAAAACAAATACATTGTTCGTCACTGAAGCTGATTTGTGTATTTATTTATCTCCAAAAAACAGTGAAAAAGACGATAAAACACATTTCCTCGGTGGTTTCGGTGAAACGATCGTTTGTTTTTCAGTAAAAGAAGAGAGGCTGTCGCGTTTCTGTTCGTTGCGCACTTGTTAAAAAAAAACAAACAAAGGAAGTCCAAACTAAACGATCCTATAAACCGATAGGATCCATCAAACTAAAGCTAAAACTACAAACACAACAAACAACAACAACATGCAGCGGAAAACATGACGAGTTCAGCCGAGTGACGCGATTTTATTTGACTTTTACCTGGAAAACCTGCAGGACTCCTCCTTTTGACCGCAGATATTGAAGGGGAACTTTTTTTACTTTCGTTTTTGTTGTTTACGTTCTTTGTCCCAACCGCCCCCCCCCCTGGATTTTAGTTTATTTATTCATTGTGGAAATAATAATAAAAACAATTCTAACCATTGCACAACATAAATACAGTTGAAGGAGTGAAATAAAATAAAAGTAAAAAAACTCCTCTGTTGAGCATCAGGAGGATAAATGAGGTGTTTACATAAATAATACAAACAAAAACATGAGACTGAACATAAATAAATGCTGCTGATTGTTGTTTTTGATTAAAAAAACCCTGCAGCGCCATCTAGTGGACAAAGTCCAGCATCAGCTCAGGAAGAGTCGAGAATTTCTGGGAAAACTTTCACCAAATACACTTTTTATTGTTGTTGAGGATCAAAAGATCAACAAAACTTTGCCTGAAAAGAAAAACAATTCTGAACAAACTGAAGATGTGAGGAACTTTGTGGAATCGTGTTCATGGATGACGAGCGGTTACCGTGGTTACGGGTGACACGGGGAGTTTTGAGAGTCGGTCTGGAGCTTCTCCTCCTCCTCTTCCTCCTCCTCCTCCTGCTCCTCCTCTTCCTCCTCCTCTTCCTCCTCCTCCTCTTCCTCCTCCTCCTCCTCGTCCTCCTGCTCCTCTTCCTCCTCCTCTTCCTCCTCCTCTTCCTCCTCCTCTTCCTCCTCCTCCTCTTCCTCCTCCTCCTGCTCCTCTTCCTCCTCCTCTTCCTCCTCCTTCTCCTCTTCCTCCTCCTCCTCTTCCTCCTCCTCCTCCTCGTCCTCCTCCTCCTCTTCCTCCTCCTCCTCCTCCTCGTCCTCGTCCTCCTCCTCGTCCTCCTCTTCCTCCTCCTCCTCCTCCTCCTCCTCTTCCTCCTCCTCTTCCTCCTCCTCCTCCTCGTCCTCGTCCTCCTCCTCGTCCTCCTCTTCCTCCTCCTCTTCCTCCTCCTCCTCCTCCTCCTCCGCTTCCTCCTCCTCTTCCTCCTCCTCCTGCTCCTCCTCGTCCTCCTCTTCCTCCTCCTCCTCTTCCTCCTCCTCCTTCTCCTCCTCGTCCTCCTCTTCCTCCTCCTTCTCCTCTTCCTCCTCTTCCTCCTCCTCCTCTTCCTCCTCCCTCCTCCTCCTCCTCTTCCTCCTCCTCCTCTTCCTCCTCCTCTTCCTCCTCCTCCTCAACCTGCTACCTGCTGATACCAAGTTTGACCATTGACTGACGATACAGTAGTTTGATGAAATACTTACTACTGTATGGTACAGTACTGTATGGTATACTACTGTATGGCACACTACTGTATGGTATACTACTGTATGGTACACTACTGTATGGCACACTACTGTATGGTATACTACTGTATGGTACACTACTGTATGGTATACTACTGTATGATGCACTACTGTATGACACACTACTGTATGGGCACACTACTGTATGGTACAGTACTGTATAGTACACTACTGTATGGTCCACTACTGTATGACACACTACTGTATGGCACACTACTGTATGGTACAGTACTGTATAGTACACTACTGTATGGTCCACTACTGTATGGTACACTACTGTATGGCACACTACTGTATGGTACAGTACTGTATGGTACACTACTGTATGGTATGCTACTGTATGACACACTACTGTATGGTATACTACTGTATGGCACACTACTGTATGGTATACTACTGTATGGTACACTACTGTATGGCACACTACTGTATGGTATACTACTGTATGGTACACTACTGTATGGTATACTACTGTATGATGCACTACTGTATGACACACTACTGTATGGCACACTACTGTATGGTACAGTACTGTATAGTACACTACTGTATGGTCCACTACTGTATGACACACTACTGTATGGCACACTACTGTATGGTACAGTACTGTATAGTACACTACTGTATGGTCCACTACTGTATGACACACTACTGTATGGCACACTACTGTATGGTACAGTACTGTATAGTACACTACTGTATGGTCCACTACTGTATGACACACTACTGTATGGCACACTACTGTATGGTACAGTACTGTATAGTACACTACTGTATGGTCCACTACTGTATGACACACTACTGTATGGCACACTACTGTATGGTACAGTACTGTATAGTACACTACTGTATGGTCCACTACTGTATGACACACTACTGTATGGCACACTACTGTATGGTACAGTACTGTATAGTACACTACTGTATGGTCCACTACTGTATGACACACTACTGTATGGCACACTACTGTATGGTACAGTACTGTATAGTACACTACTGTATGGTCCACTACTGTATGGTACACTACTGTATGGCACACTACTGTATGGTACAGTACTGTATGGTACACTACTGTATGGTATGCTACTGTATGACACACTACTGTATGGTATACTACTGTATGATACACTACTGTATGACACACTACTGTATGGTACAGTACTGTATAGTACACTACTGTATGGTCCACTACTGTATGGTATACTACTGTATGGTTCTGTATGGCACACTACTGTATGTAACTCCTAATTGCCTTTTAATTAAACACAAACTCAGGTGGAAGAGAAAGGCTGGGTAAGGCGACAGCGTTTTCAGTACAAGGATATTATTCTTTTATTGTTTCAGAAAAGTTTTCCCACATTTAGAAAATGACATCCGTTTCCATGGGAACATCAGAAATGCTGAAAACAACGCAGCTTTGTGTGCCTGCAGTCGCCCTTGTACCTGTTGCCGTGACAACAGAACATGAAAGCTCACTGCAAAGATCAAAGCCGTGGATCATGTTATGCCGTGTTTGTGAACATGAAAGCCTTGGATCATGTTATGATGTCATGTGAACATGAAAGCCTTGGATCATGTGATGATATCATGTGAACATGAAAGCTTTGATGTCCGCAGGTATAAAAGCCCACGAGGTTCCAAAGCTGACAGATCGATACTACATTGCAGTGGATAACAGCTTTACGAGTTTTACGAATTTTACGAGTTTTACGAGTTTTACGAATTTTACAAATTTTACGAGTTTTACGCGTTACAAGTCAAAACATGTCGCAGGATTTGACTTCAGGAATGGAAAGCGCACAGCAGACGACTGCGGGACGCAGTTGTGATGCAATCAAACAATTGAAAAACGAGCTCAGCTTTTACAGAACGTTGAGCAACGACCAGATGGAGAACTACATGAAGCTCTGGCGTCGACTAAGGAGCGTGGAGGAAGACCGAGAACAACTGGCCCAAGCTCTGGAGGGGTCCAAAGGGGACGTGGAGGGGGAAGTGGACACTCAGGTGGAGGACAGAGTTGAAGACGGATCGGGAATGCATTGCCAGTGCAAGAAGGATCTGGGCCAGCTTCCTCCAGTCGTCTGCAGCTTGAAAGACGATGAGAAGCTGCTGAAAGAGAAGGAGGAGTTGAGCAGCCGGGTCGGAGCTCTGGAGTTAGAAGTGGACGTCCTCAAAAGTGCCTTGGACAGTAAGGAGACGGAGTGTGGCGATCAAGCAAAGGAACTGAAGGAAATGAAGGAAATGTATGAGGATGTAACAACCGCCAACACCAACCTGGAGACGTACGTGGATGACCTGGAGGAGTACGTAGCTGAGGAGAAGAGGTCCAAGGTCCAACTGCAGAGGTCCAACTCCGAACTGCACTGGGCCACGGCCGACCTGCACTGGTCCAAGGCCGACCTGGAAGAGTCCAAGGCCCAACTGGAAGAGTCCAAGGCCCAACTGGAGAGGACGATGGAAACCAAGCTGAAGGAAGCAGCTGAGGAGAAATCCGCCCTGCAGTCTGCGTACGAGGAGGAAGTCCGTCAACTTTCTGCAGTCGTCTCCAGTCTGAAAGACGAGAATGAGAAGCTGCTGAGAGAGAAGGATGAGGAGGTTCAGGCCTTGGAAAAGAGTGTCCAGCTAGAAAGAGAAGAAAATGAGAGGAAGTTGCAGGAGAAAGACGGTGAAATCAACCAGCTGTCGTACGCCTTGAATGAGGCAGAGCTGGGCGAGGAGATGCTCATAGAGGAATGTACCACCAAGAATCACACGCTCCAAGTGAAACTGGAAACCATCACAAAAAGGGTGGACAAGACAATCACGCTACATAGAGAAGAAACTGAGCAGAAGTTGAAGGAGCGAGACGACAAAATCAATGAGCTGTCGTACGCCTTGAGTCATCAGGCAGAGCTGCACAAGGACTACATAGAGGTCAGTGTCACCAACACTCACCAGCTGGAATTGGAAGTGGAAACCCTCACGAATGACCTGGAACTCAAGGAGACCGAGTGCGAGTACCTCAAAAAGGAACTGAAGGACGATGCAACGATCCACTGGACCAACCTGGAGATGTACGTGGGTCAAATGGAGAGGTCCAAGGCTGAGGAGGAGGAGTCCAAGGCCCAACTGGAGAGGACGATGGAAACCAAGCTGAAGGAAGCAGCTGAGGAGAAATCCGCCCTGCAGTCTGCGTACGAGGAGGAAGTCCGTCAACTTTCTGCAGTCGTCTCCAGTCTGAAAGACGAGAATGAGAAACTGCTGAGACAGAAGGATGAGGAGGTTCAGGCCTTGGAAAAGAGTGTCCAGTCACAAAGTGAAGAAACTGAGACGAGGTTACAGGAGAGAGCTGAACAAATCGCTCAGCTGCTGCAGGCCTATCGTACTCAGGTACAAAAGTACCAAGAGCACATGGGCGACTGTGAGGAGAAAACTCATGACCTTCAGTTAGAAGTGGACGTCCTCAAAAGTGCCTTGGACAGTAAGGAGACAGAGTGTGGCGATCAAACAAAGGAACTGAAGGAAATGGTTGACGACGTCACGGCCCTCAGGACCAACCTGGAGATGTTCCTGGATCAACAGGAAGAGTCCAAGGCCCAACTGGAAGAGTCCAAGGCCCAACTGGAAGAGTCCAAGGCCCAACTGGAAGAGTCCAAGGCCCAACTGGAGAGGACGATGGAAACCAAGCTGAAGGAAGCAGCTGAGGAGAAATCCGCCCTGCAGTCTGCGTACGAGGAGGAAGTCCGTCAACTTTCTGCAGTCGTCTCCAGTCTGAAAGACGAGAATGAGAAGCTGCTGAGACAGAAGGATGAGGAGGTTCAGGCCTTGGAAAAGAGTGTCCAGCTAGAAAGAGAAGAAAATGAGAGGAAGTTGCAGGAGAAAGACGGTGAAATCAACCAGCTGTCGTACGCCTTGAGTCATCAGGCAGAGCTGCACAAGGACTACATAGAGGTCAGTGTCACCAACACTCACCAGCTGGAATTGGAAGTGGAAACCCTCACGAATGCCCTGGAACTCAAGGAGACCGAGTGCGAGTACCTGAAAAAGGAACTGAAGGACGATGCAACGATCCACTGGACCAACCTGGAGATGTACGTGGGTCAAATGGAGAGGTCCAAGGCTGAGGAGGAGGAGTCCAAGGCCCAACTGGAGAGGACGATGGAAACCAAGCTGAAGGAAGCAGCTGAGGAGAAATCCGCCCTGCAGTCTGCGTACGAGGAGGAAGTCCGTCAACTTTCTGCAGTCGTCTCCAGTCTGAAAGACGAGAATGAGAAGCTGTTGAGAGAGAAGGACGAGGACTTCAGCAGCCGGGTCAGAACTCTGGAGACCAAACTGGAACAGTTGGACTCTGAACTCCAAGACAAGGACCAACGGCTGAGAGACAAGGACCAGGAGGTTCAGGCCTTGGAAAAGAGTCTCCAGTCACAAAGTGAAGACCTGGAACTCAAGGAGACCGAGTGTGAGTACCTGAAAAAGGAACTGAAGGACGATGCAACGATCCACTGGACCAACCTGGAGATGTACGTGGGTCAAATGGAGAGGTCCAAGGCTGAGGAGGAGGAGTCCAAGGCCCAACTGGAGAGGACGATGGAAACCAAGCTGAAGGAAGCAGCTGAGGAGAAATCCGCCCTGCAGTCTGCGTACGAGGAGGAAGTCCGTCAACTTTCTGCAGTCGTCTCCAGTCTGAAAGACGAGAATGAGAAGCTGCTGAGACAGAGGGATGAGGAGGTTCAGGCCTTGGAAAAGAGTGTCCAGCTAGAAAGAGAAGAAAATGAGAGGAAGTTGCAGGAGAAAGACGGTGAAATCAACCAGCTGTCGTACGCCTTGAATGAGGCAGAGCTGGGCGAGGAGATGCTCATAGAGGAATGTACCACCAAGAATCACACGCTCCAAGTGAAACTGGAAACCATCACAAAAAGGGTGGACAAGACAATCACGCTACATAGAGAAGAAACTGAGCAGAAGTTGAAGGAGCGAGACGACAAAATCAACGAGCTGTCGTACGCCTTGAGTCATCAGGCAGAGCTGCACAAGGACTACATAGAGGTCAGTGTCACCAACACTCACCAGCTGGAATTGGAAGTGGAAACCCTCACGAATGACCTGGAACTCAAGGAGACCGAGTGCGAGGACCTCAAAAAGGAAGTGCAGGAACTGAAGGGCGATGTAACGACCATCAGGACCAACCTGGAGACGTCCCTGGATCAACTAGAGAGGTCCAAGGCTGCTCTGGAGTCCAAACAAGAACAGTTGGACGTGGAAACCCTCAAAAGTGACCTGGAACTCAAGGAGACCGAGTGCAAGGACCTCAAAAAGGAAGTGCAGGACATGAATGACGGTCTAGCAAAAATCAGGACCAACTTAGAGATGTCCCAGGATATACTAGAGAAGTCCAAGGCTGCTTTGGAGATGAAGCAAGTACAGTGGCACTTTGAACTCCAATACAAGGACCAACGGCTGAGAGACAAGGTTCAGGAGGTCCGGGCCTTGGAAAAGAGTCTCCGGTTAGAAAGAGAAGAAAATGAGGGGAAGTTAAAGCAGAGAGACGACAAAATCCATGACCTGGAACTCAAGGAGACCGAGTGCGAGGACCTGAAAAAGGAAGTGCAGGAACTGAAGGGCGATGCAACGACCATCAGGACCGACCTGGAGAGCACCAGGACCAACCTGGAGAGCACCAGGACCAACCTGGAGAGCACCAGGGTGGACCTGGAGAGCACCAGGGTGGACCTGGAGAGAGCCCAGGCTCAGCTCCAGCAGGTGAAGGTCACTCAGCTGGAGGAGGCCGGGGAACACAAGTTTGTCCTGCGGTCGGAGTTTGAGCAGAAGGTCAGTGAGCTCAGTTCAGAGGTCAGCAGTTTGGAGGAGGACAAGGAGAAACTGCTGAAACAGAAGGAGGAGGAGGTCCAGGCCTTGGAAAAGAGTTTCCAGCTAGAAAGAGAAGAGAATGAGAAGATGTCTGAGGAGAAAGACGGCCTCCTCGATGAGGTGCTGCGGGTCTTTGAGAAGCTGGAACAAAAGTACTGCGACCACATGGACGACTGTGAGAGCAACACCCGGGACCTGGAACTCCGACTGTTGACTCTCCAAGGTTCCTTGGACATAGAAGAGACTGAGTCCAAGACTGAGGAGGAGAGGTCCAACACTGAAGAGGAGAGGTCCAACACTGAAGAGGAGAGGTCCAACACTGAAGAGGAGAGGTCCAACACTGAAGAGGAGAGGTCCAACACTGAAGAGGAGAGGTCCAACACTGAAGAGGAGAGGTCCAACACTGAAGAGGAGAGGTCCAACACTGAAGAGGAGAGGTCCAACACTGAAGAGGAGAGGTCCAACACTGAAGAGGAGAGGTCCAACACTGAAGAGGAGTGGTCCAACACTGAGGAGGAGAGGTCCAACACTGAAGAGGAGAGGTCCAACACTGAAGAGGAGAGGTCCAACACTGAAGAGGAGAGGTCCAACACTGAAGAGGATAGCGACACTCCCGACCAATAGTACGATAGTAGAACCACGGATCCAGGAGGACCGATGTGGATTCCGTCTTGGAACAACGGTCCAGCTCTTCACCGTCTCACAGATTAATGAAGGGGGGCCTCTTGGAACCGGGACGGGACCCGGGGGAATCTCTGGGGGGCCTCTTGGAACCGGAACGGGACCCGGGGAATCTCTGGGGGGCCTCTTGGAACCGGGACGGGACCCGGGGGAATCTCTGGGGGGCCTCTTGGAACCGGGACGGGACCCGGGGGAATCTCTGGGGGGCCTCTTGGAACCGGGACGGGACCCGGGGGAATCTCTGGGGGGCCTCTTGGAACCGGGACGGGACCCGGGGGAATCTCTGGGGGACCTCTCTGGGGGGCCTCTTGGAACCGGGACGGGACCCGGGGGAATCTCTGGGAGGCCTCTTGGAACCGGGACGGGACCCGGGGGAATCTCTGGGGGGCCTCTTGGAACCGGGACGGGACCCGGGGGAATCTCTGGGGGGCCTCTTGGAACCGGGACGGGACCCGGGAAATCTCTGGGGGGCCTCTTGGAACCGGGACGGGACCCGGGGAATCTCTGGGGGGCCTCTTGGAACCGGGACGGGACCCGGGGGGGACTTCTTGGAACCGGGACGGGACCTGGGGGGACTTCTTGGAACCGGGACGGGACCCGGGGGGACTTCTTGGAACTGGGACGGGACCTGGGGGGACTTCTTGGAACCGGGACGGGACCCGGGGGGACTTCTTGGATCTCCGGCGTCGGAACAGGAACGGGAACCACCCCGAGGAGGACACTCACACCCCGAGGAGGACACTCACTTCCCGGGGAGGACACTCACACCCCGGGGAGGACACTCACTCCCCGAGGAGGACACTCACTTCCCGGGGAGGACACTCACACCCCGGGGAGGACACTCACACCCCGAGGAGGACACTCACTCCCCGGGGAGGACACTCACTCCCCGAGGAGGACACTCACACCCCGAGGAGGACACTCACTCCCCGGGGAGGACACTCACACCCCGGGGAGGACACTCACTCCCCGGGGAGGACAGCACCGGCTCACCTGCAGACCCGGCCAACAGGACACTCACCACACGGACTGAAGACCAGGACAGTCCTCTGGCCCCGGACCCCCCTCACTGTAGGGCTTCAGAATGCAAGGCAACCAATCAGCTGATTGCCTTGCAGGAGTGTCAGAGAGGATCCGGTGCTGGAGGAGGTGTGTGACTCCTCACACCCTCCTGATGATGGATTGTCATCAACAACAACAACAACAACAACAACAACGTCCTCTTTTCAACACTCGTCCTCCCACGTCGGCCTTCTCCACCCTCCAGATGGCTCCACCCTCCATTGCTCCGCCTCCCCGGACTTCTTCACCTCCACTTTTTCTTTCCCACAGTCGCAAATAAATGTAAATGTAAATAATCGCTTGTTCCCGTGAGTTTGTTTTTTTTTTTTTTAGGGATGCTCGATATATCCGATATTCCGATATTGATTAACTCTTAATTTCCGATACCGAAGTCAGCGATACCGATATCACTGATACCGATATTACCGATCCCGATATCAGCGATACCGATATCACTGATACCGATATCACTGATACCGATATCACCGATACCGATATCAGCGATACCGATATCACTGATACCGATATTACCGATACCGATATCACTGATACCGATATTACCGATACCGATATCAGCGATATCGGTATTACCGATACCGATATCAGCGATACCGACATCACTGATACCGATATTACCGATACCGATATCACCGATACCGATATCAGCGATACCGATATTACCGATACCGATATCACCGATACCGATATTACCGATACCGATATCACCGATACCGATATTACCGATACCGATATCACTGACACCGATATTACCGATACCGATATCACCGATACCGATATCAGCGATACCGATATTACCGATACCGATATCACCGATACCGACATTACCGATACCGATATCAGCGATACCGATATTACCGATACCGATATCAGCGATACCGATATTACCGATACCGATATCACCGATACCGATATCACCGATACCGATATATGCTGGCTTTTTACATCAAAACTGTTCGGTAACAACAACATAAAATATCTCCTACTGTGGAATTAACACATTATGCCTCATTTTATTGTGACGCCCCACTGGATGCATATGTGAATCAAACATGGCTTTCCAAATGTACACACTGAGAAAAATAAGAGAACAACAACTTAAATTATGGAAAAAAGTGCCATATTTATTTAGTGTGAGAGAGAAACCTCAACAACAAACTCAACAACACCACAGACAATAAAAAAAAAGGAAGAGGTATATCTTCAGTCCATTAGTTGTAAACAGTCAATGAATGAATAACTGGACATAACTTGTCAAATAATAGACTCAAACTGGCTCAATCTCTTTTAAGAGTAACAAAATAGTGCAAATATAAACAAGAAAGGCACAGAAATGCTCACAAAATTAAAACAGCCCTCCTTTAAAGTGCAACAACAACAAAGACTGAAGTTGACTCGTCCATATAACTGGTCTATTTCTTTCCCCATGTCCTCATGTGTAAGAGGGAGATTGTTCTGTATGAATACACTGGTTCACTGTCAACACTGGTGCAGGGTGCAGTCAGGTACTGGTACCAGTGCTGAACACTGGTTCACTGTCAACACTGGTGCAGGGTGCAGTCAGGTACTGGTACCAGTGCTGAACACTGGTTCACTGTCAACACTGGTGCAGGGTGCAGTCAGGTACTGGTACCAGTGCTGAACACTGGTTCACCGTCAACACTGGTGCAGGGTGCAGTCAGGTACTGGTACCAGTGCTGAACACTGGTTCACCGTCAACACTGGTGCAGGGTGCAGTCAGGTACTGGTACCAGTGCTGAACACTGGTTCACCGTCAACACTGGTGCAGGGTGCAGTCAGGTACTGGTACCAGTGCTGAACACTGGTTCACTGTCAACACTGGTGCAGGGTGCAGTCAGGTACTGGTACCAGTGCTGAACACTGGTTCACTGTCAACACTGGTGCAGGGTGCAGTCAGGTACTGGTACCAGCAGGGAAGAGGGCCTGGTTGAGCCTCCAGTCCTCCACGGACATTTCATTCACCGGGCTGTAGAATATGTAGTATATGTAGAATAATATATTTATATTACAATATATATACTATAATAATATATGTTGAGTCTCATGATCACCTTGTAAAAAAGAAAAGAAAAGAATAATAAATTAAATTCATGCATAATGGAGATGAGGGCTCAAGCTGTATGTCTAAGTGCTCATGTCATGCTTGAGCGCATGCGCAAACCACGGTTCGCTTGAACTACCTGGCGAGCTCCTCATTCACCTGGACCGTCATCAGGAGCACACAGCCCGTTGGTACGTCGGTGATCATGTGACGTGATGACGCTGCATGTTTCCTGTTCATGAGCGCTGCCGTGTGTGATTTAGTTGAAAATTATTTATTGCCTTGGATGTTCGGCGAGAATGTTAAAACCTTAGTTAGCATTTGGCTTTTAGCGTTAGCTCGATCCGAGACCTTAGTTATTTAGCGCGCCTGGCGGCTGACGCTAACTCGATAGGTTTGATGTGTTGTGTGTTGAAGGACCTCAGTTAAATCCCGTTGAATGTGTGTGTGAAAGGCACGGGCGCAGTTTGTAAGCGCGAGCGTGCCAATGTTTACATCACGTGAGCGGTGGTGTCGCGGGGCATTCTGGGTAATGTAGTCTTTTGAGCGATCTCCGCTATGCTGAATTTGGACTGAAGACTGAAGAAGGTTGTTTGTTTGCATGGTGATGTTCGAAGAATATGTTGTGATTGTTTTATTTATCACTTCCAGGTTTATGACCTGTGTACCTGTGTACCTGTACCTGTGTACCTGTACCTGTGTACCTGTACCTGTGTACCTGTACCTGTGTACCTGTGTACCTGTACCTGTGTACCTGTGTACCTGTGTGCCTGTGTGCCTGTGTACCTGTGTACCTGTACCTGTGTACCTGTACCTGTGTACCTGTGTACCTGTACCTGTGTACCTGTGTACCTGTGTACCTGTGTGCCTGTGTACCTGTACCTGTGTACCTGTGTACCTGTGTACCTGTGTACCTGTGTACCTGTGTACCTGTGTATCTGTGTATCTGTACCTGTGTGCATGTGTACCTGTGTACCTGTGTACCTGTGTACCTGTGTACCTGTGTACCTGTGTACCTGTGTGCATGTGTACCTGTGTGCCTGTGTGCCTGTGTACATGTGTACCTGTGTACCTGTGTACCTGTGTATCTGTACCTGTGTACCTGTGTGCATGTGTACCTGTGTACCTGTACCTGTGTACCTGTGTACCTGTGTACCTGTGTGCATGTGTACCTGTGTACCTGTGTGCCTGTGTGCCTGTGTACCTGTGTACCTGTGTGCATGTGTACCTGTGTACCTGTACCTGTGTACCTGTGTACCTGTGTACCTGTGTGCATGTGTACCTGTGTATCTGTGTACCTGTGTGCATGTGTACCTGTGTATCTGTGTACCTGTGTGCCTGTGTACATGTGTACATGTGTACCTGTGTACCTGTGTGCATGTGTACCTGTACCTGTGTACCTGTGTACCTGTGTACCTGTGTGCATGTGTACCTGTGTATCTGTGTACCTGTGTGCCTGTGTACATGTGTACATGTGTACCTGTGTACCTGTGTACCTGTGTATCTGTACCTGTGTACCTGTGTGCATGTGTACCTGTGTACCTGTGTACCTGTGTGCCTGTGTACCTGTGTGCCTGTGTACCTGTGTACCTGTGTACCTGTACCTGTGTACCTGTGTACCTGTGTACCTGTACCTGTGTACCTGTACCTGTGTGCCTGTGTACCTGTACCTGTGTACCTGTGTACGTGTGTGCCTGTGTACCTGTGTACCTGTGTACCTGTGTGCATGTGTACCTGTGTACCTGTACCTGTGTACCTGTGTACCTGTGTACCTGTGTGCATGTGTACCTGTGTACCTGTGTACCTGTGTACCTGTGTGCATGTGTACCTGTGTACCTGTGTACCTGTGTACCTGTACCTGTGTGCATGTGTACCTGTGTATCTGTGTACCTGTGTGCATGTGTACCTGTGTGCATGTGTACCTGTGTACCTGTGTACCTGTGTACCTGTGTGCCTGTGTACATGTGTACCTGTGTGCATGTGTACCTGTGTACCTGTGTGCATGTGTACCTGTGTACCTGTGTACCTGTGTACCTGTGTACCTGTGTGCCTGTGTACATGTGTACCTGTGTGCATGTGTACATGTGTACCTGTGTGCATGTGTACCTGTGTACCTGTGTGCATGTGTACCTGTGTACCTGTGTGCCTGTGTGCCTGTGTACATGTGTACCTGTGTACCTATGTAGCTGTGTACCTGTGTACCTGTGTACCTGTGTGCATGTGTACCTGTGTACCTGTGTACCTGTGTGCATGTGTACCTGTGTACCTGTGTGCCTGTGTGCCTGTGTACATGTGTACCTGTGTACCTATGTAGCTGTGTACCTGTGTACCTGTGTACCTGTGTACCTGTGTACCTGTGTAGCTGTGTACCTGTGTACCTGTGTACCTGTGTGCATGTGTACCTGTGTACCTGTGTACCTGTGTACCTGTGTGCATGTGTACCTGTGTACCTGTGTACCTGTGTACCTGTGTGCATGTGTACCTGTGTGCATGTGTACCTGTGTACCTGTGTACCTGTGTACCTGTGTGCCTGTGTACATGTGTACCTGTGTGCATGTGTACCTGTGTACCTGTGTGCATGTGTACCTGTGTACCTGTGTACCTGTGTACCTGTGTACCTGTGTGCCTGTGTACATGTGTACCTGTGTGCATGTGTACATGTGTACCTGTGTGCATGTGTACCTGTGTACCTGTGTGCATGTGTACCTGTGTACCTGTGTGCCTGTGTGCCTGTGTACATGTGTACCTGTGTACCTATGTAGCTGTGTACCTGTGTACCTGTGTACCTGTGTGCATGTGTACCTGTGTACCTGTGTACCTGTGTGCATGTGTACCTGTGTACCTGTGTGCCTGTGTGCCTGTGTACATGTGTACCTGTGTACCTATGTAGCTGTGTACCTGTGTACCTGTGTACCTGTGTACCTGTGTACCTGTGTAGCTGTGTACCTGTGTACCTGTGTACCTGTGTGCATGTGTACCTGTGTACCTGTGTACCTGTGTACCTGTGTGCATGTGTACCTGTGTACCTGTGTACCTGTGTACCTGTGTGCATGTGTACCTGTGTGCCTGTTCATACCCAGTGAGAAGATGTGCAGTTTACAACAAAGGAAATAAAAACAGAAAACATGAGTTCTACCATTGTGTGCTGCTTGACAAGCCTGTTGGGAGGGCTGGGAAACAAAAGTCCGAACAATATATATATACATATATATATATATATATATATACTGTCACAGACCAAAAATTTAATTTAAACACAAATTTAAGACAAAATAACGTCCAAATATTCCAATAAGTCTGAAAAAAACAACTAATTTGAATCTCCACGAGAAAAATAAAACAAAATAATAGTAATAGATTTTCCACAAAAATGATTGAGGGACAGTTGTGTCTATGATTAGTGTATGAGTCATATCTTATTTATTTATTTTCTATATATAATATTTATATATCATAATAATATATTTAGATTAATATATAATATAAATATATTACACACACACACATATATATATCCAACTGAGGAGACACAATTATTTGTAAAAAATATCAAGCAAATAAACATTTTATAAACTATTTAATAAAAAAAAAACAATATAATATAAAAAAAAGTGAGTTAGTTTTAATTGTTTAAAGTTCTAAATCACGAAGATGTTCTACACTCAGTTTCACACAAAAATATGACGTCTTACCAAATAAAAATAAAAAACTACATTCAAATAAATCCAAATAGTTTCCCACACACACAAACACAGAAATATGAATATTACATTTTTTAAAAAGCGCCGCAGTGCCGCTCGGGGACGTTTTTGTAAAGAAATGAAGCCGCGACGCCGATAAATAAACATTTTATTAGAATCACAACAAGACGTTTGACAATAAATATGAACAGGTGACGCAGTGCTGCTGCACCGCGGGGGGGCCTGCAGGGCGGCGCCCTCTCAGTGCTGCTGCTCCCCGGGGGGGCCTGCAGGGCGGCGCCCTCTCAGTGCTGCTGCTCCCCGGGGGGCCTGCAGGGCGGCGCCCTCTCAGTGCTGCTGCACCGCGGGGGGGCCTGCAGGGCGGCGCCCTCTCAGTGCTGCTGCACCGCGGGGGGCCTGCAGGGCGGCGCCCTCTCAGTGCTGCTGCACCGCAGGGGGCCTGCAGGGCGGCGCCCTCTCAGTGCTGCTCGGTAGGGTTGTAGTGCAGGCCGGCGCGGCGGCGGCGGCGAGGCGGCGGCAGCAGGGGGGCGGAGTCACACCAGCAGCACAGGCAGGACTGTGGGGGGCGGAGCCAGTTGATTGAAACAAACCACATCACATCATCGTACCTTGTTTCACTGAGAGACGCCCCCTAGTGGTGAGAACCCTAGTTCTCTTAATGGAGGTTCCACCTCCAGAACCCTCTGGTGTCTCTTCTAGAACATTTTCCTGCTAACTGGCTGAAGGTCAAATGTTAAAACACGACAATCTGAGAGAAAATAGCCGATAAACGTTGTTATTTCCTCTGCTGGGCGGAGCTTCTGACAATAACAGAGTGACATCACGAGTTGTGCACACGCCCAAGTTGTGTTTACATTATGGAGGATCAGAGTTTTGACCACGAAGAGGCTGAATTGAACCAGATTTCATCATCATGGTCATTTCAAACCCAGTGATTGATGAAGAAGACACAGAAGGTGGTTCTGCCATCGGTGACCCCGTCTGGAACATGTTTGAGGAAGCAGAAGACGCTTCGTCCTCCATTCGTCCTCGTCTCCTCGCCTCAGCAGCCGCCACTTTTCACCTTTGAGGCTTTGAGGCTCCGGACTTTTGGCAGAACGACCGACTTCCTGGATCCAACACGTCCAAGAGCTAGAAGACTGAATCACTGAAGACGAGTCCAGGTGTTACTTGATCGTCTACTAGCCGCCCAAGCTAGCAGCGCGAGCTAGCCGCTCCCACCGCCCGTGCTCCTTTCCTCCTCTCTGGTCTCTTCCAGGCTCAATCTTTCATCAAGGCTCATAAAACACCGTCTATAACTTCAAAACACTGTACAAACTTGGATATTTAAGAGGAAACAAGCCGATATAAACACAACAGATCGAGATCTGCACAACTCGTGATGTCACACATAGGCTCCGCCCACAATGGGCCATGAAGAAGAAGGATTCCCCCGACTTCCTCGGCTGGAGATTCAAAACTCAAATAACTTTGTTATGCGACAACAGTGGAGGGGCAGAGTCGGAGGAACCTTACAAGTAGAACCTCAACTATCGTTCTTTGCAAAGTAGTTTGTTACATTTCCCTGGTACTTAAAATAAAGTAGTGTTCTACATTTCCCTGGTACTTAAAATAAAGTAGTGTTCTACATTTCACTGGTACTTTAAATAAAGTAGTGTTCTACATTTCCCTGGTACTTTAAATAAAGTAGTGTTCTACATTTCCCTGGTACTTTAAATAAAGTAGTGTTCCATTTCCCTGGTACTTTAAATAAAGTAGTGTTCTACATTTCACTGGTACTTTAAATAAAGTAGTGTTTTACATTTCACTGGTACTTTAAATAAAGTAGTGTTCTACATTTCCCTGGTACTTTAAATAAAGTAGTGTTTTACATTTCCCTGGTACTTTAAATAAAGTAGAGTTTTACATTTCACTGGTACTTTAAATAAAGTAGTGTTCTACATTTCCCTGGTACTTTAAATAAAGTAGTGTTTTACATTTCCCTGGTACTTTAAATAAAGTAGTGTTCTACATTTCCCTGGTACTTTAAATAAAGTAGTGTTCTACATTTCACTGGTACTTTAAATAAAGTAGTGTTTTACATTTCACTGGTACTTTAAATAAAGTAGTGTTCCATTTCCCTGGTACTTTAAATAAAGTAGTGTTCTACATTTCCCTGGTACTTTAAATAAAGTAGTGTTCTACATTTCCCTGGTACTTTAAATAAAGTAGTGTTTTACATTTCCCTGGTACTTTAAATAAAGTAGTGTTCCATTTCCCTGGTACTTTAAATAAAGTAGTGTTCTACATTTCCCTGGTACTTTAAATAAAGTAGTGTTTTACATTTCCCTGGTACTTTAAATAAAGTAGTGTTTTACATTTCCCTGGTACTTTAAATAAAGTAGTGTTCCATTTCCCTGGTACTTTAAATAAAGTAGTGTTCTACATTTCCCTGGTACTTTAAATAAAGTAGTGTTCCATTTCCCTGGTACTTTAAATAAAGTAGTGTTCTACATTTCACTGGTACTTTAAATAAAGTAGTGTTTTACATTTCCCTGGTACTTTAAATAAAGTAGTGTTCTACATTTCCCTGGTACTTTAAATAAAGTAGTGTTCTACATTTCCCTGGTACTTTAAATAAAGTAGTGTTCCATTTCCCTGGTACTTTAAATAAAGTAGTGTTCTACATTTCACTGGTACTTTAAATAAAGTAGTGTTTTACATTTCCCTGGTACTTTAAATAAAGTAGTGTTCTACATTTCCCTGGTACTTTAAATAAAGTAGTGTTCTACATTTCCCTGGTACTTTAAATAAAGTAGTGTTTTACATTTCCCTGGTACTTTAAATAAAGTAGTGTTCTACATTTCACTGGGACTTTAAATAAAGTAGTGTTCTACATTTCACTGGTACTTTAAATAAAGTAGTGTTTTACATTTCACTGGTACTTTAAATAAAGTAGTGTTCTACATTTCCCTGGTACTTTAAATAAAGTAGTGTTTTACATTTCCCTGGTACTTTAAATAAAGTAGTGTTCTACATTTCCCTGGTACTTTAAATAAAGTAGTGTTCTACATTTCCCTGGTACTTTAAATAAAGTAGTGTTCTACATTTCCCTGGTACTTTAAATAAAGTAGTGTTTTACATTTCCCTGGTACTTTAAATAAAGTAGTGTTCCATTTCCCTGGTACTTTAAATAAAGTAGTGTTCTACATTTCCCTGGTACTTTAAATAAAGTAGTGTTTTACATTTCACTGGTACTTTAAATAAAGTAGTGTTTTACATTTCCCTGGTACTTTAAATAAAGTAGTGTTCTACATTTCACTGGTACTTTAAATAAAGTAGTGTTTTACATTTCCCTGGTACTTTAAATAAAGTAGTGTTCCATTTCCCTGGTACTTTAAATAAAGTAGTGTTCTACATTTCACTGGTACTTTAAATAAAGTAGTGTTTTACATTTCACTGGTACTTTAAATAAAGTAGTGTTTTACATTTCCCTGGTACTTTAAATAAAGTAGTGTTTCATTTCCCTGGTACTTTAAATAAAGTAGTGTTCTACATTTCCCTGGTACTTTAAATAAAGTAGTGTTCCATTTCCCTGGTACTTTAAATAAAGTAGTGTTCTACATTTCCCTGGTACTTTAAATAAAGTAGTGTTCCATTTCCCTGGTACTTTAAATAAAGTAGTGTTCTACATTTCACTGGTACTTTAAATAAAGTAGTGTTCTACATTTCCCTGGTACTTTAAATAAAGTAGTGTTCTACATTTCCCTGGTACTTTAAATAAAGTAGTGTTCTACATTTCCCTGGTACTTTAAATAAAGTAGAGTTTTACATTTCACTGGGACTTTAAATAAAGTAGTGTTCTACATTTCCCTGGTACTTTAAATAAAGTAGTGTTTTACATTTCCCTGGTACTTTAAATAAAGTAGTGTTCTACATTTCCCTGGTACTTTAAATAAAGTAGTGTTTTACATTTCACTGGTACTTTAAATAAAGTAGTGTTCCATTTCCCTGGTACTTTAAATAAAGTAGTGTTCTACATTTCACTGGTACTTTAAATAAAGTAGTGTTTTACATTTCCCTGGTACTTTAAATAAAGTAGTGTTCTACATTTCCCTGGTACTTTAAATAAAGTAGTGTTCTACATTTCACTGGTACTTTAAATAAAGTAGTGTTCTACATTTCACTGGTACTTTAAATAAAGTAGTGTTCTACATTTCCCTGGTACTTTAAATAAAGTAGTGTTCTACATTTCACTGGTACTTTAAATAAAGTAGTGTTCTACATTTCACTGGTACTTTAAATAAAGTAGTGTTCTACATTTCACTGGTACTTTAAATAAAGTAGTGTTCTACATTTCACTGGTACTTTAAATAAAGTAGTGTTTTACATTTCCCTGGTACTTTAAATAAAGTAGTGTTCTACATTTCCCTGGTACTTTAAATAAAGTAGTGTTCTACATTTCACTGGTACTTTAAATAAAGTAGTGTTTTACATTTCACTGGTACTTTAAATAAAGTAGTGTTCTACATTTCCCTGGTACTTTAAATAAAGTAGTGTTTTACATTTCCCTGGTACTTTAAATAAAGTAGTGTTCCATTTCCCTGGTACTTTAAATAAAGTAGTGTTTTACATTTCACTGGTACTTTAAATAAAGTAGTGTTCTACATTTCACTGGTACTTTAAATAAAGTAGTGTTTTACATTTCACTGGTACTTTAAATAAAGTAGTGTTTTACATTTCACTGGTACTTTAAATAAAGTAGTGTTCTACATTTCCCTGGTACTTTAAATAAAGTAGTGTTTTACATTTCCCTGGTACTTTAAATAAAGTAGTGTTCCATTTCCCTGGTACTTTAAATAAAGTAGTGTTCCATTTCCCTGGTACTTTCAGCAGCTGGTGAACAGTGGAGCCCCCTAGTGGTGAGACCTTGCAGCACTAGTGCTACTGTGGAGTTCCTCCGGCGCCTCCTACGGGCCTGGCAGATGTACTGCAGCAGTTTGCCGTTCCCACCGGCCTCTCCTCAAAGGCCGTGGGGTCAAAGGTCAAAGGTGAAAGGTGGCCGTTTTACCTTGAAGCAGTTGTTGAACCTCTTGGAGACGAGGAAGAGGACGATGGGGTTGATGCAGGAGTTGACGGTGGCCATGTTGACGCTGAAGTAGTCCAGGACCAGCAGCAAGCTGCAACGACAGGCCGCAACCTGAGTCTGGGGGGGGGGGGGGGGGGGGGGGGGGCGTTGCCACGGCAACGAGTTGAGGCGAAAACGCGCAAAAAAACCCACAAAAATGTTGGGTTTCGGGGGCGTCTGTTTCCATGACGACGGAGGAAAACACAACGTTTTGTTCCCCAAAAAAATCATCTTTCAAAATGTATACGGAAATGTATTAACGTGTTACATTTGTACATCTTGTCATTTTTACTGTTTCTTTCATGGATTTTCAAGCTTTAGACATTTTATTCATCTTAGTTGTTTTAGAAGCTATAATTATTTATTAAACTATTTCAGGATTTATTGAGCTATGTCATTTTATTAAACGTTATTTACTTGATTATTTATGCAGCTAATAAATCATTTTTTCATTATTTTATTTATTTATTTAATTATTTTTCAGCTATTTAATTATTAATTATTGTATGATTTATTTAATTATATATTCAGTTATTATTTATGATTTTATTGTTATTAATCCTATTATTTATTTATCTATCTAATATTTATTATTTATTTCATTATTTTTATTAATCCTATTATTTATTTAGCTATCTAATTATTTATTATTATATTAATTGTATTTATTATTTATTTCATCATTTATAGCCGCGATCGTTTTGTACGATTTCCTTCACCTCCATTCTTTCTGTGTTTTCTCTCCTGTCAACAAAAACAAACTCTCAGTACGAGTAGTAGTAGGTAGTACGAGCAGTAGTACTGTGTACGAGCAGTAGTAGGTAGTACCAGCAGTAGTCCTGTGTACGAGCGGTAGTACTGTATACGAGCGGTAGTACTGTATACGAGCGGTAGTCCTTTGTACCAGTGGTAGTCCTGTGTACCAGTGGTAGTACTGTGTACCAGTGGTAGTCCTGTGTACCAGTGGTAGTACTGTGTACCAGTGGTAGTACTGTGTACCAGTGGTAGTCCTGTGTACCAGTGGTAGTACTGTGTACCAGTGGTAGTCCTGTGTACGAGCGGTAGTCCTGTGTACGAGCGGTAGTACTGTGTACGAGCAGTAGTAGGTAGTACGAGTAGTAGTACTGTGTACGAGCAGTAGTAGGTAGTATGAGCAGTATCCTGTGTACGAGCAGTAGTCCTGTGTACCAGCAGTAGTACTGTGTACGAGCAGTAGTCCTGTGTACCAGCAGTAGTCCTGTGTACCAGCAGTAGTCCTGTGTACGAGCGGTAGTCCTGTGTACCAGCAGTAGTCCTGTGTACCAGCAGTAGTCCTGTGTACCAGCAGTAGTACTGTGTACCAGCAGTAGTACTGTGTACGAGCGGTAGTCCTGTGTACCAGCAGTAGTCCTGTGTACCAGCAGTAGTCCTGTGTACCAGCAGTAGTAGGTAGTACCAGCAGTAGTCCTGTGTACCAGCAGTATTGTAGTAACTCCCTGGCGTACCTGAGCAGCTGGCAGCGGCCGGCGTCGTGTTCTCGGTACACGCTTCTCTTCAGGAGGCGACTGAGGTGCAGCGGGAACCAGCACAGGGCGAAGACCAGGACCAGGCAGAACACGGCCTTGGCCACTTCCCTACGCTGGAGACGGAGCGGAGCTGAGGACCTGGTCCGGCCCCCCCCTCCCCCCCCCATGGCGTGTCGTGGGTTACCTGCTTCAGGTGTTCGCTCAGCGAGAGCCTCAGGCTGCTCTTCTCGTGACGAAGCATCTCGCAGGTCATCAGGCCGTAGAACACGGCGGAACAGGCCAGCGGCACGCAGAAGTAGAACCCAAACAGCCACCAGTCCTTGGCGTCCCGGTAGAACTGCAACGGACGGGGGGGGGGGGGGGGGGGGGGGTCGGGCGAAAACGACTGTCAGGACGACTTCCAGGACGCACCGGTGGAACCGATCAACCCTTCAAACAACTTTAAGTCAATTCTGAACGTTTATTAGAGAAATAGATCAAACATGGAACTTCTTCTTACTGCGACTTCCTGTTTGAGAGAACATGACACATGACTGGTAGCATGATAGCATAGCGATAGCATAATGATAGCCTAGCGAGAGCACAGTGATAGTATAGCAACAGCGCAGTAATAGCATAGCGATAGCATAGCAATAGCACCGTGATAGCATAGCAAACGCACAGTGATAGCATAGCAACAGCACAGTAATAGCACAGTGATAGCATAGCGATAGCATAGTGAAAGCAGAGCAAGAGCATAGCGATAGCAAGTGAAAGCATAGTGATAGCATAATAATAGCATAGCGATAGCATTGCAATAGCATAATGATAGCATAGCAACAGCACAGCAATAGCATAGCGATAGCAATAGCACAGTGATAGCATAGCGATAGCAAGTGAAAGCATAGTGATAGCATAATAATAGCATAGCGATAGCATTGCAATAGCATAATGATAGCATAGCAACAGCACAGCAATAGCATAGCGATAGCAATAGCACAGTGATAGCATAGCAATGGCATAGCAACAGCACAGTAGTAGCATAGCGATAGCATAGCAGGGGGCGGGCCTTCTGGTGGAATTTTTTTTTTTTTACTGTAAAAAAGCCACAACAGTCACATGATGACATCTTTCAGGCCGTTTCAACAGTTTCTCAGTGGGTTTACACACACACACACACACACACACACACACACACACACACACACACACACACACACACACACGCACACTCACAGTCATGAAGGGCGTGCGCGGCTGCAGCATGCACGTCCTCATGGTCACGTTCTTGTAGTCGAAGGTCACGATGTCAAAGCCGACGGCCTCCGGCACGGCCAGCAGCATCGCCAGCAGCCAGATGGACACGATCTCCACCGCCGTCGCCATGGGAACGCCGGTCCCCTGCACCCGGGACCAGGACGCCACCGCCCGGTACCTGTGGCCACGAGGCGGCACGGAGTCTCACAACCAGCCAGCGAGTCTCCGTGGAGACCAGCTCAGACGGTTTTCAAAAAGTGGCACGTTGCCTCGTTTCCATGGAGACGGAGTCTGAGCGCATTCAAAAAGTTGTGCGTTTCCGTGGAAACCGAGCTAAAGCGTTGACTTTAACTTTTCCTGGAACCTTTCAAGGAACTTTTCAAGGAACCTTTCCTGGAACTTTTCCTAGGAACTTTTCCTGGAACCTTTCAAGGAACCTTTCCAGGAACCTTTCCAGGAACTTTTCCTAGGAACCTTTCAAGGAACCTTTCAAGGAACCTTTCCAGGAACTTTTCCTGGACTCTTTCCTGGAACTTTTCCTAGGAACTTCTCCTGGAACTTTGGGAACTTTTCCTGGAACTTTTCTGGAACCTTTCCAGGAACTTTCCCGGAACTTTTCCTGGAACCTTTCAAGGAACCTTTCCAGGAACTTTTCCTGGTCTCTTTCCTGGAACTTTTCCTAGGAACTTTTCCTGGAAACTTTCCAGGAACTTTTCCTGGACTCTTTCCTGGAACTTTTCCGAGGAACTTTTCCTAGGAACTTCTCCTGGAACTTTGGGAACTTTTCTGGAACCTTTCCAGGAACTTTCCCAGAACTTTTCTGGACTTTTCCTGGAACCTTTCCAGGAACTTTCCTGGAACCTTTCCTGGAACTTTTCCTGGAATCTTTCCTGGAAAATGTTCTCAATATAAGAAAACAAAGTGTTTGGATCTAAAGGGACTCCAGCCACAAAAAAGTGGCACGTTGCCTGGTTTCCACGGAGACGGAGTCAGAACGTCTGGACTGTGTGAGGTATGGGGTTCTCATTGAGTGTCGCATGTTGCGTTGCCACGTTGCCACGTTGCCACGTTGCCGCCTTACCTGTCGACGCTCAGAGCACACAGGTTGAGGACGGTGATGCCGACTGACGCTTTCTGCAGGAAGGGGAAGAGCTTGCAGAGGACGAGTCCGAACCACGAGTCAGAGAACGGCCAGCGCATCGCCAGGAGCTGCACACACACACACACACACTGATCAATGGTTCCGTAGGGATCAAGGGTTCCGTTCCGATCAAGGGTTCCGTACCTTGTAGATGTTGATTGGCCGGTCGATGGCGATGTAGAGGAGGTCTCCCAGGGCGAGGCTGGCGATCAGCGCGTTGGGTCCGTTCCTCATGTTGCGGTTCTGGCAGATGATCCTCAGCAGCGTTCCGTTGCCGACCACGCCCACAACCAAGATGGCGGCGGACAGCAGCGTGTTGACGTACTTGAAGGCCGTCTTTACGGACGTGGCCCGCACGCAGCTCGGGGGCGCCGCCGGACTCGCCCGGACCGGCGCCGTCGGGTCGGGCGGCGACTCGGACGTGGAGTCGCCGTAGCAACCGACCGGACGGACCAACGGCGAGAGGCAGACGACCAGCAGCAGGGCGAAGGAGCGCCATGTGGACGGCGGTCCTGGAATCCTTCTGGAAACGTCTCTGACGGCGGCGCTCTTCACCATCGCCTGGAACTTTTCTGGAACCTTTCCAGGAACTTTTCCTGGAACCTTTTCTGGAACCTTTTCTGGAACTTTTCCCCGGAACTTTTCCTGGAACCTTTTCCCGGAACCTTTCCTGGAACTTTTCCTGGAACTTTTCCCGGAACTTTTCCTGGAACCTTTCCTGGAACCTTTTCTGGAACTTTTCCCGGAACCTTTTCTGGAACTTTTCCTGGAACCTTTTCTGGAACCCTTTTCCAGGAACTTTTCCTGGAACCTTTTCTGGAACCTTTCCTGGAACTTTTCCCGGAACCTTTCCTGGAAACTTTTCCCGGAACCTTTTCTGGAACTTTTCCTGAACCTTTTCTGGAACTTTTCCTGGAACCTTTCCTGGAACTTTTCCCGGAACCTTTTCTGGAACTTTTCCTGGAACCTTTTCTGGAACTTTTCCTGGAACCTTTTGCTGGAACTTTTCCAGGAACTTTTCTTGGAACCTTTCCTGGAACCTTTTCTGGAACTTTTCCCGGAGCCTTTCCTGGAACCTTTTCTGGAACTTTTCCCGGAACCTGTTTGGACCTTTAGGGTGCAGGACTCCAGCGTTCTCCTCCAGGAGGTCCGGTTCTTCTTCTGTGGTTTCCAGGTTCCGTTTGGCAGAGAGAGTAGAAGGTAGAACGTCCTCAGCCGCGGGTCAGAGCGCTCTGGAGAGAGAGAGCTGACGGCGCTCAGCTTTTACTCCCCCCCCCCCCACCCCGTCCTACCCCCGTCTCCCCCCCCCTCCTACTCACCCCCCCCCCCCCCCCCCCCCCCAACCCCCCACAGCCCACAGTGGAACATCTCATAAACACTCTGAAGTCGCCGAGTCGCTCTGAACTCAGATGGCGAGGAGGTTCAAGGAGGTTCCAGGAGGTTCAAGGAGATTCCAGGAGGGTCGTTGGCGGTCGACCGCGGCGGGTTTATGACGAGTTCACAGCTTCCAGGAAAGAATCGTTTTCCCAACAAAACCTCTGGAGAAACATCTGCTGGACACACAGGAAGTGGAACGTGAACCGTGGAACACCACTGTTTGCTTTAGAACCACACACACACACACACACACACACACACACACACAGAGAACACAGAGCCGTAAACATCAACAATATTCTTACTTTGTTTTTTGACAGTTTTTTGAAGTTGGATTGTTGTTTTTACACTGTCAAAATAAAAGCACCCAGTTGGCCGTATCTATATGGAGTTAATTTTTATGGAGCTTTTCCACAATTAAACGCTCCTCGGTGCCTCTTTACGAGCCTGTCGAGGTTAGACGGGCCCGCCAAAATAAAAGCCTGCTGTTTGTAAAAAGGCTCCAGCAGGAAGTGGAGCCCTGTCAGATTAGCGGCGCCGCGGGGAGATCAGACGTCGCGTGTCGGCCGCCACCAGCTGCACTTTCACGAGTTTCCACGCGTTTGATTGTGGCGTCTTTCTTCAGACGCCGACAGGCGAAACGACGCTCCGCGCTAATTGGCTTGTTTCCACCGCCACACTTTACGAGGTCGTCTTTGAAGGGACGGTTTTCCATCCCGCGGCCGGTTGCCATGGCAACGATGCGGGAATGATACGGGCGCAGGAAAAGGTTTGGACGTAGTCGTTTTGTTTTGTGTCTCTGTTTGTTTTTCTGTTGTTTCTAGATGTCTTTGTTGTTTTGTCTCACTTTGTACTTTTGTTGCTTTGTACTTGTTTTGTCTCTTTGTACTTGTTTGTCTCTTTGTACTTGTTTGTGTCTTTGTACTTGTTTGTCTCTTTGTACTTGTTTTGTCTCTTTGTACTTGTTTGTCTCTTTGTACTTGTTTGTGTCTTTGTTGTTTGTCTCTTAGTACTTGTTTTCTCTCTTTGTACTTGTTTGTCTCTTTGTTGTTGTTTGTCTCTTTGTATTTGTTTTGTCTCTTTGTACTTGTTTTGTCTCTTTGTACTTGTTTTGTCTCTTTGTACTTGTTTGTCTCTTTGTTGTTGTTTGTCTCTTTGTACTTGTTTTGTCTCTTTGAACTTGTTTGTCTCTTTGTTCTTGTTTGTCTCTTTGTTGATGTTTGTCTCTTTGTACTTGTTTGTCTCTTTGTTGTTGTTTGTCTCTTTGTACTTGCTTTCCACAAAGACGGAGTATTTTGAGGAAGTTGCATCGTCTACAGTTGCCATGGTGATGGCGTCAGACTGTTGAGTTGAGTTATGTACCGTTACCACGGAGACGGGGTCGGCCCCATTCTTCAAAAGTTGCGTTTTCGCTCGATTCCATGGAGACGGAGCATTTTCAAAAAGTTGCTTCATCTACCGTGTCAGACTGTTTCCGAAGAGTTGCGCTTCCTGCCGTTACCATGGAGACGCAGTTGGAACGTTTTAAACCACAGCTCCACCGGAGAGCGTCGCCGTGGCGACACGAGGTGCCGGTTTATGAAAGTGTGACGCTTTGGTTGGACTCTGTCGGCAGAATCTCCACCAGAGGGCGTCGCTCTGCTTCCTGCAGAGTTCAAAGGTCGCCGGCGACGTGGGGAACGAGGCCCTGCTGGAGAAATCACAGGTACGACTTCTGACTCCTCCCACTAACCTTTTTTGAAAAGTTACTACCGTTTCCATGGAGACGGGCGCATTTTCATACAGTTTGTATTTCCCTATGTTCACGAAAGTTGTATTTTGACGAAGTCTCTCTCTCTCTTTCTCTTTCTCTGTCTCGCTCTCTCTCCATCTCTCTCTCTTTGTCTTTCTCTCTCTCTCTCCCTCTTCTTTCTCTCACTCTCTCCCTCTCCCTCGCTCCCTCTCTTCTTTCTCTCTTTCTCTTCTTTCTCTCTTTCTCTCCCTTTCTCTCTCTCTCTCTCTTCTTTCTCTCTCTCTCTCTCTCTCTCTCTCTCTCAGGTGATGGCGGGTGTCTCTCTCCCGCTATTTGGCGTCGTCGTACTTGTCTGACGTATGGTCCTCCTCGCCATCGGCGCTCCGGCGCCTCCAGCAGTGCAAGGCCACCGGAGGCGCTCAGTACTCTGACCATACCGACCATACTGACCATACCGACCATACCGACCATACTGACCACACTGACCAACATGACAGGAAGCCATCCTGATTCAGCAGAGAAATTTTGTTTTGACAGAATAAATTAATTTCCACCATTTATTAGTTTTATTTCTTGCTTTAATGACTTTAAATGTGTTTTTTTTTTTAAGGATTAAACTTAAGAATATTTATATCGTAGTATTAAAAACCAGTTGAAATCAAAAGATACTCCAGTTCGGCATTAGTCTATCATGCAAAACAGATTTTAACTGTCTAATTTAATTCCATAAAGGAAAGTCACGTGCGCGTCTATCTGGTGCGTTACGGTATTTCCCCAGCCCTCTGCCTCTCTGTCACTGTTACTACGGTGCCTGCGCGGGTCACGTGACCGGAAACGACGTCGGGTTGGTCCGCCTGTGTGTGTTGTGTTTTGTTTTTTTTTCTTTTTTTTTTCCCCCCCCTTCTCTCCCTGTCACAGGAGTTTGGGAAAAAAAAACATCGTCTGGAGGAAAGAAGCGGAGTTGTTAAAAAAAAAAAAAAAAAAAAAAACTTGAGTCCGCCTGCTGACGACCGCGCTGCCGGCGTGGAGCCCCGCAGGAGCCCCGCAGGAGCCCCGCAGGAGTCCCGCGGGCTGAGCCATGGGGATCCTGGCGGTGATCCGGAAGGAGTGGTTCATCATCGGCATCGTGCTGGTCATCCTATCCGCCAAACTGCAGCCCGGCTTCGGAGCGAGAGGAGGTGAGAGAGCCGGGGTTCACTAACCACCCCCGCCCCCGCCCCACCCCCCCACCCCACCCCGGCTCCCGGACGCCACGAAGCTCCGCACCAGAGTCCCGAGCGCTTTGGCCTCATTCGTCCCTCAGTCCCGGATTGTGGCGTCACGCGGGGCTTGAAATTAAAAAGTGACGTGGCGGTTAAAGTCCTCTATGGACACTTGATAAATCGGCGTTGCTCTGTTTTGCCTGTCGGCTTCTTAATTCTGACAAAAACACCAACTTTGCCACGTGTTTCCGCTCTGCTGTGCAGAAATGACCAGAGAAGTGATGGAGCTTTTGCCTCACGTGAGCCTTTGCAGGTTCACGATGTGAGCCGAAACCCAGAGGGAACCTCCAGGATGGAGAATTTATTAAAATATATATATATATATATATTAGTGTGATATTTGTTGCGCGTCGTGGGAAAAAAAAAAACTCACTCGGGTGTTTTTTTTAACGGAGTCTCGTTTTATTTACCCTCGAAGCTACAAACTTCCAGCTCACAGAGGCTCCTCTGTGTGTGTGTGTGTGTGTGTGTGTGTGTGTGTGTGTGTGTGTGTGTGTGTGTGTGTGTGTGTGTGTGTGTGTGTGTGTGTGTGTGTGTGTGTGTGTGTGTGTGTGTGTGTGTGTGTTGACCCTGCGGAATGCAACGTGTCATTACTGTACCATGTGAAATATCACAAGGAAGGTGTGGAAGCAGGTCGACCATGGAGCAGAATGTTTCCTTACCTGACTAACAGGGTGTGTGTGTGTGTGTGTGTGTGTGTGTGTGTGTGTGTGTGTGTGTGTGTGTGTGTGTGTGTGTGTGTGTGTGTGTGTGTGTGTGTGTGTGGGGTGACGGTTTGAGTGACTTGACGACATAAACTGGTAAAACAAAAACACAACAGAAGAAAAGCGACGAGGCAGAACGGTGAAAGAAATGATGACAAACAGGCTCCATGTTGAGTTCGTTTACTATTATAACCTGCACCGATACCGATACTGGGTATCGGGCCGATACCGCGAAAAGTACTCGTGAAAGATCCCTGACACAACCCGGCGAGTATTATGGGATGTAATCGTAGAAAATATCAAGAGGAGGCATTAAATATGTATTCGTACTAGGTACTCGTTATCGGCACTCATTATCGGAACTCGGTATCAACACTTGGTATCAGCACTCGGTATCGGCACTCGGTATGGGCACTCGGTATCAACACTCGGTATCGGCACTCGGTATCAATACCCGGTATCAACACTCGGTATCGGCACTCATTATCGGCACTCATTATCGGCACTCGGTATCAACACTTGGTATCAGCACTCGGTATACTCGGTATCGGCACTCGGTATCAATACCCGGTATCAACACTCGGTATCGGCACTCATTATCGGCACTCGGTATCAACACTTGGTATCAGCACTCGGTATCGGCACTCGGTATCGGCACTCGGTATCAACACTCGGTATCGGCACTCGGTATCAACACTTGGTATCGGCACTCGGTATCGGCACTCGGTATCAACACTCGGTATCGGCACTCGGTATCGGCACTCGGTATCAACACTTGGTATCGGCACTCGGTGTCGGTACTCGTTATCGTCACTTGGTATTGGTACTCGTTTTCGACACTCGGTATCGGTACTCAGTATCGGCACTCGGTATCGGTACTCGGTATGTGCAGGTAGCTAAATGTTAGTACTTGTACTCGTCCTTTTAAAAAGTTGCATCAGAAGTCACCTGACACCGTTACCATGGTCACAGGTGTCAACATCCTGCTCTCTCTCTCTCTCTCCCCCCCCCCCCCCCCCCCCCCCGCCTGCTCTCCCTCAGGTCCTCTGAAGCCGGAGGTGACCGTCACGTACTTCGCCGTCTCCCTCATCTTCTTCAACAGCGGCTTGTCGCTGAAAACCGAGGTGACGCCTTGCAGCGCCGCGCGCCGTGACGTGGTGATGCGTTCAGGTGCAGCCCATAGACCTGTGTGTGTGTGTGTGTGTGTGCGCGTGTGTGTGTGTGTGTGTTTCCAGGAGCTGACCAGCGCTCTTCTTCACGTCCGCCTCCACCTCTTCGTTCAGTCCTTCACACTCGTCTTCTTCCCGCTCGCCGTCTGGCTGCTGCTCAGGGTTCTGTCGTTCACCGCCATCGACCAATGGCTGCTCAGAGGGTACGGCCGCCGCCTGTGTGTTGTGGTATCGGCCCGATATCGGCTGTCGATTCTGTGTCTTGATCTTATAGGTCTGTGATCCGCTTTTTATTGCCATGTCACTGATCTGTTATCGGCCTGTCGCCGATGTATCATTGATCTGTTATCGGCCTGTCCCCAATGTATCATTGATCTGTTATCGGCCTGTCCCCAATGTATCATTGATCTGTTATCGACTCAGACTGTCATTGGTTTGTCATCAGCTTGCTATCAGTCGAATATTGGTTTGTTGGCCTCTGTCCAGTCAGGTATCGGCTTCTCTTCGGTCGGTTATCGGCCCCTCTCCGGTCGGTTATCGGCCTCTCTCCGGTCGGTTATCGGCCTCTCTCCGGTCGGTCATCGGCCTCTCTCCGGTCGGGTATCGGCCTCTCTCTCTCCGGTCGGTTATCGGCCTCTGTCCGGTCGGGTATCGGCCTGTGGAGGTGGTATTGATCAGGAGTTTCTCTCCTCACACGTGGACGAGGCAGGAAGTGAGTCAGTCCATCGGTTTCATGTCTCCTCCTCCTTCTTCTTCTCCTCCTCCTCCTCTTCCTCCTCCTCCCCCTCCTTCTTCTCCTCCTCCTCCTCCTCATCCTCCTTCTTCTTCTCCTCCTCCTCCTCTTCCTCCTCCTCCTCCTCCTCCCCCTCCTATTCCTCCTCCATCCTGTTGGTTGCCTAGGTTACAGACGGTGAGCTGCATGCCCCCCCCGGTGTCCTCCGCCGTCATCCTCACCAAGGCCGTCGGAGGCAACGAGGTAACGAGTCCTGCTGCTGCACCGCCGCCTCCGTCACCACCAGCCCCATCTTTCTGTGTGTGTGTGTGTGTGTGTGTGTGTGTGTGTGTGTGTGTGTGTGTGTGTGTGTGTAGGCAGCTGCAATCTTCAACTCGGCGTTCGGGAGTTTCTTGGTGAGTCTGGATTTAAAAAAATTATAATAATAATTTCTGAAAGTCTTTTGGCACACAAGCTCTGTGTGTGTGTGTGTGTGTGTGTGTGTGTGTGTGTGTGTGTGTGTGTGTGTGTGTGTGTGTGTGTGTGTGTGTGTGTGTGTGTGTGTGTGTGTGTGTGTGTGTGTGTGTGTGTGTGTGTGTGTGTGTGTGTGTGTGTGTGTGTGTGTGTGTGTGTTCCTGCAGGGGATCGTCGTGACTCCGGCGCTGCTGCTCCTTTTTGTGAGTTTAAAAAAATTTGAAGTTACAAGGAAACACATGGGCCAGTTAGAACCAGTCTGACCCAGTTAGAACCAGTTAGAACCAGTCTGACCCAGTTAGAACCAGTCTGACCCAGTTAGAACCAGTTAGAACCAGTCTGACCCAGTTAGAACCAGTCTGACCCAGTTAGAACCAGTTAGAACCAGTCTGACCCAGTTAGAACCAGTCTGACCCAGTTAGAACCAGTTAGAACCAGTCTGACCCAGTTAGAACCAGTTAGAACCAGTCTGACCCAGTTAGAACCAGTCTGACCCAGTTAGAACCAGTTAGAACCAGTCTGACCCAGTTAGAACCAGTCTGACCCAGTTAGAACCAGTTAGAACCAGTCTGACCCAGTTAGAACCAGTCTGACCCAGTTAGAACCAGTTAGAACCAGTCTGACCCAGTTAGAACCAGTCTGACCCAGTTAGAACCAGTTAGAACCAGTCTGACCCAGTTAGAACCAGTCTGACCCAGTTAGAACCAGTTAGAACCAGTCAGAACCAGTCTGACCCAGTTAGAACCAGTCTGACCCAGTTAGAACCAGTTAGAACCAGTCAGAACCAGTCTGACCCAGTTAGAACCAGTCTGACCCGGTCTGACCCAGTTAGAACCAGTCTGACCCGGTTAGAACCAGTCTGACCCGGTCTGACCCGGTCCTCCGTCCCCCCTGCAGCTGGGCTCGTCCTCCTCGGTTCCGTTCTCCTCCATCTTCTCGCAGCTCTTCATGACGGTGGTGGTTCCGCTGGTTCTGGGTCAGGCCTGCCGGGGGTTCCTGCAGGACTTCCTGGACCGGCGCCGGTTCCCCTTCGGCGCCGTGAGCAGCGCCGTGCTGCTGCTCATCATCTACACCTGCTTCTGTGACACCTTCAGCAACCCTAGCATCCAGCTGGACCCGGGGAGCCTGCTGCTGGTGGTGCTCATCAGTGAGTACAGGACTGTGACGCTCAGTCAGTACCTCTAGCGTTCAGGCGGTACTCTAACGTTCAGTCGGTATTCAGTCGGTACTCTAACGTTCAGTTGGTATTCAGTCGGTACTCTAACGTTCAGTTGGTACCTCTAGCGTTCAGTCGGTTCTCTACCGTTCAGTCGGTATTCAGTCAGTACTTCTAACGTTCAGTCAGTATTCAGTCGGTACTCTAACGTTCAGTCGGTATTCAGTCGGTACTCTAACGTTCAGTTGGTACCTCTAGCGTTCAGTCGGTTCTCTACCGTTCAGTCGGTATTCAGTCAGTACTTCTAACGTTCAGTCAGTATTCAGTCGGTACTCTAACGTTCAGTCGGTATTCAGTCGGTACTCTAACGTTCAGTCGGTATTCAGTCGGTACTCTAACGTTCAGTCGGTATTCAGTCGGTACTCTAACGTTCAGTCGGTATTCAGTCGGAACTCTAACGTTCAGTCGGTATTCAGTCGGAACTCTAACGTTCAGTCGGTATTCAGTCGGAACTCTAATGTTCAGTCGGTACCTCTAGCCTTCAGTCGGTTCTCTAACGTTCAGTCGGTACCTCTAGCGTTCAGTCGGTTCTCTAACGTTCAGTCGGTATTCAGTCAGTACTTCTAACGTTCAGTCAGTATTCAGTCGGTACCTCTAGCGTTCAGTCGGTATTCAGTCGGTACCTCTAGCGTTCAGTCGGTTCTCTACCGTTCAGTCGGTATTCAGTCAGTACTTCTAACGTTCAGTCAGTATTCAGTCGGTACTCTAACGTTCAGTCGGTATTCAGTCGGTACTCTAATGTTCAGTCGGTACCTCTAGCGTTCAGTCGGTTCTCTAACGTTCAGTCGGTACC
>NC_137672.1:19632017-19637017 GCF_963422515.1 Blennius ocellaris | reverse complement strand
GCTGCCACCCTGTGGCCAGTGTTGGTATGACAGGGACGCCCTCAAGTCCTGCCCTCTTTTATTTTGAAATCACACAATAGAGATAAAAACAACAACATGGCCTTGAAGTACCAATTTAACAAGATAAACTTTATTATTATGACAGTTTAACGTACAAATGTTAAGAGAATGTTGAAGGTTCCACTTCAGTGTTGATGCGCCGGGACTTTTACACAACCACGACACTGGAAACGCACGGTTTCCATGGAAACAGTGGAAAACATAACCTTTTCTAACATTGTGACTCCGTCTCCGTGGAAACGGGGGGAAATGGATTTTTTTCCGTGAAGACAAAACTTTTCCGAAAGGAAGTAAAGAAAAAAAAATGCTGTGTTTGAACCTTTACGATAAGCACGACCGCTATAAATAGCTCCGGAGGCTAAACTAGCCAAAATACATAAAACGGCTAAATCAGGAAATTGCTGTTAAAAAAAAAAAAAAAAGAATCCCTAAAAATGGCTACAGAAGCTAAATCGTTTCTACGATTGGAGCGCCGGTTCTCGCGGCTCCAGACAAACGTGATTCGGTGGAATATCGCGACTAAAGGCGCCGCTACGCCTCGTAGCCGCCGGCGCCTCAGTCGGCGGGCGCCGCCAGGATGTCGTACTCCGCCAGGAGCACGAAGCTGTTCTCCCGGATCTTGCGCACCCGGACCAGGTCGCCGCACTCCTGGACGTGGATCAGGCCCCTCGCCCCCCGGGCGTACTCGCGCTCGCGGTCGTTGAGCGTGACGCCGGTGCGCCCGCCGCACGCCTGGCGGTACACGTAGCGCAGCGCCACCACCAGCACCATGCCGAGGCCGGCGGAGCAGCCCAGCAGCATGCCCAGCTCCCAGTCGCTGTGGCGGGGGGCGACGTCCGGGCGCCTCCCTTCCCCCGCCGGCGCCTCGGGGGACGCTTGGGGTTTCCCGTCGGGGACGTTGGGTCTCGCCTCGCGGCCCAGGTCGGCTTCGAGGTCGGGGTTCGGATGAACCGCCGTTCTCGCCGGCGTCCGGTTGGGGTCGGGCGTGGGAGCCTGGCGGGTGGTCGGCCGGTCGGCGGCCGGCGAGGACGCGACGGCGGCGTTCAGGGAGCGGCGTGGAACCGGCGACGGTCCCGGTCCAGGGGACGTGGGACGTGTAGGGGCCGGGGACGGAACGAGGGAGGTGGAGGACGAGACGGGCGACGACAGCGGGGACGGGTCCTCGGTAGGTCGCGGGGGATTGGCCGAAGACGGCTGGACAGGAAGTCGGTGAGCGGGGGCGCGGTTCGGTCGGTCGGTTGTGGACGCTGAAGAGGAGTTCTCCGACGTGGGACACGAGGTTCCGACGGATGAAGAACCGGAAGCAGAAGACGAAGAGGACAAGTGAGAGGACGCTGAAGAGGCGTCCCAGGAGACGGAATCAGAGGACAAACTCGTGGTTCCCGGACTCGTTTGAAACCCGCCGCCATCGGAACCTTCACTCAGGGTTCCGTTAGGAGAGAGCGGGGGGTTCTGAGTTGGTCTGTTCCCAAAGGGAAGAGGTTCGGTCCACGGTTCAGTTCGGTCTGTTTGAGCATCGTGAACCGCGGCGTCCGTCTTTGGCGCGCCGCTTCCTGGAAGGACGCGGGAACCGTCGGGGGACCGAGGCGGAACGGTGCTGCTGAGGACGAGAGTCCGCCGGGGACTCGTTTTTAATCCAGATGAAGTTCCTCCGGTCTGACGAGACGGAGGGTCGTCCTCGGTGGCGACGTGCGACTGGGACAACGGAGAGGTCGGGTTCGGTGAGGAGGTTTTGAACCGGGGTGCCGGACGTTGACTGGAGTTCTGCGGTCTGGGACTCGGTTGGACCGGTCCAACGAGGCGGAACCAAACTTTGGAGTTCCCGAACGAGGTCCGGTGTCTCCTGGACAGTCGGGGGTTCTGCGTCTTTGGTCCTTCCTTCTTCCGTCACGCCTGAAGTTTCTTCTCTCAGTGTCACCAAAGACGATACTCTGATGTCCTCCGGAGAGACGGGAGAGACGGGAGTTTTGGTGGACGTGTCCACGGGAGTTTTGGTGGACGTGTCCACGTGGGACCTGGTGGACGTGTCCATGTGGGACCTGGTGGACATGTCCACGTGGGACCTGGTGGACATGTCCACGTGGGTTTTGGTGGACGTGTCCACGTGGGACCTGGTGCTTCGCCTCGTCGGGTTTCGTCGAGTCGTCTGTTCCTTTGTCTTTTTCTTAGAATCGTTTGGATCTTCAACGACTCTCAGCGCTGGAGGTCCTGAAGAAGAAGTCAGGTATTGTCTTAGTCAGCACTTTTTTCTAGGGATGCGCTGATACCGAGTATTATCGGTACTCGGTATCAGCGCATCCCTAGTACATCCCTAGTACTATCTTTTAGCTACTTACTGATACCAGATGCCAATACCGAGTACTTTCTTATAACTACTAAACGATTACCAAGCACCGATGCCAGGTACTAGACTTTAGCACTTACCGATACCAAGCACCGATACCAGGTACTAGACTTTAGCACTTACCGATACCAGGTACTAGACTTTAGCACTTACCGATACCAAGCACCGATACCAGGTACTAGACTTTAGCACTTACCGATACCAAGCATCAATACCAGTACTAGACTTTAGCACTTACCGATACCAAGCACCGATACCAGGTACTAGACTTTAGCACTTACCGATACCAAGCACCGATACCAGGTACTAGACTTTAGCACTTACCGATACCAGAGTACTAGACTTTAGCACTTACCGATACCAAGCACCGATATCAGGTACTAGACTTTAGCACTTACCGATACCAAGCACCCATACCAGGTACTAGACTTTAGCACTTACCGATACCAAGCACCGATATCAGGTAATAGACTTTAGCACTTACCGATACCAAGCACCGATATCAGGTAGTAGAGTTTAGCACTTACCGATACCAAGCACCGATACCCGGTACTAGACTTTAGCTACTTGCTGATACTGAGTACCGATACCAGGTACTATCGTTGAGCTACTTGACAAGTGCTACTTTACGATACCAAGTACGGTTACGAGTTCTAATTGTTAGATACTCACCGATAGCAAGCACCGATACGAGTACTGACCTCTAGCTACTTGGCTATACCACGTACTGACAACAGTACTCACTAAATTCCATAAAGCAAACTCTGTACGCAAATGTTACGCGGAGGCTAGGCTAAGGAGCGCTACCTGCAAACGATGCGTCATATAAAATTCGCCGGGTCGTATCAGGGAGGTTTTTTTTACGATTGCGAGTACTCGCAGTATCGGACCTGATACCAGTGCCGGTATCGGTGCATACCTCGTACCTGGGATTGTGAAAGTTTCCGTCGCCCGGCTCGTCACGCTAGCAGAAGTCCGACTCCCGTCCCGCAGCACCGCGGACTCGATACTCGCCCAGTACACGAAGTAGGACTGCACCACCGTGACGCTAGGGCAGAGCACAGCTAGCGTCACGCGCCGGCTCCTCGCCAAAAATACCCAAACTCTAGGTTTCAGTCCAGCGCCTTACTAGAACCGTACGTCTCCAACGGGGCGTCGGGCGCCCCGCCACACGAACGACAGGTTCCTCTTCAGCTGCTTGTCGGAGTGCGTGACGGCGTCGGCGTCCGCCAGGCAGCGCAGGGTGTGGGCGCCGGGGGGCGTCAGGGCCCAGCTGCCCCCTGCCGCCGCCGCCGCCGCCTCCTCGCCTCCCGCAGAACGGTTCCCGACGCCGCGGGCCTGGAGCAGGAAGCCCATGAAGTCCCGGGAGCTTCGCACCGTCACTGCGCAGAGGAACGTCTCGGGACGGTGAACGCTAACTTCCCAAAGCGCCTTACGCCACTTTGTCACATTCACACATTCACCCAGCGACCAGCCAAGATGGGAGCTCTGATTAGCATTAGCATGAGATAAGCATCTACAGTAGCTGTGATTAGCATTAGCGTTAAATAAGCATCTATGGTAGCTGTGATTAGCATTAGCATTAAATAATCATCTATGGTAGCTGTGATTAGCATTAGCATTAAATAAGCATCTATGGTAGCTGTGATTAGCATTAGCTAAGTGATTAGCATCTAAAGTAATTAGATAATGTGATTAGCATTAGCTAAGTGTCCCAGAGAAGAGGTGGGTAACATTAGCATTAGATAAGCATCTACAGTAGCTGTGATTAGCATTAGCATTAGATAAGCATCTACAGTTGCTGTGATTAGCATTAGCTATGTGTCCAGAGAAGTGGCGGGTAGCATTAGCATTTGCTTGTCTTCCTAATCAGCATGTTTCTTGTTTAGCTAACATGCAGATTATTGAGAAGAAGAAGTATTCGTATCTCTGTTACATAATGTGTACTTTAACTATGGTATAATTAATGCTTTAGATTTCAAAAACGTTAATTTCATGACACAAAATCCGAAATTTACCAGCATCACCCGCTAACTAGCTAGCGCAGCTCTGAACGTATCGAACAATGTAGCTGATTTCAATCATCGTCTTACGTGAAATCAAATAAAACCCCAGATATCCGGTAAAGTTTCATGACAAGACATAGTCCAGGAACGTCGCCCGCCAAGCGAGCTAGCTAGCGTGCTAGCTGGTTAGCTGGTTACCGGTCACCAGCTGTCCGGGGCGGTAGGACGCCGCCGACGTGCGCACGCTGACGTAGCTGTGCCGCGGGTCCTGCGGGTGGGCGCGGATGTGGCCGGGGGTCATCTCCTGGCAGGAGGCGGGGCTAGCGCCACGTGAGAAGGAGGTGGTGGGGGGCGGGGCCAGCGACAACATGGCCACGCCCACTTGGACCCAGTGGAGGAGAAACATCTGTAAACACAGTTTATCATTTACATTTTATTTTTAAGAATTTATATTTACCTGGTTTATTTTCTATTTTTTTAATTTAAAACAAAATTAAAATATATAAAAAAAAATATATTATATTTAAAAATATTTTTTGATACTCAACTCAACTCAACTTTATTTATAAAGCGCTTTAAGCAGCCGTAGC
>NC_137672.1:19593436-19631817 GCF_963422515.1 Blennius ocellaris | reverse complement strand
CTAATGAGCACGTCGCCCGAATCGTACGCCCGTAGGAATGTGCTCTCAGAGACAGTTCATGTTTTGTTTCCCACGTTTCCATGGAGACGCAGCCGGAGCGTTTTCAAAAATGTATATTTTCCTCCACTTCCATGGAAATGGTGCATTTTTTTTTTTTTTTAAAGTTGCATTTACCCCCGTTTACTAGGAGACGGAGCATTTTTGAAAAGTTTTGTTTTCAGTGGCTCCGAGCACCGTTGTCGTGGAAACCGACACCCAGAACGCGAAACCAAAGTTTTTAATTTTCACTTTGAAAAACTGCAGCAAAAGGGAATGTTGTTGTTTAACAAGAAACAAAGAAGATTGTTTATTACGCTTTTAAATATGCTAGGATATGCTAATTAGCATTTGAGACATCGTGAAATGTACGTTTTGAAATTCTGCAGCCGAGGCTCATGGGAATTTTTTTGCTTAATGTGTCGCTTTGACTTTCGTTATTCAGTTTCAAACTTGAGAAAACGATGAATGTAACGTCCTCAGGTCCGTTTTCATTTGTTTTCGAAAAGTAGTATTTTCCCCTGTTCCCACGGAGACTGAGCGTTTTCAAAAATGTGCATTATTTTCCCCCTGTTTTCATGGATATGGCGCATTTTTGACAATTTGCACTTTCCCCTTTTTCCATGGAACCTGATCACTTTCAAAAAGTTGTTCGCCCCGTGTTTACTTGGAGATGCAGTGCTTTCGAAAAGTTGCATTTTCCCCAGTTTCTTTGGAGACAGAGTGTTTTTGAAAACTTGTGTTTCAACCTGTTTCCATGGAAACTGAGCATTTTCAAAAAGTTTCGTTATCCCCCATTTACTGGGAGACGGAGCATTTTCAAAAAGTTCAATTTCCCTCATCTCTATGGTGACAGCTTTGTTTGTTTTTTTTAAAGTTGCATTTTTCCACAGAGACCGAACATTTTCAAAAAGTTCAAAAAGCATTTCTAAAAGTTGCGCCTCCCCCCTGGTTCGGAGACGATGAATGTAACGTCCTCAGGTCGCTCGTTTTTCACCAGAGAAACTTTTCCCGGTGACGTTTTTTTTTGTCGACGTTACTTCAAGTGATTGTTTTACTTCTTTTAATTGTAAATTCTTTTTAAAGCGCGAAGGTTTCTGGAGGACGGGTGGTAATATTTCTAATATTTGTGTTGTATATCGAAAACGTATTTGTGTTTACATAACGACGCGCGGCTCCGGGGAGTCCGGCGCGTCGCCATTTAAAAAGTTGCACTATATGTTGATTTAATCAGAAAAAAGAAAAAAAAACTACAGAATGAATCAAGAAATGTTTTTTAAAGCTTGTCACAAAGCCACAACTGGTGATTTATTTTGTTAACCGACTGACGGCCGAGGTCAAAGGTCAAAGGTCGGAGGTCGAAGGTCGGCGGCCTCCTCGTTCTATCCAACGCCATCAGCTCGCCGTGAGCGGCGCCAACCGCTCGCTAACGGGATTTTAACACGGAATATTTATTAAACTTTGAAGCCTGAGTGACGCCTCCTCCCTTCTTTCTTTCTCTATCTTTCTCTCTTTCTTTCTCTCTTTCTTCCCTGCGCTTCGACACGCTAAGCCAGTTAGCTCGCCATGCTAATGTTAGCTCCTTAGCTTCAAACGACTTGATTTGCTTGTTGCCGCTGAGCAGAGGACAGTCGGTTAGATGCGACTTGTTAGCTTGCGTGCTAACAAGTCGCTAACCGCTATTAACGCTGAATGTGACGTCGTTCAACAGAGGCTAATAAGCGCCGGATGCTAAATAGCGATACTGAGGTTCTTCCGCCTGGAGTCACGAGTTCTTTATCTTGTGTCGTTTTATTGTGAATTTGTGTCTCGTTTTTCTCTTTCTGCCGCTTTTTTCGTCATTTTCACTCGTTAACATCACTTTACTGCCATTTTGCATCCCTTCATGGTGATTCACTGCCACAGTTTGCTTATTTAATGTCATTTTTTGGTTATTTAATGTCACTTTTCAGTTGTTTTGCATCACTCTGAGGTCGTCTTCCTGATGATTTCTGCCATGTTCCCCCTTGTTTTGGTTATTTTCACTCTTTAACATCACTTTACTGCCATTTTGCCTCCCTTCATGGTGATTTACTGTCACAGTTTGGTCACTTCCTGTCACTTGAGGTCATTTTGTGTCGTCTTCCTGAGGATTTGTCCGATTGGGATCATTTTTGTGTCCCTTTTGTCTCCTTTTTGGTCATTTTCACTCGTTAACATCACTTTACTGCCATTTTGCATCCCTTTCTGGTGATTTACTGCCACATATTGGTGATTTAATGTCACATTTTGGTGATTTAATGTCACTTTTCCGTTGTTTTGCATCACTCTGAGGTCGTCTTCCTGACGATTTGTGTCTCATTAGGACCATTTTCCCACTTGTTTGGTCATTTTAAACACTTTATTGTCATTTTGCATCCCTTTCTGGTGATTTACTGTCACATTTTGTTGATTTAATGTCACATTTTGTTGATTTAATGTCACATTTCAGTTGTTTTGTGTCACTCTGAGGCCGTTTTGTGTCGTCTTCTTGAGGATCTGTGTGTGATTGGGATCATTTTTGTGTCGCACGTTCACTTCACACTCTTTACTGCCAGAACATTCTGCTCGTGTGCACGCTGGCTGCCGTGAGCGTGCACGTGGGGGCGTGCACGTGGGGGTCAGCCGCACTGCTGCGCGGTCTTTTGCCGCTCACGGAGTGAAATCAAACCTTCGCTAGCTCCTCGTCGACAAACAGCCGGGATGAAGGTCACACTCACCCCCCCCCCCCCTCCTCCTCATCTTTCTCCTCCTCCTCCTCCTCCTCCTCCTACTCATGGGTTGCCATGGTTACCTGGCATGTTGTAGGCCTGTGCACTCGCTCAGACTGACGAGGCCGCAGGAACACAAAGGTCATTATTAGATTTCACCCACTGCAGGAGGAGGAGGAGGAGGAGGAGGAGGAGGAGGAGGAGCTGATGAAGGCAGGAAGTGTAAAACAAAACAAGATGAAGAGAGTTTCAAAATAAAATACTAATTCTACCTCTGGTGATAATAATAATAGTAATAATAATAACAACAACAATATAAATTATTATTATTATTATTTTCATCATCAATGAACATAACTTAAAAAAAATGATTTGAACAATTGATTTGACTGTTAATTGATAGAACAATTATATAAAATAAAAATATATATATATATCGTGTAGTTACAAAAAAAGATGAAAAACCTCACGTCTCACAATATATTATCAAGTAAACCAAAAAAAAAGAAAAATCAACCAACGTAATGACGTTGCGTCCGTCTCGACGCGATGACGTCACAGCAGAAAGTGGGCGTGTCGTTAGCATTAGCGCCCGGAGCTAACCGCGAACTACTTTCACTTTCTGCCGGACGACTGGCCGCAGCGCGCCGCGGGATGGGCGCAGTTTCCCGGGAAACGAAACCCCGCGATTCTCCGTAGCCGCCGCGCGGCACAGACGCTCGAGACTCTTGGGAGGGTGCTGGTTCAACTCCCGGCGGCTCGAGCTGGAAGTTTTGACCCGCGGACCGAGAGGCTCCCAGCGGCTAGCTTCTCTCCCCCCGCACACACACACACACACACACGGCGAGCATGGAGGGCGGCGTGCGGACCGGCGAGGAGCGCGGAGCCGAGAAGCACATGGACGAATACCTGAAGTCCCTCGGCCTGGTCCGGAAGAGGATCGCTAAGGACGGGTCGTGTCTGTTCCGGGCGGTGGCGGAGCAGGTAAAGGCGGAGGAGGGCGCGCAGGAGCCCGGGGAGCTCCAGACGGCCGCCGGGCTCCCCGCTTTGCTCAAAATAACACTTCTGTTGTTTTGCGGGAGGTTTATTGATCTCGGCCGAACGGAGGACAAACTACTGAGCGACAGATCCAGTTTGGTAGCGAAGGAATAGATGCGAGTTTTCAAGCTTTGCAGCTGGAAAGGCTTTAAAAGTGTCGTTTTTCTGAAGCAACTTCCGGTTGAGCCATTGCGTCTTTCCAGACGGATTCAGGTTATTTCAGTCACTTCAGGAGTCTTTAGACCAGACTTTGACTCTTTAACACGCTTCTAGAGTCTTTAGACCAGACTTTGAGTCTTTAAAACGCTTCTGGAGTCTTTAGACCAGACTTTGACTCTTTAAAACACGTATGGAGTCTGTAGACCAGACTTTGACTCTTTAAAACGCTTCTGGAGTCTGTAGACCAGACTTTGACTCTTTAAAACGTTTCTGGAGTCTGTAGACCAGACTTTGACTCTTTAAAACGCTTCTGGAGTCTTTAGACCAGAATTTGACTCTTTAAAACGCTTCTGGAGTCTTTAGACCAGACATTGACTCTTTAAAACACGTATGGAGTCTTTAGACCAGGCATTGACTTTTTTTAAAACACTTATGGAGTCTTAAAACTCTTTAAAACGTTTCTGGAGTCTGTAGACCAGAATTTGACTCTTTAAAACGCTTCTGGAGTCTTTAGACCAGAATTTGACTCTTTAAAACGCTTCTGGAGTCTTTAGACCAGGCATTGACTTTTTTTAAAACACTTATGGAGTCTTAAAACTCTTTAAAACGTTTCTGGAGTCTTTAGACCAGACATTGACTCTTTAAAACGCTTCTGGAGTCTTTAGACCAGACTTTGACTCTTTAAAACGCTTCTGGAGTCTTTAGACCAGAATTTGACTCTTTAAAACGCTTCTGGAGTCTTTAGACCAGGCATTGACTTTTTTTAAAACACTTCTGGAGTATTAAAACTCTTTAAAACGCTTCTGGAGTCTTTAGACCAGACTTTGACTCTTTAAAACGCTTCTGGAGTCTTTAGACCAGACATTGACTCTTTAAAACACTTATGGAGTCTTTAGACCAGGCATTGACTCTTTAAAACACTTATGGAGTCTTTAGACCAGACATTGACTCTTTAAAACACTTATGGAGTCTTTAGACCAGACATTGACTCTTTAAAACACTTATGGAGTCTTTAGACCAGACATTGACTCTTTAAAACACTTATGGAGTCTTTAGACCAGACATTGACTCTTTAAAACACTTATGGAGTCTTTAGACCAGACATTGACTCTTTAAAACACTTATGGAGTCTTTAGACCAGACATTGACTCTTTAAAACACTTATGGAGTCTTTAGACCAGACATTGACTCTTTAAAACACTTATGGAGTCTTTAGACCAGACATTGACTCTTTAAAACACTTATGGAGTCTTTAGACCAGACATTGACTCTTTAAAACACTTATGGAGTCTTTAGACCAGACATTGACTCTTTAAAACACTTATGGAGTCTTAGTGTGTGTTGTTGTCGTTTAGTGTGTGTTGTTGTGTTGTGGTGAGAAAGCTTGTTTACAAACGTTCTCTCCATGTTGTTGTTTGTGGTAAAACGTGTTGTAACGATCTGGACCTTGTTGTTCCCTGAAGGTTCTGCACTGCCAGAACCTTCACACCGAGATCCGAGCCAAGTGTGTCGACTTCCTGAGGCGGAACCGGAGCGACTACGAGGCGGTACGTAGAACCTGAACCGGAACCACGGTTCTCCGTCAAGAAACGTCAACCAGCGCGTTTTTAGCAACAAAAAAATCAGTCCTAGCATTAGCATTAGTGTTAGTGTTAACATTAGTGTTAGCATTAACGCTCGCAGTAGTGTTAGCGTTAGCATTAGCGGTGTGTCTGTGTTGCAGTTCATCGAAGGAGACTTTGAGGACTACCTCTTCAAGCTTCGGGACCCGCAGGTAAACACCTCGCATCACTTCCTGTTTTGTTTGTTTGATCTCTTTGATGTTTGTTGACGTAGCGATTGTTGTGTTCTTTGCAGCAGTGGGTGGGCGAGGTGGAGATCCACGCGCTTTCCGTCATGTACAAGTGAGTTTTTTAAACGATGCAGCGATACTGACTTGCTAAAGAACGAGTACTAACCTTAAGGTACTAGCCGATACCAAGTAGTACCGATACAAGTACTAACCTTAAGCTACTAGCTGATACCAAGTAGTACCGATACAAGTACTAACCTTAAGATACTAGCCGATACCAAGTAGTACCGATACAAGTACTAACCTTAAGGTACTAGCTGATACCAAGTAGTACCGATACAAGTACTAACCTTAAGCTACTAGCCGATACCAAGTAGTACCGATACAAGTACTAACCTTAAGGTACTAGCTGATACCAAGTAGTACCGATACAAGTACTAACCTTAAGCTACTAGCTGATACCAAGTAGTACCGATACAAGTACTAACCTTAAGGTACTAGCTGATACCAAGTAGTACCGATACAAGTACTAACCTTAAGGTACTAGCCGATACCAAGTAGTACCGATACAAGTACTAACCTTAAGGTACTAGCTGATACCAAGTAGTACCGATACAAGTACTAACCTTAAGCTACTAGCTGATACCAAGTAGTGCCGATACAAGTACTAACCTTAAGCTACTAGCTGATACCAAGTAGTGCCGATACAAGTACTAACCTTAAGGTACTAGCCGATACCAAGTAGTACCGATACAAGTACTAACCTTAAGGTACTAGCTGATACCAAGTAGTACCGATACAAGTACTAACCTTAAGCTACTAGCTGATACCAAGTAGTACCGATACAAGTACTAACCTTAAGCTACTAGCTGATACCAAGTAGTGCCGATACAAGTACTAACCTTAAGGTACTAGCCGATACCAAGTAGTACCGATACGAGTACTAATCTTAAGGTACTAGCTGATACCAAGTAGTACCGATACAAGTACTAACCTTAAGGTACTAGCCGATACCAAGTAGTACCGATACAAGTACTAATCTTAAGGTACTAGCCGATACCAAGTACTGATACAAGTGCCGATATTTTAGACATTTAGTTGTATGCCGATAACTGAGTCGTAGTACTAACTGGACATTACTCGTTCTGTACTGCTGGGAATCTTTATCTGAGTATGAGTACTCTGTGCGGTATCAGACCTGATACTGGTATCGTGTCGGCCATGATGCTGGTATCTGTATCAGATCTGATACTGGTATCGGCATCAGATCTGATACTGGTATCGGTATCGGACATGATACTGGTATCGGTATCGGACATGATACTGGTATCGGTATCGGACATGATACTGGTATCGGTATCAGACCTGATACTGGTATCGGTGTCGGACCCGATGTCGGTATGTCCCTTCAGGTTCTGCTGAGTTTGTCAGAAAACATGCCGAGTCGACACGTTGTTCCGTTGTGAGTCGTCACGTTGTTCCGTTGTGAGTCGTCACGTTGTTCCGTTGTGAGTCGTCACGTTGTTCCGTGTTCCTCCAGGAGAGACTTCCTGATCTACCAGGAAGTGGGCAAACCGGCCGTCTCCATCACGGAGAACAACTTCAAGGACAAGGTACGAGTCCGACACGCCGGTGTGGTTCCGGGTCTCAGGTGGAACCGGTCCTGACGCGGTTCTGGGTGTCTCCAGGTGCTGCTGTGTTTCCTGAACGGGAACCACTACGACAGCGTGTACCCCGACGACCACGTCAGGAACGCCGCGCTCTGCCAGTGTGAGTCGCCGCCGCCGGGTCTTTTCCCACAGGAACTCCCCGCGGGGGGGGGGGGGGGGCGGAGCCTCTGACGCGGGGGGGGGGCGGAGCCTCTGACCGGCCGCCCGTTGTGTTGCAGCCGTCCTGTACGAGCTGCTGTACGACGGCGTGTTCAAGGTGGACCGCAGCCTCCTGCGGCTCTGCCACCGCACCGCGCGGCCCTCCGACCTGCCGAGTGACGACAGCATGGCCGCCTGCAAGAGCAGCGACGAGTCCGACGGGGGCGCCGACGAGCCGCTGTGGTAGGACCGCCTCCACCCGGGGCTTTTCTAGAGCGTTGACGGTCCGCGGGTTCTAGAGCTTTAGCTCGCGAAAGACTTCCAGTGATTGTTGGTGGTGGGTTCTAGAAGCGGTGGGTTCTAGAAGCGTTTGTTGACGTTAGGTTCTAGAAGCGGTGGGTTCTAGAAGGGTTTGTTGACGTTAGGTTCTAGAAGCGGTGGGTTCTAGAAGGGTTTGTTGACGTTAGGTTCTAGAAGCAGTGGGTTCTAGAAGGGTTTGTTGACGTTAGGTTCTAGAAGCAGTGGGTTCTAGAAGCGTTGTTGACGTTGGGTTCTAAAAGCGGTGGGTTCTAGAAGTGGTGGGTTCTACAAGCGGTGGGTTCTATAAGTGGTGGGTTCTAGAAGGGTTTGTTGACGTTGGGTTCTAGAAGCAGTGGGTTCTAGAAGCGATTGTTGACGTTGGGTTCTAGAAGCAGTGGGTTCTAGAAGTGATTGTTGACGTTGGGTTCTGGAAGCAGTGGGTTCTAGAAGCCATTGTTGACGTTGGGTTCTAGAAGCGGTGGGTTCTAGAAGGGTTTGTTTACGTTAGGTTCTAGAAGCGGTGGGTTCTAGAAGTGTTTGTTGATGTTAGGTTCTAGAAGCAGTGGGTTCTAGAAGTGTTTGTTGACATTAGGTTCTAGAAGTGGTGGGTTCTAGAAGCGGTGGGTTCTAGAAGTGTTTGTTGACATTAGGTTCTAGAAGTGTTTGTTGACGTTAGGTTCTAGAAGCGGTGGGTTCTATAAGTGGTGGGTTCTAGAAGGGTTTGTTGACGTTGGGTTCTAGAAGCAGTGGGTTCTAGAAGCGATTGTTGACGTTGGGTTCTAGAAGCAGTGGGTTCTAGAAGTGATTGTTGACGTTGGGTTCTGGAAGCAGTGGGTTCTAGAAGCCATTGTTGACGTTGGGTTCTAGAAGCGGTGGGTTCTAGAAGGGTTTGTTTACGTTAGGTTCTAGAAGCGGTGGGTTCTAGAAGTGTTTGTTGATGTTAGGTTCTAGAAGCAGTGGGTTCTAGAAGTGTTTGTTGACATTAGGTTCTAGAAGTGGTGGGTTCTAGAAGCGGTGGGTTCTAGAAGTGTTTGTTGACATTAGGTTCTAGAAGTGTTTGTTGACGTTAGGTTCTAGAAGCGGTGGGTTCTAGAAGCGGTTGTTGACGTTAGGTTCTAGAAGCAGTGGGTTCTAGAAGTGATTGTTGACGTTGGGTTCTAGAAGCAGTGGGTTCTAGAAGCGATTGTTGACGTTGGGTTCTAGAAGCAGTGGGTTCTAGAAGTGATTGTTGACGTTGGGTTCTAGAAGCAGTGGGTTCTAGAAGTGATTGTTGACGTTGGGTTCTAGAAGCAGTGGGTTCTAGAAGCGATTGTTGACGTTGGGTTCTAGAAGCAGTGGGTTCTAGAAGCGATTGTTGACGTTGGGTTCTAGAAGCGATTGTTGACGTTGGGTTCTAGAAGCGATTGTTGACGTTGGGTTCTAGAAGCAGTGGGTTCTAGAAGCGATTGTTGACGTTGGGTTCTAGAAGCAGTGGGTTCTAGAAGCGATTGTTGACGTTGGGTTCTAGAAGCAGTGGGTTCTAGAAGCGATTGTTGACGTTGGGTTCTAGAAGCAGTGGGTTCTAGAAGCGATTGTTGACGTTGGGTTCTAGAAGCAGTGGGTTCTAGAAGCGATTGTTGACGTTGGGTTCTAGAAGCGATTGTTGACGTTGGGTTCTAGAAGCAGTGGGTTCTAGAAGGGTTCCGGATCAGGTTCTCCCCATTCAGTTTCTCATGACGATGTTTTAAACGAGTTAAAATCTGTTGTGTGTCTCAGGGTGGAAAACGAAACGAGCTCCACGGCGACCAAACCGAACCAGAGCTTCAGGGTAACTCCGCCCCCTCCCTCCTCCCCCCCCCCGCCCCCCTCTCCCCCCCCCCCACCTCCCCAGTGACCGTTGCTCCTCCCCCTCAGGGTCGTGGTCGCGGTCGGCTGCTCCCTGAACGAGTGCGTCGCTCCCTGAACCCGACGCTGCTGCGGAACATCGAGTACGACGTGTGGAACAAGAGCAAGCGAGGTGAGGCTCCGCCCCCCCGGTCGCCATGGCGCCCGTCTTTGCTCCGCCCCCCCCCCCCCCATGTCTCTAACACGTTGTCCTGCAGCCCAGCAGAAGATGGACTACTGCATCGCCGCCGGGATGCAGTTCACCGCCGGGGACCGCTGCCAGGTTAGCGCCGCGGCTCCTCGCTAGCGTCGGGTGACCTCGTCCATGTTAGCTTGACGTGTCGGCGCGTCGCCTTTCAGGTTCGTCTGGACGGGCGGCGCTACGGCGCCACCTTGAGGGGGGTTCCTCCGGAGAACGGCCCGGTGTCGGTGTACATCGAGGAGCTGGGCCTCAAGTGAGTCCACAAACATCGTGACGAGTCCGCGGAACGCTTTGTGAAAAACTAGCCGCGCCGGCGCTAACGTGAAACGACGTGTAAAAACTAGTTCTCCGTCCTGGCGGCTTATGAATACAAACCAGCCTGGGGCCGGGGGGTGTGGGGGGGGGGGGGGGGGGGGGCTAGCCGCCAGTTATTGATGGAAATTGTTGATTTTTCTTCTTGGTGCCAAAGTCTTTTTTCATTTAAACATTTTTTCTAACCCATTTTTTTAGTTTTTACCTTCATGATCATTAATAATAATAATAATTAATATTATTATTAATGATTATTATTCTTAATAATGGTTCCACTAAACACTTGCGCCGTCGTGGTTCCACACTGGCAGCAGTACCAGAGACAACCTGAAGAGGCAGCGGGGAGTTTCTACTTCCACTGTGATGAGAAGCTGATCAAGCTCACTGCTCCTCCTCCTCTTCTCTTCCTCTTCTCTTCCTCCTCCTCTTCCTCTTCTCTTCCTCTTCCTCTTCTCTTCCTCTTCCTCCTCCTCTTCTTCCTCTTCCTCCTCTTCTTCTTCCTCCTCCTCCTCTTCCTCCTCCTCTTCCTCCTCCTCCTCCTCCAATTCTTCCTCTTCCTCCTCCTCCTCCAATTCTTCCTCCTCCTCCTCCTCCTCCTCCTCCTCCTCCAGACAGGTTCCTCTCTGCTCCCTCCTCCCCCCCCGTGACGACCCCGGTGGTTGGAACACGGTGGTGAGTCGTGACAGGAAGCTGAGCAACGGACATGGAGGTGAGGAAGACTCCTCCTCCTGACACTCTTCCTCCTGACGCTCCTCCTCCTGACACTCTTCCTCCTGACGCTCCTCCTCCTCCTCCTGACGCTCCTCCTCCTGACGCTCCTCCTCCTGACACTCTTCCTCCTGACGCTCCTCCTCCTCCTCCTGACGCTCCTCCTCCTCCTCCTCCTGACGCTCCTCCTCCTCCTGACGCTCCTCCTCCTCCTGACGCTCCTCCTCCTCTTCCTCCTGACGCTCCTCCTCCTCTTCCTCCTGACGCTCCTCCTCCTCTTCCTCCTGACGCTCCTCCTCCTGACGCTCCTCCTCCTCCTGACCCTCCTCCTCCTGACGCTCCTCCTCCTCCTGACGCTCCTCCTCCTCCTGACGCTCCTCCTCCTCCTGACGCTCCTCCTCCTCTTCCTCCTGACGCTCCTCCTCCTGACGCTCCTCCTCCTCCTGACCCTCCTCCTCCTGACGCTCCTCCTCCTCTTCCTCCTGACGCTCCTCCTCCTCTTCCTCCTGACGCTCCTCCTCCTCCTCCTGACGCTCCTCCTCCTCCTCCTCCTGACGCTCCTCCTCCTCCTCCTCCTGACGCTCCTCCTCCTCCTCCTCCTGACGCTCCTCCTCCTGACGCTGCTCCTCTCTCCTCAGACTGCGAGGAGAAGGGGCGGGGCCGAGGAAGAGGGAGGGGCTCCGCGGTGTCCCCGTCCAATCCGGCGGCGGCGGGGTCGGGGGGGCGTGGCCAGAAGCAGCAGGCGTGGCCCGGCGGGGACGAGCAGGCGAAGAGCAGCAGGTACAACGTTTCCATGGAGACACTTTTAGAAAACACTTTCGTCTCTGTGCAACTTTTAGAACAAATGTGAGCGATGTTGCCGACAGGAAGTCGCTGAGCGCCGTGGACGTGGCGTTCGGCCTGACGGAGAAAAAACGGCTGGAGAGAGAGGAGGAGGAGAGGAACGTCGCTCTGGTGGAGATCCAGCTGAGGGACGAGCTCAGCTTCCCCGCCCTGGGGGTGAGGAGCTCTGTAATCTGGATTAGAGGGGGAAGATGCTCTGTAATCTGGATTAGAGGAGGAAGATGCTCTGTAATCTGGATTAGAGGAGGAAGATGCTCTGTAGTCTGGATTAGAGGAGGAAGATGCTCTATAATCTGGATTAGAGGAGGAAGATGCTCTGTAATCTGGATTAGAGGAGGAAGATGCTCTGTAGTCTGGATTAGAGGAGGAAGATGCTCTGTAGTCTGGATTAGAGGAGGAAGATGCTCTGTAATCTGGATTAGAGGAGGAAGATGCTCTGTAATCTGGATTAGAGGAGGAAGATGCTCTGGAATCTGGATTAGAGGAGGAGCTCTGTAATCTGGATTAGAGGAGGAAGATGCTCTGTAATCTGGATTAGAGGAGGAAGATGCTCTGTAGTCTGGATTAGAGGAGGAAGATGCTCTGTAGTCTGGATTAGGGGAGGAAGATGCTCTGTAGTCTGGATTAGAGGAGGAAGATGCTCTGTAGTCTGGACGAGAGGAGGAATATGCTCTGTAGTCTGGATTGGAGGAGGAAGATGCTCTGTAATCTGGTGTTAGAGGAGGAAGATGCTCTATAATCTGGATTAGAGGAGGAAGATGCTCTATAATCTGGATTAGAGGAGGAAGATGCTCTGTAATCTGGTGATAGAGGAGGAGGATACTCTATAATCTGATGTTAGAGGAGGAAGATGCTCTATAATCTGATGTTAGAGGAGGAAGATGCTCTATAATCTGGATTAGAGGAGGAAGATGCTCTGTAATCTGGATTAGAGGAGGAAGATGCTCTGTAATCTGATGTTAGAGGAGGAAGATGCTCTATAATCTGGATTAGAGGAGGACGATGCTCTATAATCTGGATTAGAGGAGGAAGATGCTCTGTAATCTGGATTAGTGGAGGAAGATGCTCTGTAATCTGGATTAGTGGAGGAAGATGCTCTGTGGTCTGGATTGGAGGAGGAAGATGCTCTGTAGTCTGGACTAGAGGAGGAAGATGCTCTATAATCTGATGTTAGAGGAGGAAGATGCTCTATAATCTGGATTAGAGGAGGACGATGCTCTATAATCTGGATTAGAGGAGGAAGATGCTCTGTAATCTGGATTAGTGGAGGGAGATGCTCTGTAATCTGGATTAGTGGAGGAAGATGCTCTGTGGTCTGGATTGGAGGAGGAAGATGCTCTGTAGTCTGGACTAGAGGAGGAAGATGCTCTATAATCTGGTGTTAGAGGAGGAAGATGCTCTATAATCTGGATTAGAGGAGGAAGATGCTCTATAATCTGGATTAGAGGAGGAAGATGCTCTATAATCTGGATTAGAGGAGGAAGATGCTCTGTAATCTGGATTAGAGGAGGAAGATGCTCTATAATCTGGATTAGAGGAGGAAGATGCTCTATAATCTGGTGTTAGAGGAGGAATGTGCTCTATAATCTGATGTTAGACGAGGAAGATGCTCTATAATCTGGATTAGAGGAGGAAGATGCTCTATAATCTGGATTGGAGGAGGAAGATGCTCTATAATCTGGATTAGAGGAGGAAGATGCTCTATAATCTGGATTAGAGGAGGAAGATGCTCTATAATCTGGTGTTAGAGGAGGAAGATGCTCTGTAATCTGGATTAGAGGAAGATGCTCTATAATCTGGATTAGAGGAGGAAGATGCTCTATAATCTGGATTAGAGGAGGAAGATGCTCTATAATCTGGTGTTAGAGGAGGAATGTGCTCTATAATCTGATGTTAGAGGAGGAAGATGCTCTATAATCTGGATTAGAGGAGGAAGATGCTCTATAATCTGGTGTTAGAGGAGGAAGATGCTCTGTAATCTGGATTAGAGGAAGATGCTCTATAATCTGGATTAGAGGAGGGAGATGCTCTATAATCTGGATTAGAGGAGGAAGATGCTCTATAATCTGGTGTTAGAGGAGGAATGTGCTCTATAATCTGATGTTAGAGGAGGAAGATGCTCTATAATCTGGATTAGAGGAGGAAGATGCTCTATAATCTGGTGTTAGATGAGGAAGATGCTCTGTAATCTGGATTAGAGGAAGATGCTCTATAATCTGGATTAGAGGAGGAAGATGCTCTATAATCTGGATTGGAGGAGGAAGATGCTCTGTAATCTGGATTAGAGGAGGAAGATGCTCTATAATCTGGTGTTAGAGGAGGAATGTGCTCTATAATCTGATGTTAGAGGAGGAAGATGCTCTATAATCTGGATTAGAGGAGGAAGATGCTCTATAATCTGGATTGGAGGAGGAAGATGCTCTATAATCTGGATTAGAGGAGGAAGATGCTCTATAATCTCGATTAGAGGAGGAAGATGCTCTATAATCTCTCTCCACAGAAACAGAGCACGTCGTTGAGTGAAGGAGGGAAGAGAAAAGGAGAGAAGAGAAACTCGTCTCAGAGAAACAAGACGGTGAGATCAGATGATTCCTGTCCCCTGTGGCTGCAGTACCGTCTGTCTCCACCGGGTGTCCCCCTGTGGCTGCAGTACCGTCTGTCTCCACCGGGTGTCCCCTGTGGCTGCAGTACCGTCTGTCTCCACCGGGTGTCCCCCTCTGGCTGCAGTACCGTCTGTCTCCACCGGGTGTCCCCCTGCTGCTTCTCACTGTTTCTTCTTCGTCTCCTAGAAAAGTCCCGTTGAAGACGAGAGACCGTCGTCCCCGTCCAGGGAGAGACCCAAGTCCTCCACTCCACCTGCCCCGGGGGCAACAAGCCCCGCCCCCAGGGCAGTTACCCCCTCTTCTGTGGCGGCTACACCTGTGAAGGCCCCTGCACCTGTTGCACCTGCAGCTGCACCGGTTGCCCCCTCCCTGGTTGCACCTGTTGCCCCCTCCCCGGTTGGCCCCTCCCCGGTTGCACCTGTTGCCCCCTCCCCGGTTGCCCCCTCCGCGGTTGGCCCCTCCCTAGTTGCCCCCTCCAAGTTCCCGGCTTCCAAGCTCAGTTTCCTTGGTGATTCGACGCTTGGCGTAGCCACGGTGACAGGCTCCGCCCCCAAAACAACCGCTTCGGCCCCCTCGCCCCCTCCGTTGGCCCCCCTCCCCCCCGCTGCCCCCGCCAGGGTCTACTCCCCCTCCCCCCCCCACGTTCATTGCCCCCATCGCGCCCTCGCCCACCGGCTTCGCCCCCAGCCCGCCCCCCTTCTCCCGGCCCGTTGGGTCCCACCAGGAGGCCCCGCCCCCCTTCTCCCGGCCCGTTGGGTCCCACCAGGAGGCCCCGCCCCCTTTGGCACGGCCCCACCAGGAGGCCCCGCCCCCTTTGACCAGGGCCCACCAGGAGGCTCCGCCCACTATGTTACTGACGAAAGCCGGATCTTCTCTGGTCCAGAGCCCGAGTCCAGCTCCGGTCCTGCAAGACCACAATGTCCAGAGCCAAAGACCTGAACCACCAAACCAGATCCTGGAGACCACGATCCAGAACCAGAGTCTGCAGCACCAGGAGACCCTGTCCCCCAGACCCCAGGTCCAGAGTCCTGCCCTACCAATCCAGAACCCAGAGTCCCTGAACCAGGACCAGAGTCTGCAGCACCAGGAGACCCTGTCCTCCAGACCCCAGGTCCAGAGTTCAGCAGTCCAAGACCAGGCCACGATGTCTTCAGGGGCTCAGGTCCAGACTCTGGATCCAGAGCCGTCTCTAGGATACCAGGACCACATGGTCCCTGCCGCTGCAGCTCATTCTGGTCCTGAAGTCCCGAGTCCTCAGACCCTGACCTCCCCAGCCGAGATCCGGACCCAGAGTCCCGCACCGCAAGACCAGGACACCAAGCCCTCCGCAGTCCAAGTCCAGAACCAGGGTCCAGCTCCAGTCCCGCAGACTGAGGCCCCGCCCCCTCCCAGGACTCCGCCCTTCTTAGGCCCCGCCCCCCTGCCTCAGCTGCCCCAGGTCTACCAGGACCTGCTGTACCCCGGGTTCCCCCAGGGAGACAAGGGGGACGTGGCCCCGCCGCTCCCCTTCTCGTCCAGCAAGTCCGGAGACGACCTGCCCCGAGGTTCGCCGCGCAGAACCTCCAGAACCTCCGAGGAGAAGGTTCTAGAACGTTGGCTAACGTTCTTCTGTTGTTCCCGCAGACGTCAACGTCCTGAGGTTCTTCTACAACCTGGGGGTCAAGGTGAGGACCTGGACCTGGTCCAGCTGGGACCCAGTACCGATACCTGGTCTGGTATCAGTAACTAGCTGCAGGATAGCACTTGTATCGGTACTCGGTATCAGTACATAGCTACAGGTTAGTACTGGTATTGGTACCCAGTATCGGTACATAGCTACAGGTTAGGACTGGTATCGGTAAGTAACAAGAGGTTAGTACTGGTATCGGTACTCGGTATCGGTACGTAGCTGCAGGTTCGTACTGGTGTCGGTACGTAGCTGCAGGTCAGTACTGGTATCGGTACCCGGTATCGGTACGCAGCCTCCGGGCGGCTGGTGCAGGTGTGTAACCGAACGTCTCCATGTTTCAGGCCTACTCCATGCCGATGTGCTTCCCGTATCTGTACATCCTCCCCCTGATGCAGGCCCACTTCTTCCAGCCCCCCTCCCCCCCCCGCTCCCCCTCCCCCCCGTGCCCCCCAGCCAACCCCCCCACCAGGCCCCAGGAGCCCCAGCCCCCTCCCTACGGCGCTCCCGGATACGCGGCGCCGGTGGCCCCCCAGCAGCTGCCGTGGCAACCGCTGCCCCCGCCCAGGAACCCCCCCTACCCCGCCAGGTACCCGCCCCCGGTGTACCCCGTCCCCCCCGCCTCCCAGGGGTACCACCTGGGGCCGGTCTACCCCCCGGTGGTGCCCCAGTACCCCCACCCCTCCCTGGGGTATCCGTCCCAGCCTCCCCCCGAAGACCTCCAGGGCCCCCGGCAGGGGCCCCTGGAGCCACGCCTGCCCCCCCCGCTCCCCGGCCTGGGCCACCCTCCGGGCCCTGGCCTCCTGGAGCTCCCGCCTGCCGCCGCTAGCCTGGCTAGCGCTAACGCCGCCAGGGCGGCCATGTTTCCTCCGCCGGGTGGCCGAGAGGCGGCGGAGGGCGCGGGGCGAGGCGCTATGCTAACGGACGCTACGCTCGGCAGCAGACACATGGTGAGTCCAGCGGCGGGTGTAATTGCGTACCGTCGCTTTAAGAACCTCCGATCGGAGGGCTTTTCACCGACTGTCGTTGTCTCCGCCCCCCCCCCCCCCCCCCCAGGTGGTGTTGGCGTCCGGCGCCGAGCGGAAGGACGTGGCGGCGCCGCCTAGCCGGAGCGGCCCGGCCTCGCCGTACCGCGGTATGGTCCCCGCCCTCTTCGTCCCCCAGGGGCCGCCGCCGGGCTGCGGCTCCGAGGACGGCTGGGAGGAGGGGGGCCACGGCAGGGGGTGCCGGGGGCGGGGCCACAGAGGAGGCCGGGGGCGGGGCCAGAGGAGGAGGTACCCCGGGGACATGGGGGCGGGGCTTAGCTACACCCAGTTCACCCCCTCCCAGAGGGGGCGGGGCCACGACCGAGGGTACTAGCGGCCCGTCGCTACGGCAACACGAGTGAAAGGAGGAGTTTTTCTCCGCTGCTGGTTTTTTCTTTCTTCGTTCCTTCGTTCGTTTGTTTTCGCAGTTCGAATCAATTTAAAGTGGCGCCGCGGCGCCGAGTGCCTTTTAGCCTCGTTTGTATGTTTGAATAATAAAACTTCTTTTTTCCTACTTGTTGGGTTTTAATCGACGAGTCACGTGACGCTGGGAAACCTCCCAAGTTTACTCACTTCACTCAGGCTTTGGCTCCGCCCCCTGGTCACCTGACCGCCGCCATCTTGTCCTGGACTCTGGAGACGTCGTCCTTCTGTCTGACGACTCACCTGGCGTAGTACCAGTACTCCAGTAGTACCAGTAAGTCAGAGGAAGGGTACAAGTACTCGAGTAGTATGAGTACTCAGGTAGTACCAGTAAGTCAGAGGAACAGTACTTGAGTAAGTCATAGGAAGAGTACCAGTACTCGAGTAGTACCAGTAAGTCAGAGGAACAGTACTCGAGTAAGTCATAGGAAGGGTACCAGTACTCAAGTAGTACCAGTAAGTCAGAGGAAGAGTACCAGTAAGTCAGAGGAACAGTGCCAGTACTCGAGTAGTACCAGTAAGTCAGAGGAAGAGTACCAGTACTCGAGTAGTACCAGTAAGTCAGAGGAAGAGTGCCAGTACTCCAGTAGTACCAGTAAGTCAGAGGAAGGGTACAAGTACTTGAGTAGTATGAGTACTCAGGTAGTACCAGTAAGTCATAGGAACAGTACTCGAGTAAGTCATAGGAAGAGTACCAGTACTCAAGTAGTACCAGTAAGTCAGAGGAACAGTACTCGAGTAAGTCATAGGAAGAGTACCAGTACTCAAGTAGTACCAGTAAGTCAGAGGAACAGTACTCGAGTAAGTCATAGGAAGAGTACCAGTACTCAAGTAGTACCAGTAAGTCAGAGGAACAGTGCCAGTACTCGAGTAGTACCAGTAAGTCAGAGGAAGAGTACCAGTACTCGAGTAGTACCAGTAAGTCAGAGGAAGAGTACCAGTACTCGAGTAGTACCAGTAAGTCAGAGGAACAGTACTCGAGTAAGTCATAGGAAGGGTACCAGTACTCAAGTAGTACCAGTAAGTCAGAGGAAGAGTACCAGTACTCGAGTAGTACCAGTAAGTCAGAGGAAGAGTACCAGTACTCGAGTAGTACCAGTAAGTCAGAGGAACAGTGCCAGTACTCCAGTAGTACCAGTAAGTCAGAGGAAGGGTACAAGTACTTGAGTAGTATGAGTACTCAGGTAGTACCAGTAAGTCATAGGAACAGTACTCGAGTAAGTCATAGGAAGAGTACCAGTACTCAAGTAGTACCAGTAAGTCAGAGGAACAGTACTCGAGTAAGTCATAGGAAGAGTACCAGTACTCAAGTAGTACCAGTAAGTCAGAGGAACAGTGCCAGTACTCGAGTAGTACCAGTAAGTCAGAGGAAGAGTACCAGTACTCGAGTAGTACCAGTAAGTCAGAGGAAGAGTACCAGTACTGGAGTAGTACCAGTAAGTCAGAGGAACAGTGCCAGTACTCGAGTAGTACCAGTACTCTCACAGCCTGTCAGCAGTCCGAGTACTGTGCAGAGTAATAAAGTATAAATACTCTGTCGAGCGTCGTGGAAGAATTACTGAGTCGAGATTCTTTCCTTCCAGCTGATCAGCAGAGGCTTTTATTTTGACACGAACACAACCGGAAGTTGGTAACCGGACGACGCTCCACACGTTTCTCCCTCCAGCTTCATCTCCACCTCCTGCTGCCGTGTTGTATCCGAGTACTGTGTGGACCAGGATCCAGCTCTTCAAGGCTCAAGGTTCAAGGTTCAAGGCTCAAGGTGTTTTATTGTCATTCCACAGTAAAAGCAGGTTTCACAGTGAAGGAAACTCGACCGACATGAATAAATAAGTCTAGACACAAGAAAACACAATAAAATAACAACAGTGCAGAATATTAGTCAGACTGAGGTGTGTATTGTGTACTGTGTGTGTAGTGTGTGTCTTGTGTGTATTGTGTGTATTGTGTGTATTGTGTGTAGTGTGTGTAGTGTGTGTAGTGTGTGTATTGTGTGTATTGTGTGTATTGTGTGTAGTGTGTGTATTGTGGGTAGTGTGTGTAGTGTGTGTAGTGTGTGTATTGTGTGTCTATTGTGTGTAACGTTGAGATTAAGTGTAAACGTGATGCCGCTGGTTCAGGAGTCTCTCACTGGGAGACATGTCCAATGTCTTCAGCGTCCTCAGGAAGTCTTGACCTCCTGTCCAGGTGATGTGGACACCCAGGTATTTATTTTTATTTATTTTTTGCTTTTTTTTTTTTTTTTTTTTTTTAATTTTCGCTTTTTTGTAACTTTTTTTTTTTGGCTTTTGTTTTATTTAATTTATTTATTTTCTTTTTTTTGCTTTTTTTCCACTTTTTTGTTACTTTTTTTTTTTTTTTATTTTCGCTTTTTTGTAATTTTTTTTTTTGCTTTTGTTTTATTTTATTTTATTTATTTTCTTTTTTTTCCTCTTTTTTGTTACTTTTTTTTTTTTGGCTTTTATTTAATTTTCTTTATTTTTTTGCTTTTTTTTCAATTAAAAAAAAGAAAGACATTTTAAATACATTAGTCATTCAATGTGTTTTTATAGAGAAAAACAGAACAAAATTTTAAAAATAAAAGTAAAAGAGAAAAACAGAACAAAATTAAAATTAAAAAAAGGAAAAGAGAAAAACAGAACCAAAAAAAAAGTAAAAGAGAAAAACAACAAAATAAAAAATTTGAAAAAAATTAAGAGAAAAACAGAACAAAAAAAAACAAAAAGTAAAAGAGAAAAACAGAACAAAATTAAAAATTAAAAAAAGGAAAAGAGAAAAACAGAACCAAAAAAAAAGTAAAACAGAACAAAATAATTTTTTTTTACAAAAAAGTAAAAGAGAAAAACAGAACAAAATTAAAAATTAAAAAAAGGAAAAGAGAAAAACAGAACCAAAAAAAAAGTAAAACAGAACAAAATAATTTTTTTTTACAAAAAAGTAAAAGAGAAAAACAGAACGAAATAAAAAAAAAAGTAAAACAGAACAAAATTTAAAAATTTAAAAAAAAGAGAAAAACAGAACCAAAAAAAAACCAAAAAGTAAAAGAGAAAAACAGAACAAAATAAAAAATTTAAAAAAGGAAAAGAGAAAAACAGAACAAAACAAAACAAAAAGTAAAAGAGAAAAACAGAACAAAAAAAACAAAAAGTAAAAGAGAAAAACAGAACAAAATTTTTTAAAAAAGTAAAAGAGAAAAACAGAACAAAATTTTTTTAAAAAGTAAAAGAGAAAAACAGAACAAAACAAAACAAAAAGTAAAAGAGAAAAACAGAACAAAATTTTTAAAAAAAGTAAAAGAGAAAAACAGAACAAAACAAAACAAAAAGTAAAAGAGAAAAACAGAACAAAATTTTTAAAAAAAGTAAAAGAGAAAAACAGAACAAAATTTTTAAAAAAAGTAAGAGAAAAACAGAACAAAATTTTTAAAAAAAGTAAAAGAGAAAAACAGAACAAAATTTTTAAAAAAAGTAAAAGAGAAAAACAGAACAAAACAAAACAAAAAGTAAAAGAGAAGAACAGAGTGAAACAAAAAGGAGTAGATAAAAGCGGTGGTTGGATAAACAGTTTTGTTGTCCGGAGCGCAGAACGTCCGGCTGCTGTGTGACATCAGATCCACATCAGATTGATCTTCAACCCTGAACCTCGTTTGTTCTCTGCTGGATCGTTGAAAGAAAAGGATTCGTTTTACAAGGCGAGACGTCGCAAATATGTTTCTGGGGCTGAAACAGCCTTTGATCCAAAACTACAACCTTTGATCCAAAACTACAACCTTTGATCCAAAACTACAACCTTTGTGGCAAAAACTGTTTATGACAACGTTTTTACAGACGTGAGCATCTGTAACGTTCTTGTTCTACCGTTGATCTGTAAAGTTCTTGTTCTATTGATCTGTAAAGTTCTTGTTCTACCATTGATCTGTAAAGTTCTTGTTCTATTGATCTGTAAAGTTCTTGTTCTACCATTGATCTGTAAAGTTCTTGTTCTATTGATCTGTAAAGTTCTTGTTCTACCATTGATCTGTAAAGTTCTTGTTCTATTGATCTGTAAAGTTCTTGTTCTACCATTGATCTGTAAAGTTCTTGTTCTATTGATCTGTAAAGTTCTTGTTCTACCGTTGATCTGTAAAGTTCTTGTTCTATTGATCTGTAAAGTTCTTGTTCTACCATTGATCTGTAAAGTTCTTGTTCTACCGTTGATCTGTAAAGTTCTTGTTCTACCATTGATCTGTAAAGTTCTTGTTCTACCGTTGATCTGTAAAGTTCTTGTTCTACCATTGATCTGTAACGTTCTTGTTCTACCGTTGATCTGTAACGTTCTTGTTCTACCGTTGATCTGTAAAGTTCTTGTTCTACCATTGTTCTGTAAAGTTCTTGTTCTACCGTTGATCTGTAAAGTTCTTGTTCTACCGTTGATCTGTAAAGTTCTTGTTCTACCATTGTTCTGTAAAGTTCTTGTTCTACCGTTGATCTGTAAAGTTCTTGTTCTACCGTTGATCTGTAAAGTTCTTGTTCTACCATTGTTCTGTAAAGTTCTTGTTCTACCGTTGATCTGTAAAGTTCTTGTTCTACCATTGTTCTGTAAAGTTCTTGTTCTACCGTTGATCTGTAAAGTTCTTGTTCTACCATTGTTCTGTAAAGTTCTTGTTCTACCGTTGATCTGTAAAGTTCTTGTTCTACCGTTGATCTGTAAAGTTCTTGTTCTACCGTTGATCTGTAAAGTTCTTGTTCTACCGTTGATCTGTAAAGTTCTTGTTCTACCATTGTTCTGTAAAGTTCTTGTTCTACCGTTGATCTGTAACGTTCTTGTTCTACTATTGATCTGTAAAGTTCTTGTTCTACCATTGATCTGTAAAGTTCTTGTTCTACTGTTGATCTGTAACGTTCTTGTTCTACCATTGATCTGTAAAGTTCTTGTTCTACTGTTGATCTGTAAAGTTCTTGTTCTACTATTGACCTGTAAAGTTCTTGTTCTACCGTTGATCTGTAAAGTTCTTGTTCTACTATTGATCTGTAAAGTTCTTGTTCTACTGTTGATCTGTAACGTTCTTGTTCTACTATTGATCTGTAAAGTTCTTGTTCTACCATTGATCTGTAAAGTTCTTGTTCTACTGTTGATCTGTAACGTTCTTGTTCTACCATTGATCTGTAAAGTTCTTGTTCTACTGTTGATCTGTAAAGTTCTTGTTCTACTATTGACCTGTAAAGTTCTTGTTCTACCGTTGATCTGTAAAGTTCTTGTTCTACTATTGATCTGTAAAGTTCTTGTTCTACTGTTGATCTGTAAAGTTCTTGTTCTACTATTGACCTGTAAAGTTCTTGTTCTACCATTGATCTGTAACGTTCTTGTTCTACCGTTGATCTGTAACGTTCTTGTTCTACCGTTGATCTGTAAAGTTCTTGTTCTACCATTGTTCTGTAAAGTTCTTGTTCTACCGTTGATCTGTAAAGTTCTTGTTCTACCGTTGATCTGTAAAGTTCTTGTTCTACCATTGTTCTGTAAAGTTCTTGTTCTACCGTTGATCTGTAAAGTTCTTGTTCTACCATTGTTCTGTAAAGTTCTTGTTCTACCGTTGATCTGTAAAGTTCTTGTTCTACCGTTGATCTGTAAAGTTCTTGTTCTACCGTTGATCTGTAAAGTTCTTGTTCTACCGTTGATCTGTAAAGTTCTTGTTCTACCATTGTTCTGTAAAGTTCTTGTTCTACCGTTGATCTGTAACGTTCTTGTTCTACTATTGATCTGTGAAGTTCTTGTTCTACCATTGATCTGTAAAGTTCTTGTTCTACTGTTGATCTGTAACGTTCTTGTTCTACCATTGATCTGTAAAGTTCTTGTTCTACTGTTGATCTGTAAAGTTCTTGTTCTACTATTGACCTGTAAAGTTCTTGTTCTACCGTTGATCTGTAAAGTTCTTGTTCTACTATTGATCTGTAAAGTTCTTGTTCTACTGTTGATCTGTAAAGTTCTTGTTCTACTATTGACCTGTAAAGTTCTTGTTCTACCATTGATCTGTAACGTTCTTGTTCTACCGTTGATCTGTAACGTTCTTGTTCTACCGTTGATCTGTAAAGTTCTTGTTCTACCATTGTTCTGTAAAGTTCTTGTTCTACCGTTGATCTGTAAAGTTCTTGTTCTACCGTTGATCTGTAAAGTTCTTGTTCTACCATTGTTCTGTAAAGTTCTTGTTCTACCGTTGATCTGTAAAGTTCTTGTTCTACCGTTGATCTGTAAAGTTCTTGTTCTACCATTGTTCTGTAAAGTTCTTGTTCTACCGTTGATCTGTAAAGTTCTTGTTCTACCATTGTTCTGTAAAGTTCTTGTTCTACCGTTGATCTGTAAAGTTCTTGTTCTACCATTGTTCTGTAAAGTTCTTGTTCTACCGTTGATCTGTAAAGTTCTTGTTCTACCGTTGATCTGTAAAGTTCTTGTTCTACCATTGTTCTGTAAAGTTCTTGTTCTACCGTTGATCTGTAAAGTTCTTGTTCTACTATTGATCTGTAAAGTTCTTGTTCTACCGTTGATCTGTAAAGTTCTTGTTCTACCGTTGATCTGTAAAGTTCTTGTTCTACCGTTGATCTGTAAAGTTCTTGTTCTACCATTGTTCTGTAAAGTTCTTGTTCTACCGTTGATCTGTAAAGTTCTTGTTCTACCATTGTTCTGTAAAGTTCTTGTTCTACCGTTGACCTGTAAAGTTCTTGTTCTACCGTTGATCTGTAAAGTTCTTGTTCTACTGTTGATCTGTAAAGTTCTTGTTCTATTGATCTGTAAAGTTCTTGTTCTACCATTGATCTGTAAAGTTCTTGTTCTACTGTTGATCTGTAAAGTTCTTGTTCTACCGTTGATCTGTAAAGTTCTTGTTCTACTGTTGATCTGTAAAGTTCTTGTTCTACCGTTGATCTGTAAAGTTCTTGTTCTACCATTGATCTGTAAAGTTCTTGTTCTACTGTTGATCTGTAAAGTTCTTGTTCTATTGATCTGTAAAGTTCTTGTTCTACCATTGATCTGTAAAGTTCTTGTTCTACTGTTGATCTGTAAAGTTCTTGTTCTACCATTGATCTGTAAAGTTCTTGTTCTACTGTTGATCTGTAAAGTTCTTGTTCTACTGTTGATCTGTAACTTTCTTGTTCTACCGTTGATCTGTAACGTTCTGGTTCCAGTTGATCTGTAAAGTTCTTGTTCCACTGTTGATAGAGGCTGTTCATTTGATTCGTTAGTGTCATTTATTATTATTGTTATTACTATTATTATTACTACTACTACTATTATTATGATGTTATTATTATGTTATTGGGGGACGTGGTTGTGGTGTAGATAAGTACCAGTGCTGTAGTACCAGAATGTCATAGTACCAGCACTGCAGTAGTACCAGTACTGTAGTAGTACCAGTACTGTAGTAGTACCAGTACTGTAGTAGTACCAGTAACAGAGGACAAGCAGCCTGTTGATGGTTTCAAGCTTCAGGTTTATTCTGGTGGAGATAAAATTTGCTGAGTCATGACGGCAGGTTTCTCGACACGGAGGCGTCGACGTTCGTTTATTTCCGTTCTGCTGAAGGTTCCGACGTCTCGTTGCCACGGCGACGGCGCCTCGTCTCAGTCGTCCAGGAAGAAGTAGTTCCCGCTCTTCTTCTGCTCCGTGTCCTGAAGGAGACGGGGTCAAAGGTCAGATCGTTCGGGCGGCGTGGAGTCGCGTGCGGCTAGCGTAGCGGCTAGTGTAGCAGCTACCTTAGCGGCTAGCGTAGCAGCTACCTTAGCAGCTAGCGTAGCGCTCACCTTGATGGAGTTGTGTTTGTTGATCCGCGGCCGGAAGTTGTTGGGGTCGCGGCGGAAGGTGATCTCCAGCAGCGACAGGAAGCGGTTCATGCCGGCCAGCAGACTCTGAGGCCTGGGGGGGGGGGGGGACACACACACCGTCAGCTAGTTACCAAAATAAAAGCGCGGTGGGGCGGGATGGCGGCGGGGGCTCACGTGTTGGCCGCCGTCATCTTGGAGGGAATCCCGTCGAACACGATGACGCGGTCGGCCAGGTAGGTCGCCATGATGAAGTCGTGCTCCACCACGAACGCCGTCTTCTTGGCGTGGAGGATGTACCTGGGGGGGGAGGGGAGGGGGGGTCACTCCAGCGCCAGCAGGGGGCGTGTCCTGCATGCTAGCAGCAGCTAGCTACCTCTTGATGACGCGCGCCGCCATCAGCCTCTGCTCAGAGTCCAGGTAGGCCGACGGCTCGTCGATCAGGTAGACGTCCGCTGGTTTCCCCAGACACAGGGTGAGCGCCACGCGCTGGAGCTCCCCCCCCGACAGGTTCTGGACCTGGGGGGGGAGGGGGGGAGGGGGGGGGGGGGGGGGTCAGGACCACCACTCTACTCCTGGCTCCAGAGCAACGTCGGCAAGGAAGCTGTGTTCATGTCCAGGTAGAGTGTGTTCAGGTGTGTGCTCAGGTTGAGGTGTAGAAGTATGTGTTGAGGTAGTGTGTGTAGGTGTGTGTCTCACATCCTGGTCGATGAGGTGTGTGTTCAGTAGTGTGTGTGTTGAGGTGTGTGTTCATGTAGTGTGTGTTGAGGTGTGTGTTTAGTAGAGTGTTCAGTGGTGTGTGTTCATGTAGTGTGTGTTGAGGTGTGTGTTCAGTAGTGTGTTGAGGTGTGTGTTCAGTAGTGTGTTGAGGTGTGTGTTCAGTAGTGTGTTGAGGTGTGTGTTCAGCAGTGTGTTGAGGTGTGTGTTCAGCAGTGTGTTGAGGTGTGTGTTCAGCAGTGTGTGTTCAGCAGTGTGTTGGTGTGTGTTCAGCAGTGTGTGTTCAGTAGTGTGTGTTGAGGTGCGTGTTTAGTAGAGTGTGTTGAGCAGTGTGTTCAGTAGTGTGTGTTGAGCAGTGTGTGTTGAGCAGTGTGTGTTGAGGTGTGTGTTCAGCAGTGTGTTGGTGTGTGTTCAGCAGTGTGTGTTCAGTAGTGTGTGTTGAGCAGTGTGTGTTGAGCAGTGTGTGTTGAGGTGTGTGTTCAGCAGTGTGTTGGTGTGTGTTCAGCAGTGTGTGTTCAGTAGTGTGTGTTGAGCAGTGTGTGTTGAGGTGTGTTCAGCAGTGTGTTGGTGTGTGTTCAGTAGTGTGTGTTCAGCAGTGTGTTGAGGTGTGTGTGTTGAGGTGTGTGTGTTGAGGTGTGTGTGTTGAGGTGTGTGTTCAGTAGTGTGTTGAGGTGTGTGTTCAGTAGTGTGTTGAGGTGTGTGTTCAGTAGTGTGTTGAGGTGTGTGTTCAGCAGTGTGTTGAGGTGTGTGTTCAGCAGTGTGTTGAGGTGTGTGTTCAGCAGTGTGTGTTCAGCAGTGTGTTGGTGTGTGTTCAGCAGTGTGTGTTCAGTAGTGTGTGTTGAGGTGCGTGTTTAGTAGAGTGTGTTGAGCAGTGTGTTCAGTAGTGTGTGTTGAGCAGTGTGTGTTGAGCAGTGTGTGTTGAGGTGTGTGTTCAGCAGTGTGTTGGTGTGTGTTCAGCAGTGTGTGTTCAGTAGTGTGTGTTGAGCAGTGTGTGTTGAGCAGTGTGTGTTGAGGTGTGTGTTCAGCAGTGTGTTGGTGTGTGTTCAGCAGTGTGTGTTCAGTAGTGTGTGTTGAGCAGTGTGTGTTGAGGTGTGTTCAGCAGTGTGTTGGTGTGTGTTCAGTAGTGTGTGTTCAGCAGTGTGTTGAGGTGTGTGTGTTGAGGTGTGTGTGTTGAGGTGTGTGTTGAGGTGTGTGTTGAGGTGTGTGTTGAGGTGTGTGTCTCACGTCCTGGTCGATGATGCTCTCAATCTGCAGCGGCTTCATGACGTCGGTGATGAACTGAGGATGAGTGTAGGCGTCTCTGATCTTCTCATGGAGCAGAGCTCTGACGCTGCCCTGCACACACACACTTCAGTACGGCAGTACGGCAGTACGCTAGTACAGCAGTACGGTAGTACGGTAGTACAGCAGTACAGCAGTACGGTGGTACGGCCCTACCTTGAACTTGGGGCTGATGGTCTGGGGTTTGTAGCTGACGTTGAGGATGGGGATGTCTCCGCCTCCGTCGGGCTTCAAGCCTCCGGCCAGCATCCTGATGAAGGTGGTCTTCCCCGTGCCTGGACACACACTGGACGCTACAGCGCTGCACGCCACGCTGGACGCTACACGCCACGCTGGAGGCTACAGCGCTGCACGCCACGCTACAGCGCTACACGCCACGCTGGAGGCTACACGCTCCGGCGCCACGCTGGAGGCTACACGCTACGGCTCTGCACGCCACGCTGGAGGCTACACGCTCCGGCGCCACGCTGGAGGCTACACGCTCCGGCGCCACGCTGGAGGCTACCACGCTACAAAGCTACACTGGAGGCTACACACTACGGCGCTGGAGGATACACGCTACGCTGCTGGAGGGCTACACGCTACACTGGAGACGAGACGCTACAAAGCTACGCTGGAGGCTACACGCTACGGTGCTACGCTGGAGGCTACACGCTCGGCGCCACGCTGGAGGTTACACGCTACGGCGCCACGCTGGAGGTTACACGCTACGGCGCCAGCGCTACAAAGCTACACTGGAGGCGTAGCACACTGGCGGCGCGGGAGGCTACACGCTACACTGGAGACGAGACGCTACAAAGCTACGCTGGAGGCTACACGCTACGGCGCGGGAGGCTACACTGGAGACGAGACGCTACAAAGCTACGCTGGAGGCTACACGCTACGGCGCCACGCTGGAGGCTACACGCTACGGCGCCACGCTACAAAGCTACACTGGAGGCTACACGCTACGGCGCTGGAGGCTACACGCTACGCTGGAGACTAGACGCTATGCTAGACACTCGATGCTATAATGTGGCGCTAGACACTCGACGCTAACAACAGCTTGTCGTGGTGTCCGAGCGACGGCGACTGTAGCGTTTCCACGGTAACCGGGGTGACTCACCGTTCTCTCCCAGCATCACCATGATCTCCGAGTCGGTGAACTCTCCTCCTTGATGTCAGCGTGAACTCGCCCATCGTCTTGCCCATGTCTGGATACTGAGACACACCGCGCCGTCACATGACGTCACAGCGCCGTCACATGACATCACAGCGCCGTCACATGACATCACAGCGTCGTCACACACACACGGCGGCGGTGGACGTACCTGGTAGTGGCGGAGCCGCTTCACCTCCGTCCTCGTTCGCCGTCTCGGCCCACCTTGAAGACCAGCGAGGCCTCGCGGAACCGCAGGTTCTCCGTGGGAACGTAGCCGTCCAGGAAGAATGTTGATGCCTGCGGCAAGAGGGCGCCGTTTCACCAAGATGACCGGGGGGCCACGGTCCCTGAACGCCTCGCGAGCACCACACACTGAGCCAAACCTTCCTACAATACGCACAGTCCCTGAACGCCTCATGAGTCACTATAATTTACAGACAGTGCCTTAACACCTCATGAGTTCCGATAATTTACAGTCCCTGAACGCCTCATGAGTTCCTATAATGTACAGTCCCTGAACACCTCATGAGATCCTATAATTTCCCGGCAGTCCCTGAACACCTCACACATCAGGAGCTATAATTTCCCAACAATCACTGAATGCCTCATGAGTCACTATAATTTCCTGGCGAGTCCCTGAACACCTCACACATCAGGAGCTATAATTTCCCGGCAGTCCCTGAACACCTCACACATCAGGAGCTATAATTTCCCGGCGAGTCCCTGAACACCTCACACATCAGGAGCTAAAATTTCCCGGCAGTCCCTGAACGCCTCACATCAGGATCTATAATTTCCCAGCAGTCCCTGAACGCCTCACACATCAGGAGTTTATAATTTCCCGGCATTTCCTGAACGCCTCACACGGTCAGGAGCTATCATTTCCCAGCAGTCCTGAACGCCTCACACATCAGGAGCTATAATTTCCCGGCAGTCCCTGAACGCCTCACACATCGGGAGCTATAATTTCCAAGCAGTCCATGAACGCCTCACACATCAGGAGCTATAATTTCCCAGCAGTCCCTGAACGCCTCACACGTCAGGAGCTATAATTTTCCGGCAGTCCCTGAACGCCTCACACGTCAGGAGCTATAATTTCCCAGCAGTCCCTGATTGCCTCACACTCAGGAATATAATTCCGGCAGTCCCTGAATGCCCTCAGCAAATCAGGAGCTATATTTCCCAGCAGTCCCTGAAGGCCTCAGCCTTCCCGGACGCTGAAGGGCATGGTGACCACGCCGTACGCGCTGGGGACGCCGTACAGGCAGCAGATGAAGTCGGACAGGTAGTCCAGGACGCTCAGGTCGTGTTCCACCACGATGATGTACCTGAACGCACCACCAGGAAGAAAAGTGTCGTGACTCTCAGTCCATCCTGCTGGGACTGGCGCTTTTATTTTGACAGTCCCCACAATAACAAGCCTTGGTTCACGTTGTGTATGTGTGCGGCTGCATCGACAACATGTGAACGACATGGCTTCCAGTGGTTTCCATGGAAACGGTGGAGGGGGCGAGCTACCTGTCCGGGGTGATGAGGGAGCGGATGGTGATGGCGGCTTTCAGCCTCTGCTTCACGTCCAGGTAGCTGGACGGCTCGTCAAACATGAAGCTGGGGGGGGGGGGGGGGGGGGGGGGGGGAGGAGAGAGGGGGGGGGAGGAGAGATAAAGAGTGAGACAGAGATAGAGATAGAAAGAGAGAGAGAGAGATAGAGAGAGTTAGAGAGAGTGAGAGAGATAGATATATAGACATAGAGCTAGAGACAGAGATAGAGAGAGCTAGAGATAGATATAGATATATAGACACAGATAGAGATATATAGATATATACAGATAGATATAGAGATATAGAGAGAGCTAGATAGATGTATATAGATCTAGATATAGAGAGATAGATAGATGTATATAGATAGATGTATATAGATAGATGTATATAGATCTAGATATAGATAGATAGATAGATGTATATAGATAGATGTATATAGATAGATGTATATAGATAGATGTATATAGATCTAGATATAGAGATAGATAGATGTATATAGATAGATGTATATAGCTCTAGATATAGAGATAGATAGATGTATATAGATAGATGTATATAGATCTAGATATAGAGAGATAGATAGATGTATATAGATAGATGTATATAGATAGATGTATATAGATCTAGATATAGAGATAGATAGATGTATATAGATAGATGTATATAGATCTAGATATAGAGAGATAGATAGATGTATATAGATAGATGTATATAGATAGATGTATTATATATAGATCTAGATATAGAGAGATAGATAGATGTATATAGATCTAGATATAGAGATAGATAGATGTATATAGATAGATGTATATAGCTCTAGATATAGAGATAGATAGATGTATATAGATAGATGTATATAGATCTAGATATAGAGAGATAGATAGATGTATATAGATAGATGTATATAGATAGATGTATATATATAGATCTAGATATAGAGAGATAGATAGATGTATATAGATCTAGATATAGAGAGATAGATAGATGTATATAGATCTAGATATAGAGAGATAGATAGATGTATATATATAGAAGCTCCTCACATGTCGGCTCTCTGGATACAGACGACGGCGCAGGCGAACCTCTGCAGTTCTCCTCCTGACAGGTTCTCCACGTTCCTCTCACGCAGGTGACTGAGATCTGAAAGAGAAGGGGGCGGGGCCAGGGGAGGGAGGGGGCGGGGTTAGAAACCACAGAGGACCAGAGAGCCCCCCCCCCCCCCTCCGGCCCCCCCCCGGTCCTCACCCAGCTGCCGGCAGACGATGTCCTGGGTGTCGGTGTCGTCCTTCCTGCTCAGGATGGCGCCGACGGAGCCCTGCGTGACATCACAGCTCAGACCGCGCCCGGGACACGCCCCCCTTTAGCCCCCCCCACCCCCCCTCACCTTGACGGTCTTGGGGATCTGGTCCACGTACTGCGGCTTGACGATGGCCCGCAGGTCGTCCTCCAGGATCTTGGTGAAGTAGTTCTGCAGCTCCGAGCCTCTGAAGTAGGTCAGGATCTCCTGCCAGTCCGGGGGGTTCTGGGACAGGAAGCACAGCCCCGCGTCACACCGCCACAATAAAAGCTCACCCGGACAGGCCGGGACCAAGAGAGGAGACCCCCGGACACCCCCGGACCCCCCCCCCCACACTCACGTCGTATTTGCCCAGGTTGGGTTTCTGTTTCCCGGCCAGGATCTTCAGAGCCGTGGATTTACCGATACCGTTGGTCCCGACCAGACCCAGAACCTCGCCGGGCCGGGGGATGGGCAGCCTGGTACACAATGGTACTGTGGTTAGTACCAGTACTGACCGCTGGCTACCTGTCATACCAGTACTGACCTTTACCGATACCAGTACTGACTGATGGCTACCTGTCATACCAGTACTGACCTCTAGCTACCTGTGATACCAGTACTGACCGCTGGCTACCCGTCATACCAGTACTGACCTTTACCGATACCAGTACTGACCGATGGCTACCTGTCATACCAGTACTGACCTTTACCGATACCAGTACTGACCTCTAGCTACCTGTGATACCAGTACTGACCTTTACCGATACCAGTACTGACCTCTAGCTACCTGTGATACCAGTACTGACCTTTACATACCAGTACTGACCGCTGGCTACCTGTCATACCAGTACTGACCTTTACCGATACCAGTACTGACCGATGGCTACCTGTGATACCAGTACTGACCTTTACCGATACAGTACTGACCGCCTGGCTACCTGTCATACCAGTACTGACCTTTACCGATACCAGTACTGACCGATGGCTACCTGTGATACCAGTACTGACCTTTACCGATACCAGTACTGACCGATGGCTACCTGTCATACCAGTACTGACCTTTACCGATACCAGTACTGACCACTGGCTACCTGTCATACCTGTACTGCCCTTTACCGATACCAGTACTGACCTTTACCGATACCAGTACTGACCACTGGCTACCTGTCATACCTGCACTGCCCTTTACCGATACCAGTACTGCCCTTTACCGATACAGTACTGACCTTTACCGATACGAGTACTACCCTCTAGCTACCTGCGATACCAGTACTACCCTCTAGCTACTTGTGACACCAGTACCAACCTTTACCGATACCAGTACCAACTTTAAGCTACGTTCTCATATTGAGTAACGATACCAGTACCTATTAAAAGCAATAAAATACAAAAGCAAAACAAAACATGTACTTCAGTTCCAGATGTTAAAGGGGGCGTGGCCCACAGGCTCCGCCCACCAACGTACCGGTGCAACTTGAAGGAGTTGGCGCAATATCTGTGTGTGGTTTCCTTCTCCAGGTTGCTGGGAAGGTTGACGATGGACAACGCTCCAAATGGACATTTCTGAGGGGGGGGGCGAGAGAGAGAGAGAGAGAGAGAGAGAGAGAGAGAGAGAGGGAGAGAGACGTTAGACGAGCACAGACGTGGTCAGAAGCCCCGCCCCCTCCTCCTCCTCCTCACCTTGATGCAGATGCCACAGCCTATACAGAGAGACTCTGAGATCCAGGCGATTTTACTCTGTGGTGTCACTTCGATACACAGCTTCCCTACACACACACACACACACACACACACACACACACACACACACACACACACACACACACACACACACACACACACACACACACACACACACACACACACACACACACACACACACACACACACACACACACACACACACACACACACACACCACACACACACACACACACACACACACACACACACACACACACACACACACACACACACACACAGAGAGACAAACAAACGTCAACACAGCGCAGGTGAAACCGTGGCTGACCTCTCCTCCACCTTCTCCCTCCCTCCATCCTCCCCTCCTCCTCCACCCCTCCACTTCTCCTCCTCCCCCCCTCCATCTCCTCCTCCCTCCCTCCACCCTCCACCCCTCCATCCTCCCCCTCCACCTCCTCCTCCACTTCCCCCTCCATCTCCTCCTCCCTCCTCCACTTCGTCCACCCCCCCTCCACCCTGTCCACCCCCCCTCCACCCTCCTCCTCCTCCCTCCCTCCTCCACCCTCCCTCCCTCCCACCTCCTCCACCCTGTCCACCCCCCCTCCTCCTCCTCCCTCCCTCCACTTCGTCCACCCTCCACCCCTCCATCCTCCCCCCTCCACCTCCTCTTCCCCCTCCATCTCCTCCTCCCTCCCTCCACTTCGTCCACCCCCCCTCCTCCTCCTCCCTCCCTCCACTTCGTCCACCCTCCACCCCTCCATCCTCCCCCCTCCACCTCCTCTTCCCCCTCCATCTCCTCCTCCCTCCCTCCACTTCGTCCACCCCCCCCTCCACCCTCCTCCTCCTCCCTCCCTCCTCCACCTCCCCCCCCCCCACTCACCCATCCGCACCACCGGGCAGCTCTTCTTGCACTCCTGGCGACATTTCTTGGGTTTACACTTGTCGTGGTTGACGATGGCGATCCTGGTGTTTTTATCCGCCATGGCGCCGCGGGGGAAAGACGGTGGAGCGCCGGCGGAGCTGAGGGAGGACAGGAGGACAGGGGGACAGGGGGACGGACGTCCGTTATCTCTGCCGAGACGCTGGAGGGTTTCCACAATAAAAGACTGCGCGGCCTCAGATTGCAGTATTTTATTTAAAATCTTTTATTCTCTAAACGCCGCCGGGTTGTTGTTTCCCTGGTCTTGGGTTGACGCTGGTTGACGTGGCTAAAAAAATAAAAGCACCGGTAAAAGCTGCTGGTTTTGACGTTCCGCCGTCACGCTTCTTTATCCCAGACACGCCGTGATCGTTGAACAGGTAATAAGCGGTGGTGCCCCTCCCCCCCAGGACCCTGATTGGCTCGTCACACTGCCCCCTACAGGGCTGGCATGCTCACAGCAGCTCTGACAGGCGCACATGCGGCTCTGTGTTAATGATTGGTTCATAAACAATGACGTTTATATGACCTCTTTTTTTGCGGGGGTAAAAGTAGACGAGGTAATGTTACAATTTGTAAAAACTCGGGTGGGTTTAGTCCACATTTCCCCGCCTGACTCACACCAGACTCCCGTTTAAAAACGGGCCTTTCTGGTTTCCTCGGCTCTGGTCGTGAAGAACCAACACAGACTGATTTTAGCCATTTTCATCGACCACTGTGGCGATACTGGTTAAATCGGCGGGGCACATGCAGGTCACGTGCTCCCTGCTGGTTTTAGGGAGGGGGGTTATCTGTAAGATCTCGCCGTTGGAGCCGCAGCGTGACGGGCGGCGGCGACGAGCATCCAACCGGGTTTGTCCTCGGATGACCCGCTGGTCTGCGCCCGATTCCTCAGCCGAATTAAACCCCGGGTCACAGCGTTCGCAAATCAGCCCGGGTCGTGACGAATGCGCCGGGTTTAACCCCGGAAACGTCAACGCAAATGTTAATTTGGACGTTTCGCGAACGGGGGTTCGGGATGTAAACACGGAGGGGGGAAAGAAAATTTAACGCAGTAATTTTCCAGGGTGGAAAATATGAGCTGTGTGAGAGCGATTCGATCGACAGTGACCGGGTTCTGCTCCTGAGGTCGGATGAGTTCAAGTGACGAGTTTATAGCTTAACAATGAAGCCCGATTGCGGGTTTTTTTTAAAAACGGGTATCACTGGAGCTAACAGCTAGCTCCGCGTTAGCACCGCAGGCCGCACACTTTGACAGCTGCGCTCCCGTTCCGAGGCCACGCAGGCGGCACGGAGGCGCCGAACCCCCGGGAAACTCACCTCTCCTCTGCTCCGGGAGTGCCGCTGCCAGAAAAGACGCAATTAAAGCCCGTCCGGGGAACGAAAACTCGGCGAGACTTGTTTTTTCCCTCCCAGCAACGTGTTCCTTCGCCTGGAAGCCGGCTGGAAAGATGGCGGGAGGTGACGTCAGCAGAGTGCGGAACCGGAGCCCCTGCGTCATGACGTCACGCACAAGCAGTTTTCAAGCGCTGCCTCGTCTCTCCCGAACAACACCGATTTTAAACTTTGTTTCACCCGCCGGCTTCCACTGATGCACCAGAACAGCACGCCGGACTCTCCCGCTAACGCCTCGTGTGAGTTATAAACTCTCGTTTTCGCCGGAAAGTCTAATTTTAAGCCAGAATGGTGGATGCTACACCTTAGCCACAGCGCCCAACCAGACTCCATTCATTTTTTAGCCGAATTCTTAGCATCGTCCTTCAGTTTAAAACGCTTAAAACAAACTCAACTCCATATTATTTAAACCCGTTTGTCGTCCTGAGCATCACGGTGAAACACATCGGTTTAATGTGTGAATTATAATCTTTGCCATCCCCTTTATTTTCTCATCTTTTGGCACCACCATCGTCACCCACACATTTTGACTTTTGACGCGTCTTTTTTTTGCGCAACAGAAAAGTTCTAATTGCGTCAACTACTTGCAGAATTTTCCCGAAAGACCCAAGTCGGCTGTCGTCTCTTGAATCGTTCACTGCGAGTGTTTTGATCAGGTTGTCAGCGATTTAAAAGGAAAATCATCAGAATTCTCAATGGAGTTTGGTTTGTCAGAGCTGAATCACGTTAACGGATGGATCCATCACAACAGAAGCACGAATCTAGAATCGTATTTGTTGAAGCAGGATGGCGACGCCGAGCAAGACGCCGCCGGGCGCCGACCCCAAAGCAGCTGGAGCGGACCGGGACGGTGCGGGAGATCGGGTCCCAGGCGGTGTGGTCGCTGTCCTCCTGTAAACCCGGTACGTTACTGTCCCCCCCCCCCCCCCCCCCCTGGAACCAGAGACGGAACAGTTTCCTCCGTTGGTGCTTTTATTTGACAGCCAGCTCTTTTGCTCAGGGTTCGGGGTGGACCAGCTGAGAGACGACAACCTGGAGACGTACTGGCAGTCCGACGGGTCGCAGCCTCACCTGGTCAACATCCAGTTCAGGTAACGGTGGGGGGGGGGTGGGGGGGAGGATGGGGGGGGGGTGGGGGAGGGGTGGAGGGTTCTTCCCCGAGACAATGGTTCTAAATGTGGACGTTCTTTGCAGGAGGAGGACGACGGTGAAGATGCTCTGCATCTACGCCGACTACAAGTCAGACGAGAGCTACACGCCCAGCAAGATCTCCGTCCGGGTCGGGAACAACTTCCACAACCTGCAGGAGGTCCGGGTAAGTTCTCCGTGACCCGAGACCGCCGAGGTTCTCCGTCTGCGCCGCTGACGATCTGACGATCTGACGTCTGACGGTCTGTCGCTCCCCGGCGTCTCTGCAGCAGCTGGAGATGGTGGAACCCAGCGGCTGGATCCACATCTCGCTCATGAACCAGGTGAGGAACCCACCGCAAAGGTCCCGGAACCGGTCCGTCTAGAACCGCTGTGTCTGGACCCCGTTCTGCCAAGAGACGTTCCGTCCAGACCCGTTCAGTCTAGAATGGTTCCATCAAGAATCCTTCTGTCCAGACCCGTTCAGTCTAGAATGGTTCCATCAAGAATCCTTCTGAATCCTTCTGGTTAGACCCGTTCTGTCCAGACCCGTTCTGCCAAGACTTGTTCTGTCTAGAACCATTCCATCCAGACCCGTTCTGCCAAGAGCCGTTCTGTTCAGACCTGTTCTGTCTAGAACGGTTCCAATAGTGACCTTTCTGCTAAGAAACGTTCCATCTGTACCCATTTCGTCAAAAACGGTTCTGTCCAAATCCCGTTTCGCCAAGAATCCTTCTGTTTAGACCCGTTCTGTCTAGAACCATTCCGTCCAGACCCATTCTGTCTAGAACCGTTCCGTCTAGAGTTGTTCCGTCTTGTTCCGTCCATACTGTTCTGTCTAGAACCATTCCATCCAGACCCATTCTGTCTAGAACCGTTCCATCTAGAGTTGTTCCGTCCATACTGTTCTGTCTAGAACCATTCCGTCCAGACCCGTTCAGTCTAGAACCGTTCCATCCATACCGTTCAGTCTAGAACCGTTCCGTCTAGAGTCGTTCCGTCCATACTGTTCTGTCTAGAACCGTTCCATCCAGACCCGTTCCATCTAGAACCATTCCGTCCAGACCCGTTCTGCCAAGAGTCGTTCCGTCCATACTGTTCTGTCTAGAACCGTTCCATCCAGACCTGTTAAGACCGGTTCCCTCCGGACCTCAGTGTTCCAGGGGGAACCTGTTGGACGTGGAGTGGTTTTGTCAGAACCTCTGTGTGTTCCCCCAGCGGACGAACGAGCCGATCAGCACCTTCATGATCCAGATCGCGGTTCTGGCGAACCACCAGAACGGCCGGGACACTCACATGCGTCAGATCAAGGTCTACACGCCGGTGGAGGAGAGCTCCATCGGGAAGTTCCCGCGCTGCACCACCGTCGACTTCATGATGTACCGCACCATCAGGTGATCGGCGAGGGGGCGGGGCCTCCACGGCGAGGGGGCGGAGCCTCCACGGCGGCCTCAGACCTGCAGGTGCTCCTAGAACCGGGACGCTCCACCTGCCAGTTTGTTGTTTTTTTTAATGTTTGAAGAAGAACAAAGTCTGAGGAACACGTTTCCTCGAAGACTCGCCTGTAAAATACAATTCTCTTCTTCTCTGGTTTTGTTTTCTGATGTTGAATTAAAATGTTTTGAAGAAACGACGTGACTTTGTGTCTTTCAATGGAGACAAACGAGTGCAGTTCAGCGTTTTCACCACCAGAGGGAGCGACGGACCTTCATGTCCACATTCTGGGTTCTAAGGCTTCTTTTGAAGAGAAAACGAGCTGCTGGGACCAAACGACACCCAGAACGAAACGACGCCCAGAATAAAACGACACCCAGAACAAAACGACACCCAGAACGAAACGACACCCAGAACAAAACGACGCCCAGAATAAAACGACACCCAGAACAAAACGACACCCAGAACGAAACGACGCCCAGAACAAAACGACACCCAGAACGAAACGACACCCAGAACAAAACGACGCCCAGAATAAAACGACGCCCAG
>NC_137672.1:19585936-19590936 GCF_963422515.1 Blennius ocellaris | reverse complement strand
CAATACTGATACTGGTATCGGACCAATACCGATATTGGACCGATACCAATACTGATACTGGTATCGGACCAATACCGATACCGATACCGGTATCGGACCGATACCAATAGCTATATCGGACCGACACCAATACCGACATCGGTATCGGACCGATACCAATACCGACATCGGTATCGGACCGGTATCGGTGCGTCTCTAAAACAAACATCGTAAATCAAACAAACGAAATGAAAACAGAATTTATTAGAAAAACCTCTTTATTGGTTCATAGATTCATCCCTTCATCCCCCGGTGGTACTTCCTGTTTTCTTTTTATAAAAAGCTGAATATTTACATCTTCTTCTTATTTACAATCTGGTTCTTTTTTTTTTTTTTTCTTAAATAGTTTTTTTTACATGACGACTCGTTTCGGAGCCTCGAAGCTGCAAAAAAAAAAAAAATATCCACGTTCCACCCAGGAAAAAGTCACTCGTTGCCGTGGAAACGTCGCATGGGAATCTTGCTGGCAACCGAAGCACATTGCATCATCGTCATCGTCATCGTCATCATCATCATCGTCATCGTCACCTTCATCCTCAACATTTTCTGGATGATCCGGAGCGAAGGAACGAGTGGAATTCAAAGTGAAAAGAAAAGTAATGCTGCAGTTTGTGAAATTTTAAAAAGTTGCGTTGAGGAAGAAACATTTTTTATTCTTGTTGAATGAATATCGAGAATTTTTTTTAAAGTTTTTTTTATATTTACAGGAAATAAAAAGTCATTTTGAAGTTGATGTTAGTGTCACCATGGCGATGATGATGTCACCATGGCGATGATGTCACTACATTTATTTTGTTTTGTGTTGTTGTTGTTTTTTTTGAAAAATATAATTTAAGATAAAAAAAAACAAACAAACTAATGCAAAAACAAAATGTAAAAATCTGTAACGTCACTTTAAAAAAATAAAATATGGTTATGGAGAAATATAAAGTAACTCAGTAAGACATTTTCCAAAAATAATTTTTGATGGTTTATAAAAGATTCGGTGTCGTTTGACTGTAATACCTGAAACAACCACTGGAGGCTGTTTGACTCACGTGTGAACCGGGACTTTTACAGGAAATGAATCAAAACCAGTCAAATTGACGAGTTTCTCTGAGAAATAAAGTGTTTTAGCGTCGCGGCTGCAAACTTCCTCAAACTTCCTCAAACTTCCTCAAACTTCCTCAAACTTCCTCAAACTTCCTCAAACTATCGACGACTTTCCACAAACTGAACGGATATTTTTGGTTGCAGGATCGAAATCGTCAAACTGCAGCATTAGAGGTTGAGATTTTGGTGGATTGTGATTGGTCGGTTTGGCTCCTGGGTTCAGCAGCAGCAGGATGAACCTTCGTTTACATTCACACGTTGTCGTGGTAACCAGCTTTTTTTTGGGGGGGGGGGGGGGAGGGGAGTGAGGGGGAGTGTGAGGGGGGGGTGTGAGGGGGGGGGGTCATTAAAGCGTCAAACATTCATCTGTCGTCGCCGCCCGACATTCCACTTCCTGTTTGGCCGTCCAGGACCAATCAGGACGCAGCGTCTCCCTGACGTCTGACAGGAGGAAGAAAAAACAAAAACGACTTTGGTCCCGAAAAACAAAACAAAAAAGTCACTTTCCGAAAGTTAAAATAAAAAAATTCAATAAATAAACCCCACAATCCGTCTCCATCCTCCTCTGTCCTCCTCAGTCTGTCCTCATCCTCCTCTGTCCTCCTCCGTCTTCCTAAGTCTGTCTCCGTCTTCCTCAGTCCTACTCCGTCCGTCTCAGTCTGTCTCCATCTTCCTCAGTCCGTCTCCGTCCTCCTCCGTCTTCCTAAGTCTGTCTCCGTCTTCCTCAGTCCTACTCCGTCCTCCTCCGTCCGTCCCCGTCCTCCTCCGTCTTCCTCAGTCCATCTCCGTCCTCCTCCATCTTCCTCAGTCTGTCTCCGTCTTCCTCAGTCCGTCTCCGTCCTCCTCCATCTTCCTCAGTCTGTCTCCGTCTTCCTCAGTCCGTCTCCGTCCTCCTCAGTCCGTCCCCGTCCGTCCCCATCCTCCTCCATCTTCCTCAGTCCGTCTCCGTCCTCCTCAGTCCGTCCCCGTCCTCCTCCATCTTCCTCAGTCTGTCTCCGTCTTCCTCAGTCTGTCTCCGTCCTCCCACGTCCTCCTCAGTCCGTCCCCGTCCTCCTCCGTCTTCCTCAGTCTGTCTCCGTCCTCCTCAGTCTGTCTCCGTCTTCCTCAGTCCTCCTCAGTCCGTCTCCGTCCTCCAGGTCAAAGTCCAGCACCAGCAGTTTGGTGTCCTCCGTCCCGTTGCGGCTGCCGGCGGCACAGACCAGCCGGGTGTCGGAGGCCCGGATCCTCCAGACGACACCACCTGTTCAGACAAACCACGTCACCGTGTTAAAGTACTCGAGTACTCATGTACTCCAGTACTGGTGAGGAACAAATAAAATTGATAATCAAGATTAAAACGCTGGTCCAAAAGGAGGCAACACTTTCTAAAAACTGATATGGAAGAAGTAAAAATGGATCTGAAAGAAGTTAAAACTTGTGTTAAATGAGATAAAACTTCTTAAAACTGGTCTGAAAGAAGTTAAAACTTCCTAAAACTGGTCTGAAAGAAGTTAAAACTTCCTAAAACTGGTCTGAAAGAAGTTAAAACTTTGTAAAACTGGTCTGAAAGAAGTTAAAACTTCCTAAAACTGGTCTGAAAGAAGTTAAAACTTTGTAAAACTGGTCTGAAAGAAGTTAAAACTTCCTAAAACTGGTCTGAAAGAAGTTAAAACTTTGTAAAACTGGTCTGAAAGAAGTTAAAACTTGTGTTAAATGAGATAAAACTTCTTAAAACTGGTCTGAAAGAAGTTAAAACTTCCTAAAACTGGTCTGAAAGAAGTTAAAACTTCCTAAAACTGGTCTGAAAGAAGTTAAAACTTTGTAAAACTGGTCTGAAAGAAGTTAAAACTTCCTAAAACTGGTCTGAAAGAAGTTAAAACTTTGTAAAACTGGTCTGAAAGAAGTTAAAACTTCCTAAAACTGGTCTGAAAGAAGTTAAAACTTTGTAAAACTGGTCTGAAAGAAGTTAAAACTTGTGTTAAATGAGATAAAACTTCTTAAAACTGGTCTGAAAGAAGTTAAAACTTCCTAAAACTGGTCTGAAAGAAGTTAAAACTTCCTAAAACTGGTCTGAAAGAAGTTAAAACTTTGTAAAACTGGTCTGAAAGAAGTTAAAACTTCCTAAAACTGGTCTGAAAGAAGTTAAAACTTTGTAAAACTGGTCTGAAAGAAGTTAAAACTTCCTAAAACTGGTCTGAAAGAAGTTAAAACTTTGTAAAACTGGTCTGAAAGAAGTTAAAACTTGTGTTAAATGAGATACAACTTCCTAAAACTGGTCTGAAAGAAGTTAAAACTTCTTAAAACTGGTCTGAAAGAAGTTAAAACTTCCTAAAACTGGTCTGAAAGAAGTTAAAACTTTGTAAAACTGGTCTGAAAGAAGTTAAAACTTCCTAAAACTGGTCTGAAAGAAGTTAAAACTTTGTAAAACTGGTCTGAAAGAAGTTAAAACTTCCTAAAACTGGTCTGAAAGAAGTTAAAACTTTGTAAAACTGGTCTGAAAGAAGTTAAAACTTGTGTTAAATGAGATACAACTTCCTAAAACTGGTCTGAAAGAAGTTAAAACTTCTTAAAACTGGTCTGAAAGAAGTTAAAACTTCCTAAAACTGGTCTGAAAGAAGTTAAAACTTCTTAAAACTGGTCTGAAAGAAGTTAAAACTTTGTAAAACTGGTCTGAAAGAAGCTAAAACTTGTGTTAAATGAGATAAAACTTTCTAAAAGTGGACTGGTCCAGACCACGTCCAGAACTGGTTGAAGACGCGTTCAGACTAAAGTCTGGTTGTTGAGTTTCACAAAGCGGCGCCCGTCCTGACCTGAGCCCCGGCTCTGCAGCGCCACCACGTCCCGGACCCAGGCGCCGGTCCGAAGGTCCCACAGCTTCACGGTTCCGTCGTCGGAGCTGGAAAGAACCAGACCTCGGCAGAACTGCAGACACGTGACGGCCGACTGGTGCTTGTTGGGTCCTGCAGGGAGCAGAGACCTGGTCAGGCCCTGAACGCATCACGCTGGTCCCTGAACGCATCACGCTGGTCCTTGAACACTGAGCGCTGGTCCCTGATCGCATCATGCTGGTCCCTGAATGCATCACGCTGGTCCCTCAACACTGGTCCCTGAACACATCGCGCTGGTCGCTGAACGCACCATGCCAAGTGCTGGTCCCTGAATGCATCACACTGGTCCCCGAATGCATCACACTGGTCCCTGAACGCATCACGTTGGTGCCTGAATGCTGACCGCTGGTCCCTGAACGCATTACACTGGTACCTGAACGCATCGCGCTGGTCCCTGAACGCATCGCGCTGGTCCCTGAACGCATCACACTGGTCCCTGAACACACCACGCTGGTCCCTGAACACTGGTCCCTGAACACTGGTCCCTGAACGCATCACCCTGGTCCCTGAATGCATCGCACTGGTCCCTGAACACTGGTCCCTGAACGCATCGTGCCTGTCCCTGAACACATCGTGCTGAGTGCTGGTCCCTGAACGCATCGCGTCGAGCTGAGCGGTTCCAGGACCCACCTTGCAGCGTGTGCAGACACTGTCCCGTCCGGACGTCCCACACTCGGACCGTGGAGTCGGCGTTGCCGGACACCAGGACGTTGTCCCGCAGCTCCATGCCGCTGGTCAGCGACTGGTGACCCGTCAGCGTGTGGACGCAGCCACCTGGGACGGAGGACACGTCCACATCGTCACGCTCAGACTGACCACAGGGGGCGTGACGATCACGACCACATAGGCCTCGTTTTATTTCGGTCTCTAGTCTACTTCCTGTCCACTGTACCTGGTCTCTAGTCTACTTCCTGTCCACTGTACCTGGTCTCTAGTCTACTTCCTGTCCACTGTACCTGGTCTCTAGTCTACTTCCTGTCCACTGTACCTGGTCTCTAGTCT
>NC_137672.1:19573436-19580936 GCF_963422515.1 Blennius ocellaris | reverse complement strand
CCTCACCTCTTTAGGCAGCAGTGATATGAAGTCTCTCTGGAACTGTGGTTGGATCACCTGCATGACGTGCTTCACCTGTCCGCCTCGCAGCGCTCCATCAGCTGGTCCAGGGCCTGCAGCCTCTCGGGGGCGCTCCAGGCCTGGAGGTGGAGGAGGGACACCGTCACCCCGCCGCCACGCCCGCCTCCCGTCGCCATAACGACGCGTTAAAACACGACGACCGCCGACGAGGCCAGAGTAAAAACGTCGGCCCAGTGAACCGGTACAGACGGTGGTGAGCCGGCGTCTAACGAGGGAAAAACGCATCTTTTCGAAAACGCCGTCAGTCGGGGGAAAAAACAACACTCCGTCTCCGTGGAAACGGCGGGGAAAGATAACATTTCAGAAACGCTCCGCGCCCTGCCTCAGTGGAAACGAGGAGAAATGCTTCAGCTCCGTCTCCGTGGAGACGAGGGGGAAATGCTCTGTCTCCATGGAAACAGGGGATAGTGGTCCGTCTCCATGGAAACTGGGTGAAAAGCCAAAATGTTGAAAAAACGCTCCGACTCCAAACGGGGAAAAACACTGAAGCTCCGTCTCCATGGAAACAAGTTTGAATACCCTCTGCCTCCATGACAACGGGAGGAAATGCTCCGTCTCCATGGAAACGAGGAAAAACTCCATTGTGTGTGTGTGTGTGTGTGTGGTTTACTACAAATACAACCAACAGCTCCAACTAGTGGACAAACATGAAAACTACATGGTTTTCAGCTTCAGTGCTATTTCTGCTGAAACGGACGTCGTTTTCAAAAACTGTTCCTGCGTGGAGGAACTTGTTCTCACACGTGCTTGGTTCTCCGCCACGAGCCCCCGAGCCACAAACAGGAAGTGATGCGTGTGTGTTTGGACTGGTACGTTGTTGTGGTTACATAAGAGCAGCTCGGAGGCGCCGCTGTGTTCGTGTCCAGCCAGCGGAAAACCACTGGAGCACTTTTATAAAACTGCAGAGAAGCGCTGCAGGACGGCTGGGTTGCCAGGTTTGTGGCCAGGGTTGCTGGGTTGCTGGCTTGCCAGGTTTATAGCTGGGTTGCCAGGTTTATGGCTGGGTTGCCAGGTTTGTGGCTGGGTTGCCAGGTTTGTGGCTGGGTTGCTAGGTTTATGGCTGGGTTGCCATGTTTATGTTGGATTGCCAGGTTTATGGCTGGGTTGCCAGGTTATGGTTGGATTGCCAGGTTTATGGCTGGGTTGCCAGGTTTATGGTTGGGTTGCCATGTTTGTGGCTGGGTTGCCAGGTTTATGGCTGGGTTGCCATGTTTGTGGCTGGGTTGCCAGGTTTGTGGCTGGGTTGCCAGGTTTGGGGTGAGTTGCCAGGTTTGTGGCTGGGTTGCCAGGTTTGTGGCTGGTTGCTAGGTTTATGGCTGAGTTGCCAGTTTGTGGCTGGGTTGCCAGGTTTGTGGCTGGGTTGCCATGTTGTGGCTGGGTTGCCAGGTTTGTGGCTGGGTTGCTAGGTTTATGGCTGGGTTGCCAGGTTTATGGTTGGATTGCCAGGTTTATGGCTGGGTTGCCAGGTTTATGGTTGGATTGCCAGGTTTATGGCTGGGTTGCCAGGTTTATGGTTGGGTTGCCATGTTTGTGGCTGGGTTGCCAGGTTTGTGGGTGAGTTGCCAGGTTTGTGGCTGGGTTGCCAGGTTTGTGGCTGGGTTGCTAGGTTTATGGCTGAGTTGCCAGGTTTGTGGCTGGGTTGCCAGGTTGTGGCTGGGTTGCCATGTTTGTGGCTGGGTTGCCAGGTTTGTGGCTGGGTTGCTAGTTTATGGCTGGGTTGCCAGGTTTATGGTTGGATTGCCAGGTTTATGGCTGGGTTGCCAGGTTTATGGTTGGATTGCCAGGTTTATGGCTGGGTTGCCATGTTTATGGTTGGATTGCCAGGTTTGTGGCTGGGTTGCTAGGTTTATGGCTGGGTTGCCATGTTTGTGGCTGGGTTGCCAGGTTTGTGGCTGGGTTGCTAGGTTTATGGCTGGGTTGCCAGGTTTATGGTTGGATTGCCAGGTTTATGGCTGGGTTGCCAGGTTTATGGTTGGATTGCCAGGTTTATGGCTGGGTTGCCAGGTTTATGGTTGGGTTGCCATGTTTGTGGCTGGGTTGCCAGGTTTGTGGCTGAGTTGCCAGGTTTGTGGCTGGGTTGCCAGGTTTGTGGCTGGGTTGCTAGGTTTATGGCTGAGTTGCCAGGTTTGTGGCTGGGTTGCCAGGTTTATGGTTGGGTTGCCAGGTTTGTGGCCGGGTTGCCAGGTTTATGGTTGGGTTGCCAGGTTTGTGGCCGGGTTGCCGGGTTTGTGGCTGGGTTGCCGGGTTTGTGGCCGGGTTGCCAGGTTTGTGAACAGTTTCAGCAGACACAGCAGAAAGTCAACAACTTTTTATCATTATCTTTACCTTAACCATAAATATACACATATATGTATATATATGTATATATATGTATATATATATATATATATATATATACACACACACATAAATATACTGTTTATATAACTGTATATGTCTATGAAGAGGAAACACATTTATACATTGCTGTAAGATAAATAACAACAAATTAGAATAAGAATTTTTTTGGCATTTTGGTTTTCCGAAAAATGTTTGGTTCACACGGCAACGCCAGAAACGCTGCTGTTTGAAAACACTCAGTCGCCATGGAAACGGTGAAAAAACCCTCCCATTGTTAATGTTTACAGAAAATTGTTCTACGTGTGGTCGTTTCATTACAAAAACCAACAGCGCCAACTACTGGCCCAACATGCTAACTGCACCAGCTTCAGGGTTTCGGCCGTTGCCATGGAGACACGGGACTTTCCCCGAGACAAACCCCCCCCCCCCAAAATGCTGAGTCAGCTGACCTGGAAGGTGTGCAGCCAGTCCTGCAGGCCGGACGGCGGCGGGCCGGAGGCCACGCGGCGCCGCTGAGCCGAGTGGCCATTGGCCAGCCGCAGGTCGCCGAACGTGGTGGGCGTGGCCTGAACCGGGCCGGCCGGACTGCGGAGACACGGGGGGGGGGGGGGGGAGGAAGGGGGTGGCGGCAAAGAGACAAAGACGTGAAAGATTATTCGTGAAAGACATTCAGAATCCACATTGGTAGTGTGAACGCAGCCTTACAGGTAAACCGGTTTTGCTCCGGAGGTTAAAAAAATAAAAAAATTCCTTTGTTCTACACTGGGTGGCGACGGTGAGTCAGTCGGTACTAGTTAGCCTGTTGTAAATGGCTCCATCCACCATCTAGTGGTGAAACCGTTGTACTACAAGCACCTGGATATTTGGGTACTTCAGTGACCTTACCTACGGTAGGGAAGTAGCCGCTACGCTACCCGACTCATAACTCATAAGTTCTTATTCTTTTGCTATTCCTACTTTGTTAAGGTTAGCGGAGAGTCTATATAATATTGTACGTATTATTTATCTTATTTTAGTAAGCAGGCCTCGTGGCAGAACGCCCCCCCCCCCCCCCCCAGGGGGAACGTTTTCAAAAAGTGGCACTATTTCCCCCTTTTAACGGAGATGAAGCATTTTTGAAAAGTTGCATTTTCTCTGTATCCATTAAGTGTGGATTTTTTCAAAAAGTTGCTTTTTCACCCGTTTGCACAGAAACAGCATTTTCAAAAAGTTGCATTCCATCCCACGCATTTGTACAGCGATTACACGTTTTTGGAAAAGTGGCATTTTCTCTGTATCCATGAAATGTGGATTTTTTTTCGAAAAGTTGCTTTTCACCCGTTTCTACAGAAACAGCATTTTCAAAAAGTTGCATTCCATCCCACATGTTTGCGCAGCGATTACACATTTTTGGAAAAGTTGCATTTTCTCTGTATCCATGAACTTTTTCACCCGTTTGCACAGAAACAGCATTTTCAAAAAGTTGCGTTCCATCCCGCACGTTTGGACAGCGACTACACATTTTTGGAAAAGTTGCACTTTCTTCATTCCCAAGGGGACGAGGGGGAACAATTTTCAAAAAGTGGCATTTTTTCTACCCTTATCTTATTTTAGTATTTTATTTTTCTTAGACTTCTCCTGTTTTTTTTTTTTTTTATTCTTTGCTCTCCGTGTTTCTACTTCCTGTCCTGCTAAAGCTGCTGGAACTCGAATTTCTTCTGAATCTGAATAAAAACCCGCGATTCTTGTTTCCGACTGTATCGTAACTCTGTGCTTGAGACTCACACCGTCTCTTTTTAATTCATTTATTTTAATTAATGAATACATTTTCCACAAGTTACTTCCAGTGACGTACTCCTCGCAGTACGTTCTTGCTAATGTACAACCGGTGCCCCGTGTGAGGCGTTGAGCCTCATGGTGGTTAAACCAGCGACTCGACCCTCAACGACTGACTCTCTCCGTCACTCGAGGTACAATGTACTCACACTGAAGTACCAGTATTGCAGTACTGGAGGTTTTACCTGAGGAAGGCGTTGCCCTTGCAGTGCTTCTTCCCCGACGGGAACGGCCGGCCGTCCGGACCGTGATCCAGCTTCCTCTTCATCTGGGGGCGGAGAGAGACGCACAGGAAAACACTGCTTACCAAAATAAGAGCGTCGCTTGGTGGAGCGCAGACCGTCGCCGACGCCACATTTGTTTGAAGCGAATTAGCATTGCTAGCATGTTAGCCCATAGCTCATATGGACGCTAGCTAGCCTGGTAGCTACGTCGCTGTGTGGCAAGCTGAGGAGGGAGCGTCTCCATGGCAACAGACGCAGATGTGATGGCAGGACGAGCCTCTCATCCGCTTTACATGGGGCAGTTTGTTTGGTAGTTTGTTGTTATTTATTGGGGAACGGTTCTCCGTTAGCGTCCCGACATCGGATGGATTCATCTTCGGAGGACGACAAATCATCCCTGAAGATTTCAGGCAATGCGGGTTGAAGGTTTTACCGAAAAGTTTGTAAAATACATAAAAAACAAAAAAGAAAATCTCACTTCTGCACAGAAAATAAACAAAAAACCAGAAAAGAAAGCCTGTCTTCTCTCTCTCTCCCTCTCTCTCTCTCTCTCGCTCTTTTAAAAAGTGTGTTTCTCCAACAAGCCAATCGGAGCCAGTCCAGCTCCCACAGACACAGCAGATTCTGGATGTAGCTCCTGGGATACAGGATTCAATACGACAGACTTTATTTTTTAATTTGGTTTTGGCAATATGGGCTGTGTGTGTGTGAAGGGGCTACAAAATAAAAGGGTGGGAGTATCTACATATATATATATATATATATAAAAATTCTTTCTTCTCTGCAAACCCCCCCTAGGCCTGAGAACCCCCCCCCCCCCTCCCCCGTCCCGTGATGAATGGATGCAGGAATGCAGAAAATCACAGGAATGTCGCTGCTGCAGACTGAAATAGAGTCTCACACACACACACACACACACACACACACACACACACACACACACACACACACACACACACACACACACACACACACACACACACACACACACACACACACACACACACACACACACAACTGGCTCCTGCATCGTCCAGCCATGAACTAGTTTTATTTTGACAGTCACCATAATAACAATCCAACTTGTTGGTTTTATTTTGACAGTCACTGTAATAACAATCCAACTTGTTGGTTTTATTTTGACAGTCACCGTAATAACAATCCAACTTGTTGGTTTTATTTTGACAGTCACTGTAATAACAATCCAACTTGTTGGTTTTATTTTGACGGTCACCATAATAACAATCCTACTTGGTAGTTTTATTTTGACAGTCACCATAACAACAATATTATTTGGTAGTTTTATTTTGACAGTCACCGTAAGAACAATCTAACTTGGTAGTTTTATTTTGACAGTCACCATAACAACAATATTATTTGGTAGTTTTATTTTGACAGTCACCATGATAATCTAACTTGGTAGTTTTATTTTGACAGTCACCATAACAATCAGACAAAACAAACTCCAGCTCCCACTAGTGGCTGAACACAAGAACTACTTATTATTACAGTTTGTCGTTTCCGTGGAAACTGACATCTTTAACGAAACGTATTAGAGTAAACGCTGCGTTTTAACGGGAATCTTTTTAAAAGTGAAACTTTTCATGTTTTTCGGAAACGCCGGCGGTGAAACGTGGCGGAGAATTAATGAAATAAGAGACGTGTTTGATGACAGAGGAGGTGAAACATTAAATAATAATAATAATAATAATAACTATATTAATAGTAGTAGTAGTAATAATAATAATAATACAATAATAATAACAATGATGATAATAATAATATTAATATTAACAATAACAATAATGATAATAATAATATTAAAATAATAATAGTAATAATAATAATAAAAATAAAATAATAATAATAATAATGACAATAAAAATAATAATAATAAAAATAAAATAATAAAAATAATAATAATAATAATAATAATAATAATGACAATAATAATAATAAAAATTAAATAAAAATAATAATAATGATAATAATAATAATAATAATAATGATAATAATAATAATAATAATAATGACAATAATAATAATAAAAATTAAATAAAAATAATAATAATAATAATAATAATAATAAGAAGAAGAAGAAGAACGCAGTGAGGAGTTGCGGCTCCGCCGGTTCCGCAGTGATTCACGCGCGCACGCAGAGAAACGCCTCGTCATCCCGGCGGTGCGCGAGCCCGGCAGGGTTCCTGCGGGAAACCCAGCCCACGTCTCTCTACCTCTCTCTCCCCCTCTCTCTCTCTTTTACTCACTTTATAGAAGATGAGCTTCAAGGTGCCGTAGAACCCCATGATGTCCGCTGCTCTTCCTCCTCCTCCTCCTCCTCCTCCTCCTCCTCCTCTTCCTCCTGCAGCCTCCCGGACACCCGCACGGGAAAACACGTCCCCCGATTCACGGACGGATCCGCTGACAAGAAGAAGAAGAAGAAAAAAAAAAAGCGTCTTTTTTTTTTTTTGGTTTCGTTTTGTTTGTTTTTTTCCTTCTGATGATTCACAACGAATCCAGACGATTAAAAAGGCGCGTGACGTCACAGTTCCATCCGGTCGGTCGGTGTGTCGGTGCGGAGCGACGAGCTCGTGCTGCTGATTCACGAGCCTCCGTGAAGCTGCGCTCCTCTCTCTCTCTCTCTCTCTCTCTCTCTCTCTCTCTCTCTCTCTCTCTCTCTCTCTCTCTCTCTCTCTCTCTCTCTCTCTCTCTCTCTCTCTCTCTCTCTCTCTCTCTCTCTCTCTCTCCACCAATCAGCTGGAGGAGCAGAACAGCTGTAACCCGGTGTTGCGGTTCTTCCCACGCCTCGTGGCAGAACGCCCCCCCCCCCCCCCCCAGGGGGAACGTTTTCAAAAAGTGGCACTATTTCCCCCTTTTCACGGAGATGAAGCATTTTTGAAAAGTTGCATTTTCTCTGTATCCATGAAGTGTGGATTTTTTCAAAAAGTTGCTTTTTCACCCGTTTGCACAGAAACAGCATTTTCAAAAAGTTGCATTCCATCCCGCGCATTTGTACAGCGATTACACTTTTTTTGAAAAG
>NC_137672.1:19528436-19568436 GCF_963422515.1 Blennius ocellaris | reverse complement strand
TGCCGGGCCCCTGGTCCTCCAGGGTGGGGGTGTACCTGGACCACACGGCGGGACTCCTGTCCTTCTACAGCGTCTCCGGGACCATGACCCTCCTCCACAGGGTCCAGACCAGGTTCACCAAGCCGCTACACGCCGGGGTCTACCTGTACTACTTTAACGAAGGCGCGTCCGCAGAGTTCCTGAAGCCCCAGTAGAGGGCGTCCAGAGTGTCCCCCGTCCCAGGAGGACTTCAGTGACGGAGACGCCGGTATGGACGAGTTTTGACCGTTTGGTTGGACGATTGACGGCGGTCATGTGATCAACACGTGATCCAGCAGGTGGCGCCACGGCCACACTGGAATGACCATCGGCATGAACGCGCGATGTCCCTACAACGGAGGACGTTGTCCCCCCCCTCCCAATATGTCCTCTATGAGGTCGTATCAACGCTTGTTAGCATGCCAATTAGCATGCTAGCAAGTTTGTTCAATTGAGCTGAAATTTGGAGGGTGGCCTCATGGGGGCAATGCGATCACGGCGCACTAGCTAATTAGCCGCACCGCTAAGCTAGTTAGCTTAGCATGTCAGAATGTGACGTAACTCAGCAGGGGGCGGCAGGTGGCAGGCACAATAGAATTCCCGCGGGAATTTTCTAGCAGAGTCGTCGTCGTCGTCTTTGTAAACTTCGTCTTTAAACGTAAACTTTGTAAAGACCATCGACATAAACATGAGGTGCCTCGCGGCCCATCCGCTCCCGTTGACACGATGTCCCTACAGCGGAGGACGTCCCCCCTCCCAATATGTCCTCCATCAGGTCTCCACAGGACAGAGGTTTTAAAATGAGGTACTACTTGTGTTGCTACCGACGTTTCTTTGGGTCTTCATGTTGAGCTCCAGAGGGACGACCTATCCAAGATGGCGGCCACGAGGCATCTAGTGTTATATAACTATGAGAATGACGGTAAAACCAGAATTGTATGACGAGAAAAGCTTTTTTTAAAAAGCGCGTTAAAGATCAAGGTCGGCTCTGGGCCTCGTTTGGGTTGTGAGGCGTTGAGTGGGCGGGGCCAACCTGACACACCTGCTCAGGTGTAGGGGAGAACATTCCCACCTGCGGAGCGGCGAGGAGCCGGAGCGACGCCCAGGTGAGACGTTCTACTATCTTCTTCTACATCCCGGAATCATCTGCCTCCTTTGGGTTTTTAAAAATCCCTGATCTTTGCAGGAACTGTTTCACAAAGTTGCAGTGTTTGTAACAATGTAGCAGAAATAATGATACATTTTAACACTTTATGTAATAAACCGCTGCGCTTTGTAAGAACCTGTTACATATTGCAACACTTGTTACGAATCAATGATGAAAAATGTGCTGTCATATTTTTCAGTCATTAAATCATAACGCCACATTTTATATTCAAATTCTGGAGCACATTTTATAATAAACCTCACCACATTTTGTATAAAAAAAAAAAATAGAATTAAAAAAGGCGGGTTAATTGATTAAATGCACTCAGTGGCTGAACAATCTGGATTAATAATCAATCTGGATTAATTCCTCCAGGAAAATCTAAACGTCAGGAGGAAATACTGTTTAAAAATGTTAGGTTTACTATGTCAAAAGTTCTACCTGATTTAGATCTAGATTCTACCGTCACTGTGCGGCAGAATCAAGCTCTTTTCTCATTATTAAACTATGAATCATTACATAACCTGAACACTGCAGCTGTTATTACCAGTCGACCAGTTATTACATAATGCGGCGCTACCTGGTGAAATTCAATTAACTTTATTGATGGAGCACCAGATACAATACAAATACACCAAATATGGTGTTTGCTTTGCTTTGCTTTGCTTTGCGAGGCAAGGCAAGGCAAGGCAAGGACGGCGCCCTGAGGAACTCCACGTATGTTGTTCCGCTTGGTTTTACCGAACGCCACGCGGCTCTGCAGTCAGGAAACGTCTCTGCTTCCCGGAACAATTAAGTGGCGTCTCCTTCAGTCCACATATTTGGGCAACGAGCCAAAGACGACGACGACGATGAGCCTCTTAGAGAAACGATACCGGCGTCAGCCAAGTGGTGTTGGACCAGGAACCCGTTTCTGAGTTTCTCCAGGTTCGACAGAGCCGACGTATCGTGACGTACCGCGACGTATCGTGACGTATCGCCGGCGTATTGTGACGTATCGCTGGCGTATTGTGAGATACTGGTGACGTATCGTTGACGTATCGTGACGTACCGCGACGTACCGGTGACGCATTGTGACGTATCGTGAGATACCGGTGATGTATCGCGACGTAGCGGCGACGCATCGTGACGTACCGCTAATGTATCGCTGACGTATGGTGATGCAACGCTGACGTATCGCGACGTACCGGCGAGGCATCGTGACGTATGGTGACGCAACGCTGACGTATCGCAACGCTGACGTATCGCAACGCAACGCTGACGTATCGCGACGTACCGGCGAGGCATCGTGACGTATGGTGACGCAACGCTGACGTATCGCAACGCTGACGTATCGCAACGCAACGCTGACGTGTCGCGACGTACCGGCGAGGCATCGTGACGTAACGCTGACGTATGGTGACGTATCAATGTGGTTCCAACCCCTCAATGTGTTTCAGCCTCTGGATTGAGGATCGAGGCGCCGGACAAGAAGAACCTGGAGAACCTGGAGAACCTGGCAGCCGATCGGCAAACATCTGGAGAGAACCGTCCGTTACCTCTTTACCATGGAGCAAGGCGGCAGCCGTGACATGGCGGGATGGCGGGAGGAGGAGGAAGAGGTGGAGGAGGAGCAGGAGGTGGAGGAGGCAAGGCGACTGAACCTCCAGCGTAGGATCAGGGAGCGGGAGCGCGGCGTGGCGCTGCTCCGGCAGCTGGAGGACAAACTGCAGCAGCAGATCGTCCAGCTGAGGACGGAAGACGCCCGGCTGGCCCGGGCCGGGGGGGGACAGACGGGGACAGACACCGGGGAGGTCCTCCCCCTGTTGCCGCGGGGACAGCCGGAGACCAGGGAGGACTTCCTGCGGCACTCGCTGCAGATCCACCTGGACCCCAACACGGCCCACCGGGTCCTCCTGGTCTCCGGGGACAACCGGACTGTCTCCATCCAGCGCCGAGAGCGAGCTCCGGTCCCCCACCCAGACCGGTTCACCTACTGGTACCAGGTCCTGGGCCGGGAGTCTCTGACTGGACGGCGCTACTGGGAGGTGGAGTGGCGGGGACAGGGTGTCTTCATCGCCGTGTCCTACGGGACCATCAGCAGGACCGGGGGGTCCGGCCAGGACCTCCTGGGCTTCAACACCCAGTCCTGGGCCCTGAAGTGCGACGCCCACCGCTACGTCTTCTGGCGCAACAAGGCCTGTACCCCCGTCCCGGGCCCCTGGTCCTCCAGGGTGGGGGTGTACCTGGACCACACGGCGGGACTCCTGTCCTTCTACAGCGTCTCTGGGACCATGACCCTCCTCCACAGGGTCCAGACCAGGTTCAGCCAGCCGCTCCACGCCGGGGTCTGGCTCCTGGGTCCTCCTGGGGGGACGGCGGAGTTCATTGACCCGTCTGGAGACACTTCACGTCCCCAATGAAGACCTGGTCCCCCGTCTCAAGAGACAGCCGTCAAACCTGCAGAGGCTCTGAACGGGGACGCAAAACGTCTTTCTGGATGAAAAAGTCTTTGACACGATTACAAGTCTTTGATGTGGTAAAGAGATGAGGGGTGACGCAGAGGAGACGAGGGACAACGAGACGTCTCCAAGACCTCGCCGACGTCTCCAAGATGACACCAATGTCTCCAAGACGACTCCGTCTCCAAGACGCCAACGTCTTCAAGACCACGCCGACGTCTTGGAGACGAAGAAAAAGTCTTTGACACGATTGTAAAAGTCTTTGATGTAAGGACAGGGTGTCGTCGTGTCCCACGTTTGACCTTCATGTCTTTCCCAGTTTGAACTGTTGCAGAGCGGGAATCTAAGAATTTACTCTTTTTAACGTCTTTTAATCAACAGAAGGTCTTTTAGGGGAGTCGTTTTCTTTTTGGTATCTTTCTATGTGAACGAGGATGAAAGTTTCTAGATGAAAGACTCAGAACGATTCTACGTAAAGGGTCACCTCATCGTTTCTGGTCTCCGTGGTGAAGACGTTTTATTTTGTAATGCGCTATCTTAAGTCACTAAGACAATAAAAGCTGAATCCGTAAGAAAGACTGGAAGTTTTATTTGGATTAAAAAGCCGGAATGTTTTTTTATGGGGTTTCTGTCTCACACACACACACTCACAGGTTTCATATACAAACACAGACCAGTCCGACAGGTTCGAAAAGCGGCACCGTAGCATCGGCTGGCGCCTGAAATGACGGGACGTCTAAAACTTCCGCCGCTTTAAAGTGCAAAACAAACTAAAAGGTAAAGATGAAAGAACGTCGACGGTTCAAAGTTGAAATAAACGACGTAGCCGCTAACGGCTAGCGCTGCAGCGCTTAGCGCCACCTGCTGGTTCACCTGGTAACCTGCAATACAACAAACTAGTTAATAACAACCTGCAGCAGTTCCTCCGTCTGTCCACTTGTCAGTCTTATATTCGAAAAAAATTATCTTGATACTTTGCGGAAAAAAAAAAAGGTCCAAAAACAATTAATGGAGTGAGAAAATGGAAAATTAATTTGGACCAAAAGGAGGATTTGATCTAGAAAGTTCTGCAGAGTTAGTTTGGTCCGTTTCTGTTCCTAAAACAACAGGAAGTTAAAAAAGTCGTGACTCTAAATCAGATTTGGAGGGAGACGGAGGCTGACGGAGGGAGACGGAGGCTGACGGAGGAAGACGGAGGCTGACGGAGGCTGACGTCCATCAGGCCAGGGAGACGTAGTTCTTGGGCACGATGCCGCGCCTCCCGCCTACGACTCCCACAATCCACTGCTCGTCCACCAACTCCACCTGCGTGATGACGTCACCCACCTGCAGAGGAAAGCAAACTGTGGCTCCGCCTCCTGGGAATGACGACCTTTGACCCCGAGTTTCTACAAACAAACGTGTTTCCCACAAACAGTGCCGATACCAGTACTGACCCTCAGCTACAGGCCGATACCAGTACTAACCCTCAGCTACAAGTTGATACCAAGTACCGATACCAGTACTGACCCTCAGCTACAGGCCGATACCAGTACTGACCCTCAGCTACAGGCCGATACCAGTACTAACCCTCAGCTACAAGTTGATACCAAGTGCCGATACCAGTACTGACCCTCAGCTACAAGTTGATACCAAGTACCGATACCAGTACTGACCCTCAGCTACAAACCGATACCGAGTACCAATACCTGTACTAACCCTCAGCTACAAACCGATACCGAGTGCTGATACCAGTACTAACCCTCAGCTACAAACCGATACCGAGTACCGATACCAGTACTAACCCTCAGCTCCAAACCGATACCGAGTACCGATACCAGTACTGACCCTCAGCTACCAGCCGATACCAGTACTGACCCTTAGCTACAAACCGATACCGAGTACCGATACCAGTACTAACCCTCAGCTCCAAACCGATACCGAGTACCGATACCAGTACTGACCCTCAGCTACCAGCCGATACCAGTACCAACCCTCAGCTAATTGCTGATATGAGTACCGATACCAGTACTGACCCTCAGCTACTTACTGATACCGAGCACCGATACCGAGTACCGATACCAGTACGTCTCGTCTTCACGCACCTTGAGATTCAGCTCGTCGTCGTTCTCGGCGGTGAAGTCGAACACGGCTTTAGCCGAGCCGCTAGCCGCCGCCTGCTGGCCTCTGATTGGCTGAGCTGGAAACAGGAAGTACAGGAAAACTCAGCCATTCAAAAATGTTGCTTGTCAAAATTTCAAAAAAATTTGACATTTTTCCGAAACCCCCACCCCATTGACGCTGAGCTTTTTTTTTTTTTTTAACAACGTTGCGTTTTCGAAAAGCTGCCTTTTCCCCCATTTCCATGTTAACGGGAGACAATGCAACTTTCCAAAAATGCACCGACTCCATGTATTTGGGGGGAAAACGCAACTTTTCAACAACACTTCACCTCCAAAGTCCAACGGTGTGTAAATGAGGAAAATATGCAACTTTCCAAAAACACTCCCGACTTTGTAAACATGATAAAATGCAACTTTTTGAAAATGCAACTTTTTGAAAATCTGCATTTCCATAAACACTCCAACCGTAAAAACCCCTGTGAAAGAATTTTTTTTTGAAACGCTCCCATTGTATAAACACGGGAAAATTGCTAATTTGCTAAAATGCAACTTTACGAAAATGCTGCAATTCCCTGTAAATGGAAACTACTAGGGCTCTTATTTTGAAGTCGTGGCAGTGGAGGGCTGTCCGTACCGCAGTAGGGCTGAGTGAAGGCGGCGGGGTAAAGCCCCTCCCTCCCGCCCAGCAGGCCCCGCCTCCACCCGCCGTCCAGGTGCTCCGTCACCTGGATCAGCGCCCCCTGCTGGAAGCACAGATCCTCCGCCGTCTGCCCGGGGAAGTCGAAAAGCGCCGTGGCCCACTCCTCCGCCACAACCTGGCAACCAGGCGGTACACTTTAAAAAAATCACTCCAGTAGTTGTTGTTGTTGTTGTCGTGGTTGTTGTTGTTTACACACCTCTGAGGCCGGCGGAGGCGTCGGCGCCGCTGTGGAGAGAAATGAAGATTACAAAAGTTGCACCATCCAAGGACGGAGCAGGAAGTCGGTGTGAATCTGAATCGCTGGCGGCGATTTTGATAAAGTTTTGAAATTCACTTTTTGAAAATGCGCCGTGAAAACGAGGAAAACACAAATTTAAAAACAAACAAAAAAAACCCATCTCTATGTAAACAGGGGAAAATGCAACTTTTTGAAAACGCTCCAATGCCGTCTCCGTGAAAAAGAGGGAAAATTCTACTTTTCGAAAATGCCCCTTCTCCGTGTATACATGGAAAAACACTGTCAAAACGGGGGGAAATGCAACTTTTTGAAAACGCTCGAACTCCGTGTAAAGGGGGGGGGGAAAAGCAACTTTTCGAAGAAGTTTCAACACTGTGTGAAAACCAGGGAAAAATGCAACTTTCTGAAAAAGCTTCAAATCCACGTCATGTAAACAGGGAAAAAGACAACTTTTCAAAAAAGCTCCAAAACTGTTTGTGTGAAAATGAGGGAAACCAACTTTTTGAAAATGCAAATTTTTCACATAAACTGGGGGTAAAAAGCAACTTTTTGAAACCGGCATGGGTTTGCTTGGCAGCAGCCCCGGTTCAGACTCTGACCTGGAAGGGGGCGGAGCTTCTCCAGCTCACCTGTGCTCTGCAGCGATTGGCCGGTCAGGTCGTCCCCGTCCCGCCGCAGCGCCTCCGTCTCCTGCGTCCCCCCTGTCTCCTCCGTCTCCTCCACCACCTGGGTGAAGTTGAGCGGGAACACGCCCACCCTGCCGTGGATCTGGCCCCGCCCCCAGTTGCCGTCGACGACCGCCAGCAGGGCGATGACATCACCCTGGCAGAAGGTGAGCTCGTCCTCCTCCTCGCCGTCGTAGTCGAACGTGGCGACGCAGCGAGGCCCGCTGGGGGAGACACCGGGGGGGTGGACACACGCAACTTTACGAAAAACGACAAACTCCGCCCCGGCGTCGGATTCCCGCTCAGGAGCAGATCACGAAAAAAATCAAAGTGTGTCGTAGCGTTTCCTTGACGACGCCGGGAGATCAAAGCTTTACGAGGCGCTATACTTGCTAGCTTGATAGCCGTGAGCTTCACAGGGGGGAAATGGGGGGGGGGCTTTTCGAAAATGCCCCGTCTCCATGTCACTTTCTGAAAACGCTTCGACTCCATCGCCGTGTAAACGGGGGGGACGCAACATTATAAAAACGTGCCGACACTGCGACAACGATGGGAAAAGCAACTTTTCAAAACGGCACTTTTTGAAAATGCTCCCTCTGTGTGTAGTTGTCGGAAAACGCCAACTTTTCAGAAACTCTCAGTCTCCGTGTAAATGAGGGAAAACTCAACTTTTTGAAAATACTCCAACAACTCCGTTCCTGTGAAAACTAGGGAAAACGGAACTTTTCGAAAACCAGTGCCAGTTGTCGACTCACCTGAGGGGGGGCGGGTCCGGCTGCTCCTTTGCCACCGGCAGGATGGACTGGAGGTAAAGCAGATCAACCAATCAGTACAGAGTTCAGGCGGAAGCTCCGCCCCCAATAAACCCGCCGCCGATACCTGGGACTCCGACGGGCCGAGGTCTTCTTTGGACCGGCCGTCCCGGTCCACGGCGGGTTCTGGGTCCAGCGGCTTGACCACGGCGGTCTGGCGGCCGCCGTCCAGCGGGCGACGCTCGGAGGGGGCGGGGCTTAGGTCGTCCAGGACGATCAGCACTTCCTGCTTCTGATGCGGGAAGAAAAACCAGACGAATGTGAGAATGAGAATGATATTATATATACAGATACTGATGACGATATCAGTACTGGCATCAATACAAGTATCGGTATCAGTACCAATACTATAGTACTCATATCGGCAAGTATATCCAGGTTAGTCCTTGTATCGGTACTCGGTATCGGCAAGTGGCTAAAAGTTAGTACTTATATCAGTACTCGGTATCGGCAACTAAATGAAGGTTAGTACTCGTATCGGTAGTCGGGTACTCGTATCGGTACTCAGTATCGGCAACTAGATAAAGGTTAGTCCTAGTATCGGTACTCAGTATCGGCAACTAGATAAAGGTTAGTCCTAGTATCGGTACTCAGTATCGGCAACTAGATAAAGGTTAGTCCTAGTATTGGTACTCGGTATCGGCAAGCGGCTAAAGATTATTACTGGTATCGGTACTCGGTATCGGCAACTCGATGAAGATTAGTACTCGTATCGGTACTTGGTATGGGCAACTCGATGAAGGTTAGTACTCGTATCGGTACTTGGTATCGGCAACTAGATAAAGGTTTGTACTCGTATCGGTACTTGGTATCGGCAACTCGATGAAGGTTAGTACTCGTATCGGTACTTGGTATCGACAACTAGATAAAGGTTTGTACTCGTGTCGGTACTTGGTATCGGCAACTAGATAAAGGTTTGTACTCGAATCGGTACTCGGTATCGGCAACTAGATAAAGGTCTGTACCATGATCAATATTGGCAAGTATTTAATGATCAGTACTGGTATCGGTACTCGGTATCGGCAAGTAACTAAAATAACACTGAATGTTCAGAACAGTTAAGTATCCATCAAAATACAGTTTTGTGTTTTTGAACTTATTATGATGAGTAATTTCCAGAGAAGTTGAAGTATCGTCACCGTGCTGCAGTACAGCGGGTGTCCAGGTCGGGGGCGGGGCGGCAGAGGAGGGCCTCTTCTCGCTGCTCTTTGATTGGCTGTCACAGGCGAGGGGGCCGGCCGCGGCGGCGGAGGGGCGTCGCCTGGTCTGGACGGAGCGGCGGAGGGGGCGGAGCTGAAGGCCGGAGGGGGCGGGCGCCCGGGGTTGGCTTTGATTGGTGGAGGGCGAAGGGGGAGGAGCTTCACACTTGATGTGCTGAGAGACAAGAAACAAACTGTTAGACTAGAGGAAGATGCTCTATAATCTGGACTAGAGGAGGAAGATGCTCTATAATCTGATGTTAGAGGAGGAAGATGCTCTATAATCTGGATTAGAGGAGGAAGATGCTCTATAATCTGGATTAGAGGAGGAAGATGCTCTATAATCTGATGTTAGAGGAGGAAGATGCTCTATAATCTGGATTAGAGGAGGAAGATGCTCTATAATCTGATGTTAGAGGAGGAAGATGCTCTATAATCTGATGTTAGAGGAGGGAGATGCTCTATAATCTGATGTTAGAGGAGGAAGATGCTCTATAATCTGGATTAGAGGAGGAAGATGCTCTATAATCTGGTGTTAGAGGAGGAAGATGCTCTATAATCTGGTGTTAGAGGAGGAAGATGCTCTATAATCTGATGTTAGAGGAGGGAGATGCTCTATAATCTGATGTTAGAGGAGGAAGATGCTCTATAATCTGGATTAGAGGAGGAAGATGCTCTATAATCTGGTGTTAGAGGAGGAAGATGCTCTATAATCTGGTGTTAGAGGAGGAAGATGCTCTATAATCTGGTGTTAGAGGAGGAAGATGCCCTATAATCTGATGTTAGAGGAGGAAGATGCTCTATCCCCACCGTGCAGGAGCAGCAGTGTCCAGGTCAGGACTCCTGGAGACGGGGGTCGGGGCTGTTGGAGAGAAGAAACAACATCAGACACTTCCTCTTCCTCCTCCTCCCCCTCCTCCCCCTCCTCTTCTTCCTCCTCCCCCTCCTCTTCTTCCTCCTCTTCTTCCTCCTCCCCCTCCTCTTCCTCCTCCTCCTCCTCCTCCTCCACGTTGACAGTGGAGTTGCAGCAACGGAAACTTTGACAAGTTGACCAACTTTTGGTGACTGGTCACCATTACCTCCCAACCTCACTGGGGGGCGCTGTGGTGTATTACTGCTGATGAAATCAGTACACACACACACACACACACACACACACACACACACACACACACACACACACACACACACACACACCCCCCCCCCCCCTACCGATCAGTGCCGGTGGTCTGGTCGGGACGTCGGGTCGAACGCTTCCCTTCACTGTGAAAACCAAAACACAGCAGTTATTTAAAAATGCCATTTTGGGGCAATTTCGAAAATTTTTTGCTCCATCTCCATGGCGACGAGCCGGAGCGTTTCTAAACATTGCGACATCAAACCTCCCGAGTCTTTTTCAAAAAGTTGCATTTCCGTTTTCCACTCACCAGCCTGGCTCTCCTCACTTCCTGTCCGGGCGGCGGCGGCGGCGCAGACCTCCGCGGGGGGCCTCGGGGGCGGGGTCACGGTCGCGGTCGGGGGCGGGGTCATGGTCACGGTCATGGTCGGGGGCGGGGTCACGGTCATGGTCGCGGTCGGGGGCGGGGTCGGGGTCAGGGTCACGGTAGGGGGCGGGGTCGCGGTCGCGGTCAGAGGCGGGGTCACGGTCGGGGGCGGGGTCAGGGTCACGGTCGCGGTAGAGGGCGGGGTCGCGGTCGGGGGCCCGTCGGCAGCGCTCCCGTCCTGGCGAGAGGCCGACACGCCGGCCCTGGGGGCGGCGGACGGTCTGGGCGGGGGTTTGGGGTTGGAGGCGGAGTCAGGGGCGGAGTCAGCCCCGGGGGCGGTGAGTTTGGGGGGAGGCGGCCTGGGGGCGGGGACGGGCGTGTCGGGGGCGAGCCGGGGCTTCGGGGTCAGCGGCGGCTTCCCGCCGGACGGCCGTGCGGCAGACGGGAGGTTTTTGGGTTTGGGCGCCACGGCGGGGGGGAGGGGGGACCTGGCCGGTTGCCCCTGGAGACGGGGGCGTGGCCGAGGTTCGGGTTTGGCCGGAGGCGTCGGGGGGGTTTCTCTGCCGCCGCCGTCGGCCGCCTGCTGCTCGAACGCCTGTATCCTCGCCCTCAGAGTCGCCATGTCCTCCTCCTCCTCCTCCTCCTCGCTCTCTGATTGGCTGAGCTCGCTGCCGTCGCCGTGGCGATCGGGGAAGCCCCAGTCGTCTCCGCCGAAGGCCTCCAGCAGCTCCCGGAGGTACCCGCCCTGAGGCGCCTCACTTCCTGTGCGGGCGGCGTGGGCGGCGGCCAACGTGGCGGCGCCGTCCTCCCGCAGCTTCACCAGAGTCTGGACCCGGACCTCGGCGGCGGCGGCGGCGGGCCGAGCGGCGAGTTTGGTGCGGGGGCGGGGTCTCGGGCGCTCCGGCTGGGCGGGGTCGGGGCTAGGGCGATCGCTTCCGTCCGTCTGGGAGGCTGAGGGTGAGCAGAGGTCGCCGAGGAGGTCACAGCATGGCGTGGAGGCGGAGACCGACGGCGGCGGCGGCGGCTGGTCGGGGGTGACGTCGCCAACTGGGGGCGGCCCGGCGGGGGAGGCGGGCGGCGGCCGCGGCGGTCTCACGGGTCGCTGAGCTGCGAAAACAAAAGGGACTCGGTGAAGGGCGAGGTCTCGCCGTCCCGCCGCACCACGCCCGCCGGACGTCGGCGCTCACCTGGCGGCTCCGGCGGCGCGGCGGCCGATCCCGCGTCAGTCTGCGTGGCGATGGTTATCGTCGACGAAGACGAGGGGGGCGGCGAGGAAGAGGGGACGACCTCCTGCGTCTTCTCCCTGATCACCTCCTCATACGACGGCGGCGGCTGAAAGCAGGGAGGGAGAAAAGCGTCTTTTTTAGAGTCGGTTTCCATGACGACGGCGCTCGTAGCCACCGAGGACTGGAACGTTCTGGAAACAAGGCTCCCCTGGTGGAACTTCTCGGAAACGCTCCAACCTTGCAAATCGAAACTTTTTGAAAATGTGAAACTTTTTGAAAACGTGAAACTTTTTGAAAACGCGAAACTTTTTGAAAACGTGAAACTTTTTGAAAATGGAAAACTTAAAAAAGAAAGCCCACCTGGACGGCGGGGGGGATGGTGGCGCCCCAGATCTGAGCGGCGGGAGGAGGGGGCGGCGGGAAACCTCCGGGGGCGCTGGGGAACCAGGAAGTGGACGCCAGCGGCTCCGCGGACAGGATGGTGATCTCCGGACGCCTGGAACCAAACAACCACGTCAGACGACGGTTCCACCGACGGCAGGCTAGCTCAACGCTTTCCTGATCCTTTATAGCCGCGAAGAGGCTAATGCTAACAGCGGGATTGACTTAATTCATCATTAACCAAAGCTAGTCGCTCTGTAGCACGTCTCCGGGAAATGCTCATGCTAACAGCGGGATTGAGTTAATTCAGGATTAACTCAAGCTAGCCGCTCTGTAGCACTCTATGAGAAGTTGCTAATGCTAACAGCGGGATTGCTAACAGCCTCACCTCCGCTCTCGCTCCCGGTCGCGGTCCCGGTCCCTGGCGGTGTCGGAGACGGAGGCGGGCCTGGTGGAGGCTGATGGGAAAAACAAACAAACAAACAAACAAACAAACAAACAAACAAACAAACAAACAAAACAAAACACCAAGCAGCAGTGAGAATTTTGTTTACAACATGAGATTACAGAGTTTGGCCGGGATGGAAACGCCACGCTGCCAAGAAACGCCACTCCTAAATCAGTTTTTGAAGTTTTTAAAAGTTGCACAACATTTTTTTTTTTTTTTTTTTTTTTTAAACCTGGAAACTTTTCCGAGTTCCACACGGCAAACGATGTCAAGTGAAAACGTAGAAGTTTCGTTTTGGGAGTCGATTCACACCACGACTCGGAGCCACTGAAAATGCAACTTTTCGAAAATGCTCGGGCTTGGGTAAAAGTTTTCAGTTGCAGCGTTGCCGTGGAAACTCGTATTTTTGTACTTTTTTTGTACTTTTTAACATCAATTTGACTAAAAAAAAAAAAATACAAAATCAACATTCCTTGTTCAAAACAGATTTTCGAAAAGTAGAAATCAAAGCGTCTCGTCTGTCTGAGTGATGTCAGCTGGTCGTTACCATGGTTTCCGTCTCTTGTTCTGGTTTTACAGATAAAAAGGAGGACAAACACTCACTTCTCTTGATGGCGGCTCTGATGGAGGACAGCGGTCCCTGGCTGCAGGGACAGGGAGGACGGGAGGGACAGGGAGGACGGGAGGGACAGGGAGGACGGGAGGGACAGGGAGGATGGGAGGGACAGGGAGGATGGGAGGGACAGGGAGGACAGGAGGGACAGGGAGGACGGGAGGGACAGGGGGACAGAAGGGACAGGGAGGATGGGAGGGACAGGGAGGACAGAAGGGACAGGGAGGACGGGAGGGACAGGGAGGACGGGAGGGACAGGGGGACAGAAGGGACAGGGAGGATGGGAGGGACAGGGAGGACAGAAGGGACAGGGAGGACGGGAGGGACAGGGAGGACAAGTAGGAGAAGAAGGACAAGGACAGGGAGGACATGAAGGAGAAGGAGAAGAAGGACAATTCATTTCTCTACAACCACAAATGAGTTTTCAGGAAAAAGTACTTTTTCTCTCTCTCTCTCTCTCTCTCTCTCTCTCTCTCTCTCTCTGACTCACCCTGGAAAATCCCTCTTTCCTCACTCCTTGCTTCTTTCCTTCTTCCCTTGTTGATTCCTTCCTTCCTTCCTTCCTGATATTTTGCTTCCTGCTCCCTCCCTCCCTCCTTCCTTCCTTCCCACCCTCCTTCCTTCCTCCCTCCCTCCTTTCTCCCTTCCTTCCTTCCTCCCTCCCTCCTCCCTCCCTTCCTTCCCTCCCTCCCTCCTTCCTTCCCTCCCTCCCACCTTCCTTCCTCCCTCCCTTATTCTTGAAAAGTTGTGTTTCACTTCGTTTCAACAGAGTTGAAGCACTTTCAAAAAGTTGCGTTGCCTCCTGTTGCCACGGAGAAAGAATATTTTCAAAAGATGTTGCATTTTCCCACAGAGACAGACTTTTTCAAAACTTCCGTTCTATCTGGAGCCACAGAGTCGGCGCACGTTCGAAATTTCTATGGAGTGTTTTTGAAAAGTTCCACCTTGAGAGCCATTTTCAAAAACTTGTAGTCGTACCTGTGCCGATGTTCAGGTTTTCGTCTGTCGGGGCGACCTGGAACCGACGGGCGGAGAAACAACACATTAGAATACGAGACACGGTGTGGAACTTTTAGAAAGTTTACAAAAAACAAACAAACATCCACCCAAAAAAATGTCGTCAATTGTTTCTGAATAAATCCCAAAAAGCTGCGGAAGAAAATGTCCCGTAACAAAGCCTCAGTTTCACAAATAAAATGTCTCGGAACAGATTTAGAAAAGTTGCGTTTTCCCGTCATTTCCACAGAAACAGTGTTTTTTTTTTTTTTTTGAAAAGTTGTGTGTGTGTGTGTGTATATGTGCCCCCACATCTCCACAGAAACAGAGTGCTTTTGAAAAGTTGCATTTTCCCCGTTTCGGGAGCTGGAGAGTTTTCGAAAAGTTGCACTCCCCTCCGTTTTGACAGCGTTTTCAAAAAGTTGCGTTTGCCCTTGTTTTCTGCGGAGACGGAGAGTTTGATTACGTCGCATTTTTACCCCGTTTGACCAGAGATGAGGCCTTTTCAAAAGTTGCGTAAACCCCCGTTTCCACGGAGACGGAAACGTTCCTCACCCCCCACCCCGAAAAGTTCCACCTTGGCAGCCGTTTTCGAAAACTTGCTCCCGTCCCGGGGTCCCCCCCTCCCTGAAGGTGTGGACGTGGACTTCCTATCGGAGCTTTTTAACACTCGGCGGCGAAACAGGAAGTCAAATTGTTGGAATTTAGCGTTTCTCAAAAGACTCACCTTCTTCTTCTCCTCCTGCTCAATCCACCCTTTCTAGTTCTCTCCCTTCTTCTCCTCCTCTCTCCTCTCCTCTCCTCTGTGTGACAAACTTTCCACTAGCCCCGCCCACTCCTGCACTGGCCGGCCGCGCCATTGGCCGAGAGCTCGCGGGAAGCTGCGCCATGATTGGCCGCCGCGTCACCGCTTCCAGATGTGTGTGTGGCGTCACACACACACACACACACACACACACACACACACACACACACACACACACACACACACACACACACACACACACACACACACACACACACCAAAGAGGACGCTGACTCAGCGTCTCGGCGTCAGAAGGAGGTCAAAGGTCAGAGGGAGGAACTTTGAATCGTTTCAGCACGTTTTCTAAAAGTTTTCCAAAAGAGACTGGCGTCTGTTTCCTCCACTTCAAACAGGAACTCTGGATTTGCAACCAGAGCCGCTTTTCGACACTTGTTTTAGCCATTTTACAACCGGTTTTAGTGTTCGAGCCGCTTTTCGACAGTTTCTGAGCCGCTTTTCGACAGTTTCTGAGCCGCTTTTCGACTGGTTTCTGAGCCGCTTTTCGACTGGTTTCTGAGCCGCTTTACAACCGGTTTTAGTGTTTCTGAGCCGCTTTTCGACTGGTTTCTGAGCCGCTTTTCGACTGGTTTCTGAGCCGCTTTTCGACTGGTTTCTGAGCCGCTTTTCGACTGGTTTCTGAGCCGCTTTACAACCGGTTTTAGTGTTTCTGAGCCGCTTTTCGACAGTTTCTGAGCCGCTTTTCGACAGTTTCTGAGCCGCTTTTCGACATTTATTTTAGCCGCTTTAAAACCGGTTTTAGTGTTTCTGAGCCGCTTTTCGACAGTTTCTGAGCCGCTTTTCGACATTTGTTTTAGCCGCTTTACAACCGGTTTTAGTGTTTCTGAGCCGCTTTTCGACAGTTTCTGAGCCGCTTTTCGACAGTTTCTGAGCTGCTTTTCGACACTTGTTCTAGCCGCTTTACAACCGGTTTTAGTGTTTCTGAGCCGCTTTTCGACAGTTTGTGAGCCGCTTTTCGACACTCTATTTTGCAAATTTTTTTTAGCAGTTTTTTGTGGGTTTATTAAAAAACGGATCGATTGATGACGACAAATCCTCCCTTGAAATTTTGTCCAATTCCAGCGAGTAGATTTTACAAAAACGTTAAAAACGTAAAAATACACACAAACGTATAAACAAATCAATAAACGCAGAGGAAAACATAACGTCATGGGCCAGAGGTGAAAACATCTGGTAGAGCAGCTTTCAAAATAAAGTAAGCAGCGATTTTTAAAACCACAGAAAAACAGGCGGTAATCTGGTGTCTCATTACCTCTAGTGTGTGTGTGTGTGTGTGTGTGTGTGTGTGTGTGTGTGTGGCGTCACACACACACACACACACACACACACACACACACACACACACACACACACACACACACACACACACACACACACACACACACACACACACACACACACCAAAGAGGACGCTGACTCAGCGTCTCGGCGTCAGAAGGAGGTCAAAGGTCAGAGGGAGGAACTTTGAATCGTTTCAGCACGTTTTCTAAAAGTTTTCCAAAAGAGACTGGCGTCTGTTTCCTCCACTTCAAACAGGAACTCTGGATTTGCAACCAGAGCCGCTTTTCGACACTTGTTTTAGCCATTTTACAACCGGTTTTAGTGTTCGAGCCGCTTTTCGACAGTTTCTGAGCCGCTTTTCGACAGTTTCTGAGCCGCTTTTCGACTGGTTTCTGAGCCGCTTTTCGACTGGTTTCTGAGCCGCTTTACAACCGGTTTTAGTGTTTCTGAGCCGCTTTTCGACTGGTTTCTGAGCCGCTTTTCGACTGGTTTCTGAGCCGCTTTTCGACTGGTTTCTGAGCCGCTTTTCGACTGGTTTCTGAGCCGCTTTACAACCGGTTTTAGTGTTTCTGAGCCGCTTTTCGACAGTTTCTGAGCCGCTTTTCGACAGTTTCTGAGCCGCTTTTCGACATTTATTTTAGCCGCTTTAAAACCGGTTTTAGTGTTTCTGAGCCGCTTTTCGACAGTTTCTGAGCCGCTTTTCGACATTTGTTTTAGCCGCTTTACAACCGGTTTTAGTGTTTCTGAGCCGCTTTTCGACAGTTTCTGAGCCGCTTTTCGACAGTTTCTGAGCTGCTTTTCGACACTTGTTCTAGCCGCTTTACAACCGGTTTTAGTGTTTCTGAGCCGCTTTTCGACAGTTTGTGAGCCGCTTTTCGACACTCTATTTTGCAAATTTTTTTTAGCAGTTTTTTGTGGGTTTATTAAAAAACGGATCGATTGATGACGACAAATCCTCCCTTGAAATTTTGTCCAATTCCAGCGAGTAGATTTTACAAAAACGTTAAAAACGTAAAAATACACACAAACGTATAAACAAATCAATAAACGCAGAGGAAAACATAACGTCATGGGCCAGAGGTGAAAACATCTGGTAGAGCAGCTTTCAAAATAAAGTAAGCAGCGATTTTTAAAACCACAGAAAAACAGGCGGTAATCTGGTGTCTCATTACCTCTAGTGTGTGTGTGTGTGTGTGTGTGTGTGTGTGTGTGTGTGTGGCGTCACACACACACACACACACACACACACACACACACACACACACACACACACACACACCAAAGAGGACGCTGACTCAGCGTCTCGGCGTCAGAAGGAGGTCAAAGGTCAGAGGGAGGAACTTTGAATCGTTTCAGCACGTTTTCTAAAAGTTTTCCAAAAGAGACTGGCGTCTGTTTCCTCCACTTCAAACAGGAACTCTGGATTTGCAACCAGAGCCGCTTTTCGACACTTGTTTTAGCCATTTTACAACCGGTTTTAGTGTTCGAGCCGCTTTTCGACAGTTTCTGAGCCGCTTTTCGACAGTTTCTGAGCCGCTTTTCGACTGGTTTCTGAGCCGCTTTTCGACTGGTTTCTGAGCCGCTTTACAACCGGTTTTAGTGTTTCTGAGCCGCTTTTCGACTGGTTTCTGAGCCGCTTTTCGACTGGTTTCTGAGCCGCTTTTCGACTGGTTTCTGAGCCGCTTTTCGACTGGTTTCTGAGCCGCTTTACAACCGGTTTTAGTGTTTCTGAGCCGCTTTTCGACAGTTTCTGAGCCGCTTTTCGACAGTTTCTGAGCCGCTTTTCGACATTTATTTTAGCCGCTTTAAAACCGGTTTTAGTGTTTCTGAGCCGCTTTTCGACAGTTTCTGAGCCGCTTTTCGACATTTGTTTTAGCCGCTTTACAACCGGTTTTAGTGTTTCTGAGCCGCTTTTCGACAGTTTCTGAGCCGCTTTTCGACAGTTTCTGAGCTGCTTTTCGACACTTGTTCTAGCCGCTTTACAACCGGTTTTAGTGTTTCTGAGCCGCTTTTCGACAGTTTGTGAGCCGCTTTTCGACACTCTATTTTGCAAATTTTTTTTAGCAGTTTTTTGTGGGTTTATTAAAAAACGGATCGATTGATGACGACAAATCCTCCCTTGAAATTTTGTCCAATTCCAGCGAGTAGATTTTACAAAAACGTTAAAAACGTAAAAATACACACAAACGTATAAACAAATCAATAAACGCAGAGGAAAACATAACGTCATGGGCCAGAGGTGAAAACATCTGGTAGAGCAGCTTTCAAAATAAAGTAAGCAGCGATTTTTAAAACCACAGAAAAACAGGCGGTAATCTGGTGTCTCATTACCTCTAGTGTGTGTGTGTGTGTGTGTGTGTGTGTGTGTGTGTGTGTGTGTGTGTGTGTGTGTGTGTGTGTGTGTGTGTGTGTGTGTGTGTCAACGACCCGACTGGTTACTACAAACACAAAAACTACAAAACAGTAAAATCTAGTACAGGAACGAAAATGAGGAAAAACACAAAGACACAAAACTACAACAAACAAAAACTACAACATACAAACAGATAAAAATTACAATAAACAAGTACAATGCTACAAATAAAATAGTATAACACAAGAAAAAATACACAAACTACAACAACATACACAACACACAACTACAACTATACACAACTACAACTACTACAACTACACACAATAACAATAACTACAACAACAACACACACAACTACTACAACTACACACAATAACTACAACAACTACTACAACACACACCCCACAACAATAAGTACAACTACACACAGCAACTACAACACACACAACAACAACTACTACAACACATACAAACACACACACAACAATAACTACAACTACACACAACTACTACTACTACAACAACAACACACACAACAACTACAACACACACACACAACTACAACACACACACACAACTACAACACACACACACACAACTACAACACACACACACAACTACAACACACACACACACACACACACACACACACACACACACACACACACACACACACACACACACACACACACACACACACACACACACACCAATAACTACAACTACACACCACTCCACCCAGCTCCAGGGTAGGGCGGTAGTAGGGCGGCAGTTTATTGGTAGTTGGGCGGTAGTTTATTGGTAGTTGGGCGGTAGTTTGGTGGTAGTTGGATGGTAGTTTATCGGTAGTTGTCGTTACCTCCGGACTGTCGTCGGACCACCTGCTCCCGGGTCTCCCTCCTCAGGTTCTCCTCCTCCTCCTCGGCTCGAGCCTCGGCCATTGCTGCTCCTCGTCCAACTCCCGGGGGAAGTCTAGCTTTATCCCGGGGAAGTCTCACTTTCTCCCGGGGGAATTCTCACTTTCTCCCGGAGGACCTCCCCGCTCCTCGGTCGTAGTTTCACCGCCCTCCTCCTCCTCCTCCTCCGGGCTCGTCGGGACCTCCACCCGCCGCGAGCCGCACGAAACTCGGGACAAGTTGATCCGAGGCACCGTCACTTCCCCCCCCCGTCCCGGGGCCCCGAGCCGCGGGCCCGCGCTCTCTGCAGCCCGCCGCGGTGCGAGCAGGACGGCCTCACGAGACGAGCCGAGCCGAGCCGAGCCGAGCCGCTCCGGCTCCAGATGAAGAGTTTGTTTCTCCGAGCTTCCCTGTTTACCTCCTCTTCCTCCTCCTCCTCTTCCTCTTCCTCCTCTTCCTCCTCCTCTTTTCCTCCAGCGGAGCCGCACGCGCTGCAGCCGCGTGACGTCACTAACGACCAGCTGAAACATTAACCCTGTGTCAGGTGGTAAAAAAACAACTTTAACTACAAACCCAACTTTAAACTACCACAGACATCATGACGTCATCGGGTCTCACAAGTCTAGAACCTCTCAGGATTCTAGAACGTCCCTGAAGTTTAGAACTTCGCCTCTAAGTTCTACATCTTAAAATGTTCTAAAAGTCGAAACCAGTTCAGAATTACACAATTTCTCCCAAAACTCTAGAAACTTTCCAGATGTCTAGAACATTTTAGAATTATATGATTTAAAAGAAGTCGAAAACATCTCAGAATTCTAGAAAAAAATCCCTTAAATCTAGAACATTTCAGAATTCTAGAACATTTCAGAAATCTGGAACATTTCTGAATTCTAGAGCATTTCAGAAATCTAGAACATTTCAGAATTCTAGAACATTTCTGAAATCTAGAACATTTCTGTATTCTAGAACATTTCAGAATTCCAGAACATTTCTGAAATCTAGAACATTTCAGAATTCTAGAACATTTCAGAAATCTAGAACGTTTCAGAAATCTAGAACATTTCTGTATTCTAGAACATTTCAGAATTCCAGAACATTTCTGAAATCTAGAACATTTCAGAATTCTAGAACATTTCAGAAATCTAGAACGTTTCAGAATTCTAGAATATTTCAGAAATCTAGAACATTTCAGAATTCTAGAACATTTCAGAATTCTTGAATATTTCAGAAATCTAGAACATTTCTGAATTCTAGAACATTTCTGTATTCTAGAACATTTCAGAATTCTAGAACATTTCAGAAATTCTAGAACATTTCAGGAGTCGAGAACGTTCTAGAATTCCAGAGGAAAGAGAAACACTCCAGAATGGAAACGTTGGATTTCAATGTGTTTCAAAAGAAGATGAATAACTGGACTGAGTGTTGGTTTCAAATATTTTTTAATAAAAAATAAAACAAAAAAAAAAAAGAACATTTATATTTTGTAAACAAAAAAACAACCTAAAATGACGGTTTGACATTCGGTTCTGTGTTTAGAACATCAAAGCACCAAACAAAGTCAGTTTGAATCAAAGCTTCAAAGGAAGTGTCGGAATTAAATGTTTCAGTTTCACCAGAAATCAAACTAAAACTTTATAAACAAAACAGTGAAAGTTACGTAACAAAGAACAAACATTTTACTTCATTTACATTCAAAGAAATTGGCCAGGTTGTGTCTTTTACTAGTACCTTGTTCAGTACCGACCCGCTCTGGTGTCGGACCGACACCCGTACCTTTGAGCAAACGAGCAGCCGACTGTCAGTTCAATACAAACAATATGAGGAAAAAACAACTTAGAATTTAACAAAAGAATTCAATAAAACCTAAAAAATTTAACAGAACGTCTTGATTCATCGATTAACCGTGAGAAACAACAACATGAGGACAGTTCCAGGTGTTGAGGACAGTCCAGGTGTTGAGGACAGTCCTGGTGTTGAGGACAGTCCAGGTGTTGAGGATAGTCCCAGGTGTTGAGGACAGTTCCTGGTGTTGAGGATAGTCCCAGGTGTTGAGGACAGTTCCTGGTGTTGAGGATAGTCCCAGGTGTTGAGGACAGTCCAGGTGTTGAGGATAGTCCCAGGTGTTGAGGACAGTTCCTGGTGTTGAGGATAGTCCCAGGTGTTGAGGACAGTTCCTGGTGTTGAGGATAGTCCCAGGTGTTGAGGACAGTTCCAGGTGTTGAGGACAGTCCTGGTGTTGAGGATAGTCCCAGGTGTTGAGGACAGTTCCTGGTGTTGAGGATAGTCCCAGGTGTTGAGGACAGTTCCTGGTGTTGAGGATAGTCCCAGGTGTTGAGGACAGTCCAGGTGTTGAGGATAGTCCCAGGTGTTGAGGACAGTTCCTGGTGTTGAGGATAGTCCCAGGTGTTGAGGACAGTTCCTGGTGTTGAGGATAGTCCCAGGTGTTGAGGACAGTTCCAGGTGTTGAGGACAGTCCTGGTGTTGAGGATAGTCCCAGGTGTTGAGGACAGTTCCTGGTGTTGAGGATAGTCCCAGGTGTTGAGGACAGTTCCTGGTGTTGAGGATAGTCCCAGGTGTTGAGGACAGTCCAGGTGTTGAGGATAGTCCCAGGTGTTGAGGACAGTTCCTGGTGTTGAGGATAGTCCCAGGTGTTGAGGACAGTTCCTGGTGTTGAGGATAGTCCCAGGTGTTGAGGACAGTTCCAGGTGTTGAGGACAGTCCTGGTGTTGAGGATAGTCCCAGGTGTTGAGGACAGTTCCTGGTGTTGAGGATAGTCCCAGGTGTTGAGGACAGTTCCTGGTGTTGAGGATAGTCCCAGGTGTTGAGGACAGTCCAGGTGTTGAGGACAGTTCCAGGTGTTGAGGACAGTCCTGGTGTTGAGGATAGTCCCAGGTGTTGAGGACAGTCCTGGTGTTGAGGACAGTCCAGGTGTTGAGGACAGTTCCTGGTGTTGAGGATAGTCCCAGGTGTTGAGGACAGTCCAGGTGTTGAGGATAGTCCCAGGTGTTGAGGACAGTTCCTGGTGTTGAGGATAGTCCCAGGTGTTGAGGACAGTTCCTGGTGTTGAGGATAGTCCCAGGTGTTGAGGACAGTTCCAGGTGTTGAGGACAGTCCTGGTGTTGAGGATAGTCCCAGGTGTTGAGGACAGTTCCTGGTGTTGAGGATAGTCCCAGGTGTTGAGGACAGTTCCTGGTGTTGAGGATAGTCCCAGGTGTTGAGGACAGTCCAGGTGTTGAGGACAGTTCCAGGTGTTGAGGACAGTCCTGGTGTTGAGGATAGTCCCAGGTGTTGAGGACAGTCCTGGTGTTGAGGACAGTCCAGGTGTTGAGGACAGTTCCTGGTGTTGAGGATAGTCCCAGGTGTTGAGGACAGTCCAGGTGTTGAGGACAGTCCAGGTGTTGAGGATAGTCCCAGGTGTTGAGGACAGTCCAGGTGTTGAGGACAGTTCCTGGTGTTGAGGATAGTCCCAGGTGTTGAGGACAGTTCCAGGTGTTGAGGACAGTCCTGGTGTTGAGGATAGTCCCAGGTGTTGAGGACAGTTCCAGGTGTTGAGGACAGTCCTCGTGTTGAGGACGATTCCTGGTGTTGAGGACAGTCCAGGTGTTGAGGACAGTTCCAGGTGCTGAGGACAGTCCAGGTGTTGAGGACAGTCCATCAGAAGGAGAACGGGGAGAAGGGGAGGACGGAGGACGGAGCTTCAGGAGACACCAGCAGCTGGTCGGTCCACGGAGACTCGTCCAGACTGACGTCCACGAAGGGAACCAGGGGACAACCTGGAACGGAGGACAACTGGTGAAGAGACACTTCTGGAAACTCGTTTCTCTGACTCGTTTAACACCGCGAGTCAAAAATGACACGTTTCAAGTCGTCTGTGGTCGTCTGTAGTCGCCTGTGGTCATCTAGGGTCGTCTGTGGTCGTCTGTGGTCGTCTGCGGTTGTCTGTAGTTGTCTGTAGTTGTCTAGGGTCGTCTGCGGTCGTCTGTGGTCGTCTGCAGTCGTCTGTAGTTGTCTAGGGTCGTCTGCGGTCGTCTGTGGTCCTCTACGGTCGTCTGTGGTCGTCTGCGGTTGTCTGTAGTTGTCTGTAGTTGTCTAGGGTCGTCTGCGGTCGTCTGTGGTCGTCTGCAGTCGTCTGTAGTTGTCTAGGGTCGTCTGCGGTCGTCTGTGGTCCTCTACGGTCGTCTGTGGTCGTCTGCGGTTGTCTGTAGTTGTCTGTAGTTGTCTAGGGTCGTCTGCGGTCGTCTGTGGTCCTCTACGGTCGTCTGCGGTCGTCTGCGGTCATCTGTGGTCCTCTACGGTCGTCTGTGGTCGTCTGCGGTTGTCTAGGGTGTCTAGGGTCGTCTGTGGTCGTCTGTCGTCTGCGGTCCTCTGTGGTCGTCTGTGGTTGTCTAGGGTCGTCTGCGGTCGTCTGTGGTCGTCTGTGGTTGTCTGCGGTTGTCTGTGGTCATCTGTGGTCATCTGTGGTCCTCTACGGTCGTCTGTGGTCGTCTGTGGTCATCTGCGGTCGTCTGCGGTTGTCTACTGTGGTCTACTGTTGTCTGCGGTCGTCTGTGGTCGTCTGTGGTCCTCTACGGTCGTCTGTGGTCGTCTGTGGTCATCTGCGGTCGTCTGCGGTTGTCTACTGTGGTCTACTGTTGTCTGCGGTCGTCTGTGGTCGTCTGTGGTCGTCTGTCGTCTGCGGTCCTCTGTGGTCGTCTGTGGTTGTCTAGGGTCGTCTGCAGTCGTCTGCAGTCGTCTGCAGTCGTCTACTGTGGTCTACTGTCATCTGCGGTCGTCCGTGGTCGTCTGTGGCGGTTCAGGAAAACGCGTTCCAGACTGGACCAGTTAGAAAACCTCGGTTTTACTACATCAGCTGAAAACGATGACATCACGGCCCCGCCTCCCGACCTTTAGCCCCGCCCCCTCTCCGTGACGTCACTGAGCAACAACAACACGACCTCCTCCAGGAGCCGCTGCCGCTTTAACAAGACCACACATTTGTTTTCACTCGGTCTTCTTGTCTGTCTCCGGTGCGTTGCCGTGGCGACGCCCCGGCGCCCCCTGTTGGCCAGCGTGTGAGCCACCTGGTGGTTTGAGCTGGTGTGGGCGGGGCTCAGGTCCTCTGGAGGCGGAGTCAGTGTGGCGGTGGATCTCACCTGGGGTGTTGTCGGTCTCGCCGCTCCGCCGCCCGTCGGGATCCAGCAGCGGCTCCTCGCTGCTCCGCGGGCCGCCGGGCGCCACGCCGCCGGGCGCCGCGCCGCCGCCATCACCAGGGGGCGACGTCTCCTCGCCGGTGGGCTGGACCTGATCAGCGCCTGAGTTCACAGGAAAATAATAAATATGAGATGAGAAAGTTATCCTGAAAAAATTGAGACAAAAAAAAAAAAGCATTCATGAGAAAAACTTTTGAGGAAAAAGGATAAAAAAGGAAAAAAAATTTTTTTAATTCTTTTTTATAAATGTTTCTTTAATTCTTGGTGACTTAATGCTCAGATTTAGAGGAAATGTTTATTTTGAGAATTCTTGGAGAAAAAAGCCAAAGGACAGTCAAGATGTTGGCGAAAGATTAAAGCTTTGTGAGGTCATTTAGTGGGCAGTGACTCATGACGACGGCAGGTTTTCCTTCATACCGCCGTCGCCGTCGCCGTCGCCGTCGCCGTCGCCGTCGCCGTCGCCGTCGCCCGGCCTGCCGAGCGTCGGGCCCCCATTGGTCGCTGCAGGAGGAGACGACTCCTCATTGGACCCGAGGTCTTTGGGAATCGGTCGCTCTGGAAACATCAAAGCAGTTTCCAACATTTCAGGAAAGAAAAAGAAATACGGTGTAATTACCACGTTGGGCCACTAGAGGGGGAAGTTGTTTTTATAATAAAGCCACACACACACACACACACACACACACACACACACACACACACACACACACACACACACACACACACACACACACACATATCTGACGTTCTAGTGGGAAGACAACTAAGTTTGATTGTTATTATAGTGACCGTCAAAATAAAACTACGAAGTTGGATTGTTATTACAGTGACTGTCAAAATAAAAGCACCAAGTTGGATTGTTATTATGGTGACTGTCAAAATAAAAGCAGCAAGTTGGATTGTTATTACAATGACTGTCAAAATAAAACTACAAAGTTGGATTATTACGGTGACTGTCAAAATAAAGGCGGGGCCTCACCTCCCAGGTCGTCCAGGTAAACGGCCTCGAAGGTGGCGGAGGGCTGGTGGAGGTTGCTGGGCGGAGTCTGGCGCTGCAGCTCGAAGGAGTACGTCTGGAGGGGAAGAAGGAGGAACGAGGGATGAAAGACGACGTCCAGACCGCCGCTGTGGGGCGGCGAGCCGCGTCTTACTTTGGAGGCTTTCCGCAGGAAGTAGAGGATGACACACAGGACGATGATCACCACCACGATCAACACCAGGATCACGTAACCTGAACACACAGGTGGAGGAGAATTGATAAATATATATATATAAATAGTACCTATGATGCTTTATGAATGCAAATGAAGTCTTTGTATGTGGAGAGTTTTCTTTTCAATTGCAGGTAATAATAATAACAATAATAATAATAATAACAATAATAATAATAATAATAAACCTCCAGCATGTGAACACAAAGGAATCAATCCCAACTCGCAGTCTTACCCCAGGATGAAGAATGTCCATCAGGAGACGCTGAAACACATATATAATATAATATAACATAATATAATATAATATAATATAATATAATATAATATAATATAATATAATATAATATAATATAATATAATATAATATAATGTAATATAATGTAATATAATATAATATAATATAATGTAATATAATATAATATAATATAATGTAACATAATATAATATAATATAATATAATATAATGTAATATAATGTAATATAATATAATATAATATAATGTAATATAATATAATATAATATAATGTAACATAATATAATATAATGTAATATAATATAATGTAACATAATATAATATAATATAGTATAATATAATATAATATAACATAATAAAATATAATGTAATATAATATAATAAAATATTATGTAATATGATATAATAAAATATAATGTAATATAATATAATATAATATAACATAATAATATATAATGTAATATAATATAATATAATATAATATAATATAATGTAATATGACATAATATAATATAATATAATGTAATATAATGTAATATAATGTAATATAATATAATATAATATAATATAATATAATATAATATAATATAATATGACATAATATGATATAATATAATATAATGTAATGTAATATGACATAATATAATATAATATAATATAATATAATATAATATAATATAATATAATATGACATAATATGATATAATATAATGTAATATAATATAATGTAATATAATGTAATATAATATTATGTAATTTGACATAACATGATATAATATAATGTAATATAATACAATATGACATAATATAATATAATATAATATAATATAACGTAATGTAATGTACTGTAATATGATATAATAAAATATAATATAATATAATATAACATAATAAAATATAATATAATATAATATAATATCAAATAATATAATAAAATAAAATTAAATATGAACTGGAATGTTAATGTAATAATGTAATACTACCTGACATTGTAATATTACACAATCAATATGTAATAATATGATATATAATAATAATATAATAAAGTATTTTTCCCGTTGCGCCTCACTACGACCGCAAGAGAAAGCCGCCGCTCCGTACTCGTTGTTGACGAAGTGACGTTGGTCTCCATGGTAACCGTCGCCATGGGAGGCCCCGGGGTCCCGCTCAGCGGGGGGTCGGGGGCGCGCCCCGTCGTCACGGCAACCGACCCGCCTGCTGACCCGTTTGCATTCTGTGAAGGAAGTTGGTTTTTGTTTTGTTTCCTTTCAAAGCTCAGGTTGAGGAAACGAGTCAGTTTGTGGTTGCAGCGTTCTGATTGGCCGACGCCGCAGGACGACTTCCTGATTGGTTCTTAACGTCAGACCACAGTTTGTGCAGCAAAATCACCTTGAAGGACTCTTTGACTGTCAAAGTCCAGCTTTTGGTCAAAGTCCAGCCCTTTGATGTTTTTATTTCATTTCTTTCTGATCAAAAATATTTGAAAATTCTTTTTAGAAAAATCTGGAAAAAAAGGGGAACAATGGAAAATTTTTGAAAAATGGAAAAATTTTGAAAAATTGGGGGGGGGGGGGGAGGCTCCTCCCACTTTTCTGCTCTGGTGAACAAACACTGGGAAAGGTTGCTAAGCGACACGACGGGCGACGTTACCGTTGCCGTAGCGTTTTCAGATGTGGAGGTGGGACTCTGTGCCGACGCCGCGGGCGATGAAGGCCTGGAGTCATACGAGGGAACCGCGTTCTGAGGAGTCGTCGTGACGACGGCGCCTGCGAGAGACAAGGTGAGTCGGTCTTTGATCAACAATCACTTCAAAGGCCGTTTGATGTCGGGCGAGAAAAAATCAGTTTATGGACGTGAAGGCAGAAGGCTGTGGACGCCGCCGCCCCGTGACTGTCAAAATAAAAGCACCAAGTCCCAGGAGAACATGGACTGGGAGTCATGACGCCACGGAGCAACAGTGACTGTCAAAATAAAAGCACCAACTCCCAGGAGAACATGGACTGGGAGTCATGATGCAACAGAGCAACAGTGACTGTCAAAATAAAAGCACCAAGTCCCAGGAGGACATGGACTGGGAGTCATGATGCAACAAAGCAACAGTGACTGTCAAAATAAAAGCACCAAGTCCCAGGAGAACATGGACTGGGAGTCATGACACCACGGAGCAACAGTGACTGTCAAAATAAAAGCACCAAGTCCCAGGAGAACATGGACTGGGAGTCATGACGCCACGGAGCAACAGTGACTGTCAAAATAAAAGCACCAAGTCCCAGGAGAACATGGACTGGGAGTCATGACGCCACGGAGCAACAGTGACTGTCAAAATAAAAGCACCAAGTCCCAGGAGAACATGGACTAGGAGTCGTGACGCCACAGAGGACACTTTGTTCTGATGGGCTCTAATGAGCATGTGCAGTAGTTTCTGCGTAGTAGGTTTTGCGTCTCTCTCCATTTCCATGGACGCAGTGTTTTCAAAAAGTTGCGTGTTCCCCGTTTCCATGGATCTTAAGTTGAATGGAGACACAAGTATTTTTGAAAACCCTCTGCCTTCACAAACGACCGTACTTTCCCTACTATAAGGTCGCTGCCGTACCTTCAGCCTGGGTGTTGAGCTCCTCGCTGCCCGGAGACACGGTGGCGCCATGGCGCCCCCTGGTGGCAAGGCACAGCACCAGAACTGTAATCGTAAGAGGAAGAGAAGTCAAAGGTTTGCTATAAGCTTAGCTAGAGGTTAGTACTGGTATCGGTACTTGGTATCGGTACGTGACCAAAGGTTAGTACTGGCATTGTTACTTAATATCAGCTTGTAGCTAAAGGTTAGTACTGGTATCGTTACTCGGTGTCGGCAAGCAGCTATTGGTTGGTACTTGTATCGGTACTCGGTATCGGTACGTGACCAAAGGTTTGTACTAGTATCGTTACTCAATATTGGAAAGTAGCTAAAGGTTAGTACTGGTATCGTTACTCGGTGTCGGCAAGCAGCTATTGGTTGGTACTTGTATCGGTACTCGGTATCGGTACGTGACCAAAGGTTAGTCCTAGTATCGTTACTCAATATCGGAAAGTAGCTAAAGGTTAGTACTGGTATTGGTACTTGGTACTGGCAAACAGCTAAAGGCTAGCACCTGTATCGGCTTGTAGCGAAAGGTGCATCCTTGTATCGGTGCTCGGTATCGGTAAGCAGGTAAATGTTAGCAGTCCTACTTGTCTTCTAAGAAGTGTTATCGGTGCGTCTGAATTGACGATACTTCCTGTATTTTCCTTCGACGAGCTGTAAAGTTTTCGCGCCGCTTCGAGACCAAATCTTGAGTTTCATTCTGAACGGAGACGAGACGTTTGTCGGTCATCAGAGACGAACCCGCCGTCGTTTCCTGACGGAGGCGGTTGTTGAAACTCACCGGTGCAGCAGAAACGACTCCACGGCTTCATGTTCGGCGGCAACGTTCACTTTTCAGTTTCCTGATTCCGTTTCCTTTTCGTCGCCTCCGCCGGTACTCTCACTGTACAACCCTCCTCTTCCTCCTCCACCTCCTCCTCCCTCCCCTCCCCCTCCTCCTCCTCTTCAACCCGTCAGTCTCAGGAAGTGACTCACCCACCACAGACCCGGGTCGACACAGGATGCTGGTTTCTGGCCTCTCGCCTCGGCAGCTCTTCGTTTCCACTCCTGTCAGAATAAAAGCCTCTCCTGGTATCAGTACTCGGTATCACCAAGTAGCTAAAGGTTAGTACTGGTATCGGTACTCGGTATCGGCAAGTCGGTAAAAGTTAGAACTGGTATCGGTACTTGGTATCGGCAAATCTGTAAAAGTGAGCACTATATCGGTAAGTTGATAAAAGTTAGTACTGGTATCGGTACTTGGTATCGGCAAGTCTGTAAAAGTTAGTACTATATCGGTACTCGGCATCGGCAAGTTGGTAAAAGTTAGTAATGGTATCGGAACTCGGTATCTGCAAGTCGGTAAAAGTTAGTACTGGTATCGGTACTTTGTATCGGCAAGTCGGTAAAAGTTAGTACTGGTATCGGTACTTTGTATCGGCAAGTCGGTAAAAGTTAGTACTGGTATCGGTACTCGGTATCGGCAAGTCGGCAAAAGTTAGTACTGGTATCGGTACTCGTATCAGCGAGTAGCTAAAGGTTTGTACTGGTATCGACATCGGCTAGTAGCTAAAGGTTTGTTTTGGTATCGGTACTCGGTCTCTAAGTATCTAAATATCGGTATCGGTATCGTCCAGTAACTTTCCAACACAAATCAGCACCTAAATGAAGTTGATGGACAAAGAAACAACATTCTTCTTTTTCTGTTTGTTTATTCGACGTCTGAAGGTGAAAATGTGAGAAAATAAAACGTTTCTTATGTTTCATGTGTCTGTTTTGTCTGGAAGTTCCACTTCCTGCCGTCGACGCCTGGACACTCTTGAAAAGAGATTTTTAATCTCAATGAGGTTTTTTTTCTTTGGTAAAATAAAATAAGAGTTAAAAACGCTTACATTTTTTCCCCGGATCCTTTGATGTGTCACACAAAGGATGGGGGGGATCAAACAACCTTGTAATCCACTGGTTTCCATGGTGACATCGGCGGCGATGGTCTGCGCTCTACCGAGCTTAGCTCTGGCGGTGGCCGCTTTGCTAGCGGTGGCCGCTTTGCTAGCGGCGGGCGCTTTGCTAGCGGCGGCCACTTTGCTAGCGGCGGGCGCTTTGCTAGCGGCGGGCTCACAGGTTGTCGTCGTCCTGCCGCGGGCAGTCGTGCGGGTAGTGCTGGCACACGTCGAAGGTGCCGAGGGACAGGTTGTGCAGGCAGCACGCCGCCAGGGCGATCATGGCCACGCGGTCCAGGCGGGTGGTCTGCAGGTCGCGCAGGCGCCTCCACCGGCACTTCATCCGGCCGAACGCCCGCGCCGCGATGCCGGTGCCCCGGCCGATCCTGGCGTTCCGCCGCCGGCCGGCGTCGCCCAGCGTCCCGTCGTCGCGCGCCGGCGCCACCACGAAGGGGAAGCCCCGCTCGGCGTAGGCGGCGTCCCCCAGCAGGAGGTACTCCCCCATCCTCTCCGGCCACTCCGGGTAGAAGTGCGACTCCGCCAGCAGCCGGGCGTCCCGCGCCGACCCCGGCAGCCCGGCGAAGGCGTCCACGAAGCGCCCCCGCTCGTCCACGACGCCCTGCAGCAGGACGGAGTAGTAGGACCGGTGGTTCAGGAAGTCGCCGCCCCTCTCCGACGGCCGCTGCAGCCGCACGTGGCAGCCGTCCACCACGCCCACCACCCGGTCGATGCCGCAGACGCGGCGGAACGCCGCCGCCGAGGCCCGCTTGCGGGCGCCGTCCGGCCAGGGGATGAGGTCGGGGGCGAGGCGCAGCATGGCGGTGAGCACCTGGTGCGTGACGCGGTGCACCGAGGACTGCGACACGCGGAAGTGCGCGGACAGCGCCCGCAGGCCGCTGCGGTTGGCCATGAACCAGAGGAACATCAGCAGCTTCTTGGGCGCCGGGATGGGCGGCGCCCCCTGGCTGTGCTCGCTGCGCAGCCCGCCCTCCTGCAGCCTCGCCAGCAGGAAGTCGTACTGGTGCCGGGCCAGGCGGAAGCGGCGGGTGAAGGCGTGGTCGTCCAGGTTCAGCAGGGACTCCCAGTCCGCCCCCCCCGCCGCCGCCGCCGGGGCGGTGGACCGCCGGGACCGGAGCAAGGCCAAGATGGCCGCCCTGTTCACAGGAACACACCCACGTTTCAAAACTTCAGATCTCGACGGAAGAAGAACCGACAGGGAAGGGTTGAGAGACGAGACGAGAACGACTCATGTGTTCATGTCGCCCAAACAAAACGTTTTACTTTGAAGAGACTCTTCAAAGGAAAATTTGGAAAATTTGGAAAATTCCAATCAACTCTAGAACCTTCATGTCTCCAGAACGTTCGTGTCTCTAGAACGTTCATGTCCCCAGAACTATTAGTTAATGTCTCTAGAACTATTAGTTCATGTCTCTAGAACCTTCATGTCTCTAGAACTATTAGTTCATGTCTCTAGAACCTTCATGTCTCCAGAACTATTAGTTAATGTCTCTAGAACTATTAGTTCATGTCTCCAGAACCTTCATGTCTCTAGAACTATTAGTTCATGTCTCAAGAACTATTAGTTCATGTCTCTAGAACCTTCATGTCTCCAAAACCTTCATGTCTCTAGAACTATTAGTTCATGTCTCCAGAACGTTCATGTCTCTAGAACTATTAGTTAATGTCTCTAGAACTATTAGTTAATGTCTCTAGAACTATTAGTTCATGTCTCCAGAACGTTCATGTCTCTAGAACTATTAGTTAATGTCTCTAGAACTATTAGTTCATGTCTCTAGAACCTTCATGTCTCCAGAACTATTAGTTCATGTCTCCAGAACGTTCATGTCTCTAGAACTATTAGTTCATGTCTCTAGAACCTTCATGTCTCCAGAACTATTAGTTTAAGTCTCCAGAACCTTCATGTCTCTAGAACTATTAGTTCATGTCTCTAGAACTTTCATGTCTCCAGAATGTTAATGTCTCTAGAACTATTAGTTCATGTCTCTAGAACCTTCATGTCTCCAGAACCTTCATGTCTCTAGAACCTTCATGTCTCCAGAACCTTCATGTCTTCAGGACTATTAGTTCATGTCTCTAGAACCTTCATGTCTCTAGAACCTTCATGTCTCTAGAACCTTCATGTCTCCAGAACCTTCATGTCTCTAGAACCTTCATGTCTCTAGAACCTTCATGTCTCCAGAACCTTCATGTCTCCAGAACCTTCATGTCTCCAGAACCTTCATGTCTCTAGAACCTTCATGTCTCCAGAACCTTCATGTCTCTAGAACCTTCATGTCTCCAGAACCTTCATGTCTCTAGAACCTTCATGTCTCTAGAACCTTCATGTCTCTAGAACCTTCATGTCTCCAGAACCTTCATGTCTCCAGAACCTTCATGTCTCTAGAACCTTCATGTCTCCAGAACCTTCATGTCTCTAGAACCTTCATGTCTCTAGAACCTTCATGTCTCCAGAACCTTCATGTCTCTAGAACCTTCAAGTCTCACGAGTCATATCATTTATTAAAAACCCTGAATTCGCCACCAGACGCGGTCACGTGCGCAGTTAAAGGGTTAAATTGCATCGCGTCAGAAATCTCACGTTCACAACATTGAAGCGGAGCTGAAAAGCGCGCGCACCTCCGCCGCTTCCGGTTCTCCTCGTGCTGCTCCTGCACGCGCTGCAGGTTTCTGTCCTGGAGCCGTTTGTAGCGTCCGAGCGCCGCCACCAGAGCGGCTTTCTGCGAGGCGTCCATCGCGTCCGGCGGCTCGGGAGCCCAACAAAGCGGCTTGTCCCACAACATCCGGCGATTCCCGGAAGTGACGTTGAAGGCCGATCGCCGCCATATTGGACCGGGCAAATCGGCAGAATCAGCAGAAAATCTATTTATCCCGTGTTTATTATTATTATTATTATTATTATTGTTGTTATAAATCCACTATATATATATATATATATATATATATATATATATATATTTAAATTTCCCCTTAATTAAATGTTTTTATTTTTATTTACATTGTTTGGAAGAAAACAAAAATAATCATCCATACACATTAACATCCACTCACTGGGTCACGAAACATTTTCATTCTTATTCATGTCTTCATACACATTAATGCAAATATTACACTTCCATCCATCCATCCATCCTGCAGGGCACTGGAGCCAATCACAGCTAATTTATTGATTTATAAAGAGGAACAAACTCTCTTATTTTCTTATCATAAACAACAGCACCCACTTGTGGCCCAACATGAGAACTGAATCGTTTTCTGTCTTTCTGCTGTTTCCCTGTAAACAGACATCATTTAAAAAAAAAGCTTTCCTTGTAAATGTGGAACTTTTGAGAGACGACAGTCATCGTCACATTGATGAAAGGATCAGTTTATTGGCGTTCGGACAAAAGAAGAGAGGAAATGAGGTTCAGTCGCGGGACGAGTGTTTGAAGGTGCAAATGTCAAAAAACCAAATCACACAAATAATAAAGAGAACTCAGAAAAAGAGGAGATAAAATTCATCAGGACAATAAAACCCACGTGATTCGAATATTGGTAAGAACAATAAGGCTTTGTCGTCAGTGTGTGTGTGTGTGTGTGTGAGTGTGTAGGCAACACAAACAGAAAAACCACACAAACAGGAACACCGATCAGAGGTGCAGGAACGGAAAAGTCACATTCTTCAAAGTCAAAACGGAAAAATGTCGCCGCGTTCTGGTTCAACTCTGACCTCTGGTGGTCACATGTGGTACGAACACCGACGTCTCAATACTGCGTCTTAATATAAGTCACACGAGTCGCCAAAGAACTACGAGAACTGAGGCTTATAGTCCAGAAAATACGGTAATAATAATAATTCCACTTTCAACATATATGTTTTCATCTCGTAACATATTTTCTATCGTGGCGTCAGATTGTCGACATCTTGGCCAAGATTGTATCGGAGCTCGCTCTTCCTCGATCCGACGGAACGAGTCGTTCCATCAGTTTTCCAAACGACACATCCTTTGAAGTCACGTTAGTGTTTTTAAGGTTACTTGCATTTTCTGTTTTCCTGCATTGAAAATCTGGTCGTCCTGCGACGCAACCGGTCCCAAGAGAACCTCCGTCCAGGGACCTCGTCCAAAAAGACACTTTCAAGTTCTGACGGGGGGAAACTTTTAGAAAACGTGCGTCAGGAGGGTGACTGGGCGGCGACGGCGTGCTCCTGGGCGGCGACGGCGTGCTCCTGGGCGATGGCCGCCAGCTCCTTCAGGAACTCGGCGAACAGGACGATGGCGAAGACGCGGGTCTTGGCCTGCGGGGGGATGGGGGGGCAGGGCGGCAGGACGGCCGGGGGGGGCGGCGGGCCGTCGGGAAGAGCCGGGTCCAGGCACTCTGGGGGGGGTGGGGAGGGTGGAGGGTGGGGGGAGGGGAGAGGGTGGAGGGTGGGGGGAACAAGGGGGGGGCGTTTACACAACGCTGCTTTGAAAAACGATTGTATGTTTACATGGAAATGGCAGAAAACAGAGAAAACTGTGTAGTGAGACCAGGACCAGGACCAGGACCAGGACCAGGACCAGGACTAGGACTAGGAACAAGACCAGGACCAAGACCAAGACCAGGACTAGGACTAGGAGCAAGACCAGGACCAGGACAGAATTTCATAAAAGTTGCATTTCCCCCAATTTCCATGGAAACGCAGTACGAGCGTTTTCAAAAAGCTGCGTTTTTCGCCGTTTCCATGGAGATCAGCATGTGTGTGTGTGTGTGTGTGTGTGTGTGTGTGTGTGTGTGTGTGTGTGTGTGCTCCACCTCTATACTTGCAGTCCAGGTCTTTGGCCAGCAGGAACCTCCAGGCCTGCGTCAGCAGGGCGGGATAGTCCGGCCTCGCCGCCACGTAGCGCTCGATCTGAGCGCGGACCGCCGCTAGCACCTGCAACGTCACTCGGGAATTCAACGTGCGTGCGTGGTGAGTGTTGCTCTACGTCTACATGTTAGCATAAGTCTATATGTTAGCGTTACAGCTTGTAAGTCGCCATCATCATCTATTTCTACGTGTTAGCATGAGAGCTTCTCACTCGCTATTTCTACGTGTTAGCATGACAGCTTCTCACTCGCTATTTCTACGTGTTAGCATGAGAGCTTCTCACTCGCTATTTCTACGTGTTAGCATGACAGCTTCTGACTCGCTATTCCTACGTGTTAGCATGAGAGCTTCTGACTCGCTATTTCCACGTGTTAGCATGAGAGCTTCTGACTCGCTATTTCCACGTGTTAGCATGAGAGCTTCTAAGTTACTATTGCCTACCTGGTAAAGCGTGCGTACGTCGGGCCGGCAGTGAGCGTCGGTGCAGAGCAGGAAGGACCTCAGCAGAGGTTGCGGGTACGACGCCAGCTGGGCCAGGATCCCCGTCACCAGCAGGTTGACGGCGATGGAGTTCTCCAGAAGGTTCTCCAGCCGGGACAGCAGCACGCTGATGAACGGACCTGCGAGTCGGAGCGACTTTTTGAAAATGGTTCGGTTTGTCAAACGCGGGCAAATGCAACTTTTTGAAAATGGATCCAGGCGGCCACCGCCGCGGTAAAAAAGTTGTTCTGCTCATGCAGGAGCAACAAACGGCGTTCTAGGTTCATAGCTCTAGTTCTGAAAATCGCCGCCACAAACACAAAAAAGAAAAACAAACCTGTGAAAGGGACGCCGTGTTTCCTGCCACCTTTTCTCACTTCCTCTTCCTCCTCTTCCTCCTCCTCCTCCTCCTCTTCCTCCTCCTCCTCCTCCTCCTCCTCCTCTTCGTCGTCCCATGAGGTGCTGAAGACAAGCCCCTCCCCCTCCTCCTCCAGTTTCTGCCTCAGCGCTCGCACGCGCCTCCTGAACGTGCCGACGTCGTCGGCGAACTCGTCGTCAGGCTCCGCCCCCAGAGAGATCATGAGCTCCTGGTACTGCGCCACGAAGCCGTTCGGCGCCGCGCCGCCGGCGCCTTTGGGCTGCTGCTGCGGCGTCGCGTTGACGCGGTTGTTGCTAACTGTGAGGTCGTCCCGGTCGTCACGTTCGTCGAGAGCCGCTACCACCGCCGTCATCACGACAACCGGTCCGCCGTTCCCGAGCTCCTCCGCCACTTTCGGCGCCGCGTCGCCGTCGACCTTCCGTCGGTCGTCTCTCCCGCCGTCGTCGCTCCTCCTCCTTGTCGACATGATGCCGTTGACCGTCTCCAGCACCGTCTTCCCCGCCGCCGCCGCCGTCGGTCGCTGAGCTCTCCAGACGCCCCCGCGGGCTCGCCGGTTGGCCGCCATGAGCCTCTCCAACATGGCCGCCCTCGTGTCCTTCTGGGCGACCAGATCGTAGACCAGGACGTCGTCCTGGAACTCCGACTCTTCCACGTAGGCGCCGTCCACTAGCTTGATCGCACTGCGCCGCATTTCCTGGAGGTGTTGCGGCGGCGCCGGAGAAGGGCCGCCACACCGGTCCACCGCCGCCGCCGCCACACCGCCATCGCCGTTCGGCGCCGGAGAAGGGTCGTCGTCAGCGAAAATGTCGTCCCACTCCAGCTCCAGGGCCGAGCCCCGCCCCGCCTGGTTGCCCGTGGAAACGGTGTCGGCGGAGGACGGCGCCGGCGAGGCGGCGGGCGGGGGAGGGGGGGTGAGGAGGGAGCTGAGGGAATCCCTCTGGGCGCGGCGCAGGAGCTCGTCCTCGCCGTCCACGTCGTACCGCGGCGTGTCGGACCGGTACGCCTGAGGCGGCGGGTCGACGCCGTCGTACGGCGCCGACCAGAGACGACAAGCCCTGCGGAGGAAACGCCAGAACTCAACGTACGAGTGGGAGGTTGGTGGGGGGGTCCAGGGTAAGGTGGGTTTGGGTCTAGGGTAAGGTGGGGGAGGGGAGTCCGGGGTAAGGTGGGTTTGGGTCCAGGGTAAGGTGACTAAGTAAGGAGGCCTATAGTCCAGAAATGTTCTTCTTGCTGTTGTGATGTAGAAGAGCGCCCCCTGCTGGGCTGATCTCCAGAAACGTTCCAGCAGCAGGCGTGCGGCCGTCGCCCCGGCAACGCCCCGGCGACGCCCCGGCGCCGCCCTCATCCCGCCAGCCCCCCTCACCTGTGTGAAGTGCAGATAGCTTGGCGCGCGTCGTGGAGGTACTGCAGGTAGTTGACGTCCATCAGGAAGTCGGAGCCTCGGCAGAACCCCACGCTGTCCGGCGCCGCCGGGGGGGCGGAGTCGGTGCAGCGCCGCCCCCCCGCTCCGGGCCAGTGGATGTGCTCCGAGTGGGCGGCGGCGGCGGCGTCGCCGCGGCGGAACACGGGGCACCAGGTGGGCAGGAGGAGCAGGAAGGAGGCGGCGGCGGAGGAGCAGCAGTCCCGCTGCCTCAGGGAGCAGCTGCGCCTCCTGCTCAGGTGGCGGCCGGGGATCAGGTACCTGAGGACGGAGACGGCGTCACGGGTGGAGCCGACGGAGCGCGGCGAGACGTGACTTTTCTTTGTTGTGTCGTGACTTTTCTTTGTTGTGTCGTGACTTTTCTTTGTTATGTCGTGACTTTTCTTTGTTGTGTCGTGACTTTTCTTTGTTATGTCGTGACTTTTCTTTGTTGTGTCGTGACTTTTCTTTTGTCATGTCATGACTTTTCTTTGTTGTGTCGTGACTTTCTTTGTTATGTCGTGACTTTTCTTTGTTGTGTCGTGACTTTCTTTGTTGTGTCGTGACTTTTCTTTGTTGTGACGTGACTTTTCTTTGTTGTGTCGTGACTTTTCTTTGTTGTGTCGTGACTTTTCTTTGTTGTGTCGTGACTTTTCTTTGTTGTGTCGTGACTTTTCTTTGTTATGTCGTGACTTTTCTTTGTTGTGTCGTGACTTTTCTTTGTTGTGTCGTGACTTTCTTTGTTGTGTCGTGACTTTTCTTTGTTGTGACGTGACTTTTCTTTGTTATGTCGTGACTTTTCTTTGTTGTGTCGTGACTTTTCTTTGTTATGTCGTGACTTTTCTTTGTTGTGTCGTGACTTTTCTTTTGTCATGTCATGACTTTTCTTTGTTGTGTCGTGACTTTCTTTGTTATGTCGTGACTTTTCTTTGTTGTGTCGTGACTTTTCTTTGTTGTGTCGTGACTTTTCTTTTGTCATGTCATGACTTTTCTTTGTTGTGTCGTGACTTTCTTTGTTATGTCGTGACTTTTCTTTGTTGTGTCGTGACTTTTCTTTGTTATGTCGTGACTTTTCTTTGTTGTGTCGTGACTTTTCTTTTGTCCTGTCGTGACTTTTCTTTGTTGTGTCGTGACTTTTCTTTTGTCCTGTCATGACTTTTCTTTGTTGTGTCGTGACTTTTCTTTGTTGTGTCGTGACTTTTCTTTGTCGTGTCGTGACTTTTCTTTGTTGTATCGTGACTTTTTTTTGTTATGTCGTGACTTTTCTTTGTCGTGTCGGGACTTTTCTTTGTTGTGTCGTGACTTTTCTTTGACGTGTCGGGACTTTTCTTTGTTGTGTCGTGACTTTTCTTTGTTATGTCGTGACTTTTCTTTGACGTGTCGGGACTTTTCTTTGTTGTATCGTGACTTTTCTTTGTCGTGTCGACGCACCTGAAGACGAGCTGCAGCATGACGTCCTCGCAGAAGAGACCGATCAGCGTCCTGAAGAGCGCCAGAGACACCGTCCCCAGCTGACGACACAGAGACACAGCGTTACTCCCAAGGTCACGGGGAGGTGAAAGGGGGCGGGGCCGGGAGGAGGGGGGCGGAGCCGGGCCGGGCGGTACCTGGAAGGGCGTGTTGACTCTGCTGACCAGCGTGTCCAGGACGTGGACGTGGTCGTGGGCGTGCAGCAGGACGAAGGACAGGAAGGTCTGCAGCAGCGCCGGTTCAGAGACGGAGCGCAGGAACAGGTCCAGGTAGGCCGTGGTGGTCGTCACCTCCTCCACCGTCAGCTGCAGGGACACAGGGAGCTGGGGTCGCTTTTCGAAAATGGCTCATACCTGGCTTATACCCGCTCTTGGTTGGAAACGGGAGGAAATGCAACTTTTTGAAAAC
>NC_137672.1:19522506-19528236 GCF_963422515.1 Blennius ocellaris | reverse complement strand
ACAGTTAAAACAGTTGAAACAGTTGAAAAAGTTGAAAAAGTGTCAAACAGTTGAAAAAGTGTCAGTTGTAAAAGTTTCAAAAAGTTGAAACAGTTGATAAAGTTGAACAGTTTAAAAGTTGAATAGTTGAAATCGGTGAAGATTTGAAGAAGTTATAGCGAGTTAAAAACTTCTCCTTCCGTTAACATTGGAAAAAGGTTGCACAAAAGTTGAAATATTTTAAAAAGTTGAGGAGATTTCAAAAAGCTAGAACTTAGCCGCAAAGTGCCGAAAAAAGCTTCACGATTTGATATTTGAATGACAAAGGAGAGCCGCTGGCTCCGCCCACCTTGCCCCGCCTCCTCCTCCATCAGCAGGAAGAGCATGTGCTCCACGTAGTTCTGCACGGCGCGCTGGCCTCGTCGGCCGGGATCGGACCGGGACGGAGCGGCCCGGAGCCCCAAGAGCCTCCGGAGCCCCAGGAGCCCCCGGAGCCCCAAGAGCCCCCGGAGCCCCAAGAGCCCCCGGAGCCCCAGGAGCCCCCGGAGCCAACATGGCCGCCGGAGAGGAAGCTCAGGGCGGAGCTCCGACCCGGCTCGTGTTTCTCCAGGATCTTCACCACCTGCAGGAGAGTCACGTCAACATTCTGCCGACAACATCGGGGGGGGGGGGGGTGGAGCTCCTTGGTGGGGGGCTCTTTGGGGGGTGGGCTCTTTTACGGGGGGGGGGTTCTCTTTGGGGGGGTATCTTTGGGAGGGGTATCTCTTTGGGGGGGGATCCTTGGTGGGGGGGGTCTCTTTGGGGGGGGTTGGCTGGAGCTCCTTGGTAGGGGGGTCTCTTTGGGGGGGTCTCTTTGGTGGGTCTCTTTGGGGGGGTCTCTTTGGAGGTGTGGGGTCTCTTTGGGGGGGTAGGTGGAGCTCCTTGGTGAGGGGGTCTCTTTGGGGGGTCTCTTTGGGAGGGGAGTCTCTTTAGGGGGGGTCTCTTAGGGAGGCGGGGGTCTCTTTAGGGGGGTCTCTTTGGGAGGCGGGGGTCTCTTTGGGGGGGTAGGTGGAGCTTCTTGGTGAGGGGTTCTCTTTGGGGAGTCTCTTCGGGAGGGGGGGCTTCTCTTTAGGGGGGTCTCTTTAAGGGGGGGTCTCTTTGGGAGGGGTGGTTGGAGCTCCTTGGTGGGGGGCCTCTTTGGGGGGGTCTCTTTGAGGGGGGTCTCTCTTAGGGGGGGGCCCTTTGGGGGGGGTCTCTTTGGGAGAGGGGGGGTCTCTTTTAGGGGGGGGCTCTTTGGGGGGTGGGGGGTGGGCTCTTTACGGGGGGGTTTCTCTTGGGGGGGTGAGTGGAGCTCCTTGGTGGTGGGGTTCTCTTTGGGGGGGGGTCTCTTTACAGGGGGGTTCTCTTTAAGGGTGGGGTCACCTGGGCCCAGTGGTTCTTGAACACGATCATACACGTCTCCGGGTCCACGTCTCTCAGATTGAGCGCCGTCCTCGGCCGCCCCCGAGGACCACGGAGGCCATCATGCTGACGGAGCCGGGGAGGCTACGTCATGCTCCAGGCGAGGGGGGGTCAGGGGGGGCAGGGGGCGTCCCCCCACCTCCCTCTGCCAGGATCAGGCTCTGTCCCTGGACTGGCTGAGCTGCTGCTGCCCTGCAGAGGACGGAGGAGGAGAGAGGAGGACGGAGGAGGATGGAGGAGGACGGAGGAGGACCAGAGGAGGTCAGAGGAGGATGGAGGAGAGAGGAGGACAGAAGAGGATGGAGGAGGAGAGAGGAGGACAGAGGAGGTCAGAGGAGGATGGAGGAGAGAGGAGGACAGAAGAGGATGGAGGAGGAGAGAGGAGGACGGAGGAGGATGGAGGAGGGAGAGAGGAGGACGGAGGAGGACAGAGGAGAGCGAGGACAGAGGAGGACGGAGGAGGACAGAGGAGGAGAGAGAGGACAGAGGAGGACGGAGGAGGAGAGAGGAGGACGAGGAGGACAGAGGAGGAGAGAGGAGGAGAGAGGAGGACGGAGGAGGAGAGAGGAGGAGAGAGGAGGACGGAGGAGGAGAGAGGAGGAGAGAGGAGGACGGAGGAGGAGAGAGGAGGAGAGGAGGAGAGAGGAGGACGGAGGAGGAGAGAGGACTTTAACAGTAGTTTCTCTGCTGAAACGCCACAAAACCCTGATTGATAGAGAGAGAGAGAGAGAGAGAGAGAGAGAGAGAGAGAGAGCGATAGAGAGAGAGAGAGAGAGAGAGAGAGAGATAGATAGAGACAGAGAGAGAGAGAGAGAGATAGAGAGAGAGGGAGAGGGAGAGAGAGAGAGATAGATAGATAGATAGATAGATAGATAGATAGAGACAGAGTGAGAGAGAGAGAGAGAGGAGATAGATAGATAGATAGATAGATAGAGACAGAGAGAGAGAGAGAGAGAGAGGGAGAGAGAGAGGAGAGAGAGAGAGAGAGAGAGAGAGAGAGAGAGAGAGAGAGAGAGAGAGAAACAGACGTAGTCTGGAGAAAAGATGTTTAATCTCAATCCAGAAAACCGGAGAGTCACATGCCGGCACACGGACCAGGGATTAAACACACACACACACACACACACACACACACACACACACACACACACACACACAACACACACACACACACACCACACACACACACGCACGCACGCACGCACGCACACACACACACACACACACACACACACACACACACACACACACACACACACACACACACACACACACGCACACACACACTGACCTGGTTCAGGGTCGTTGATTGAGATTAAATTGGAGGAAAACCAGACGGAGGATTATTTTTACATCTGGAAGAGGTGCTTTTATTTTGAAAGTCACAGGATTATCTTTTAAGTTTGTGTTGATTTGCTCACTTCTTTCAATATTGTTATTTCTTTCTTGTGTTTTTAATTTTAAATTGCTTTCCTCAGTGTGTTTATTCAACTTTTACTAATATTTGTCATTTATTTATTCTAATTTAATTTAATTGTATATTTCTTGTACTTTTTAATATTTCAGGGCGACTTTGTAGTTTGTTGTTGTTTATCTAATATATTTATTTAAATTATAAGCTTTTATTATTTTATTTCTATAACTTTGAATTTATTATTATTATATTTGAGAAAATATTCCTTTTCGAATTATTGCTTGATGATGTTTATCATTTAGTTATTGTTGTGTTACATATTTACTTAGTTTGTGTTTAAACACCTGCAGCTTCACAATTAAAAACGCTTCAAACCGCCTCTTGCTTGTTTTGTTTACTTTAATTCACTGAGTTTTCCTGCAGCCTTTTTGTTTTTTGTTTATTTGTTGTGCTAAACCTCCGCGGCGTTTAATTCTCACCTCACACGCGCATTTTACCATTTCCGGTCCGGGCGGCTCGTGACGGACGTCTCTTACCTCCAAAGTCTCCGTTTCTCTGCTTTTTATCTCCAGAAAGTGAAGAAAAGGGAAGAAAAGGGAGAAAAGTGGAGAAAAGAGGAGAAAAGAGGAGAAACGCGGCTCGCGCTGCTCTGGATTCCGTCTCTCAGCGTTAAGCGGCTCAGCTGTCAATCATCCGGCCGCCGGGCGCGAGGTGGGACGAAGCCACGCCCACTGGGCTTGATAAGGCCACGCCCCCTTCAGGCGAGAGCCGGAACGTCACGGTTATTTAATTTGTTGATTTTGTTTTCACAGATTCATGAAGGCGGATTGTTTTTATCAGTTTTACTCAGAATAACATGAATTTATACATTAATAATAATAATAATAATAACAATAATGATAATAATAATAATAATAATAATAAAAATTTAATAATGATAATTATAATAATAATAATAATAAAAAAAAAATAATGATAATTATAATAAAATTATAATAATAATGATAAAATAATGATAATAATAATAAAATAACATTAATAATAATGATGACAATAATAATAATGATAATAATAATAATAATGATAATAATAATAATAAAATAATGATAATAATAATAAAATAATAAAATAATAATAATGATAATAATAATAATAATGATGAAAATAATAATAATAATAAATAACAATAATAATATAATAATAACAATAAAATAATAATAATAACAATAATAATAATAAATAACAATAGTAATATAATAATAATAATACAATAATAATAATAAAATAATAATAATAATAACAATAATAATAATAAATAACAATAGTAATATAATAATAATAATACAATAATAATAATAAAATAATAATAATAATAATAATAATAGACAGACATATATACACACAAAGTATCTGAGATAAAATAATGTGCAAACATGCAGTAAAAGAATAAATAAGTAGAAATGAATTAAGAGAGAATAACTAAGTGAGCATAATATTTACAGTTGATCATCATCATCATCATCATCATCATCGTCATCATCATCATCATCATCAGTTCTTCCTCTGGAGACCAAAAGGAGTCACTGCTGCCCTCTGGTGGCCAAAGAGTAGAACTGCAGGAGAGTCAATAATAAAGCTGCAGCTTTACTGAGAGAAGAGTGACTCTGTCTCTCTCTCTTTCTCTCTCTCTCCTTCCCTCTCTCTTTCTCTCTCTCTCTCCTTCCATCTCTTTCTCTCTTTCTCCTTCCATCTCTTTCTCTCTCTCCTTCCATCTCTCTTTCTCTCTCTCTCTATCTGTCTCTCTCTCTCCATCCCTCTCTCTATCTGTCTCTCTCTCTGTCTCTCTCTCCATCCCTCTCTCTCTCTCTCTCCCTCTCCCCCCCTCTCTCTCCCAGGACGTGTTACAGTCTCCAGGGTTGCCAGGTCCGCAGTTTTCAGCATGAAGGATTCGGAGTCGTGTCTCTTCGTTCTGAACGTCTGGGAACAGAAACACATTTTAAAACAAAAACACATTTAAAAACTAGAAAAGTTCCACCGGGTCTGAATCAGGAACCGGAACAGGACGGAACAAACGTGCTTCTGTTTTAGAACCTGACTTTTGTCAGACCTGGCAACCCGCCCCGGAGCCTCCAGGCTCGTCTCCCACTGGTGATAACAGGATTGTCTGTCCCGTCAGAGGACAGACGTGGACCTCCGGTCCAGGGGGGGGGGCAGTGGTGGACATCCGGTCCAGGAGAGGGACAGACGGAGGGACAGACAGAGACGCAGGCTGGAGGCTGGACGTCCCGAGGCTTTTCTTTGCTGCGAATAGAATAAAACCTCCATTCCCTGCGTCCCGCTCGCAGTTTGACGCATGCGCAATGTGAAGCGCATCGTTCCTACAGACTTCCTGCAGTACCGACGGCAGGAGAAAGAAAAAGTGAGATTTAATCTCAACTTCTCAATTTTAGCGCATTTTAGTCACTGGAACCGTCAAACTGTAAACATTCGTGTTGCACTTTTGCTCTGAACGTTTGTCTTGTTTTATCTAGATTTTCTCATCGAGGACTGATGAAAGTATCAAACTAAAGTACTTGGAAGTATTAAACGCAGTTTTGTACTTTGGTAAGTTGTCGTTTCCTCTGCTTTATGAAGCTTCCAGTGTTTTTCTTCATGTGTTTGTTCTCCTGACGGTCCAGAGCCAGTTTGGACTAAATCAGGTCAAATGAGGCCGCTGCTGTCAGGGTGAGATTTCAAAATAAAACAGTGTGACAGGAAGACCAAGCAGTGACGTGTCGTGTTTATTTCTTTTAAAAGTAATCACATTACTCAGCAGTAACAGATTACATCCATCACAGTTGGATATCTATCTAACAGAAGAAGTGATTCGATCTAAACTTCACGGCTTCAAGTCGCCG
>NC_137672.1:19420006-19517506 GCF_963422515.1 Blennius ocellaris | reverse complement strand
ATCTATTTGTGTGTAGATATCTATCTATCTATCTATCTATCTATCTATCTATCTATCTATCTAGATAGATATCTATTTGTAGATAGATATCTATCTATATAAATAGATACATAGATGTCTATCGAGATAGATAGATAGATAGATATCCAAATATCTATCCATCTATCTATCTATCTATCTAGATAGATATGTGTAGATAGATGTATATATCTAGCTAGATATATATGTGTAGATATATATATATAGATATCCATCTAAAACTTCACACAAGTGGGTGAAAGCGAAACAGAAAACGATTCCAAACAGACAAAAGAGTCTCCAGATAGAAAAAGTTCCCTGGAGAGTCTGTACCTCTTGTTTTGTGTACGACGTCTCCAGCCGCCTTGCCGTCGTTTCTCTCTGCAGGCTGGTCGCCACACACTCCTGCTGCCGCGCAACGTCAACAACAAACAACAAACAACAACAACAACAAACAACGCCCATGAGAAGACGACAACTGAACACCAAACGACGTCAAGCTACCATGAGAGGAGATGAAAGGCAGGTGAGGCGTCTGCCGCTCCGACCTTTGCGTTGAGGTTTGAGGTTGCGGTGGACGGGAGGGGGCGTGGCCTCCGCCCCGCCCCCCCGCCCGGCGGAGGGACGGAAGCCCATGTGGGCCGGAGGGGGCACCTGGCGTCCCAGGGCCGCCGTGTCCCCCGCCGGGGGGGACACGGAGGGGGACATGGGGACGTAGCTGCCGTCTCGGACCGAGGCGTCGGGCGGAGGAGGAGGTGGAGGAGGTGGAGGAGGAACCCTGTGGGAACCCAGAAGTTCACTTCCTGTTCATGGCGTCGTGGACCGACGACGCGTTAGCAGAACGGCGGCCATGTTTGGTCGCGTCCACATTTCTAGGAGCTTCTAGAATTCTAGAATCTGTTAGAATTTTAGGAACTTTTAGAATTCTAGAATATATCAGAATTCCAGAATCTGTTAGAATTCTAGGAACTTTTAGAATTCTAGGAGCTTTTAGAGTTCTAGAATCTGTTTAGAATTCTAGGAACTTATAGAATTCGGGAATATATCAGGATTCCAGAATCTGTTAGAATTCTAGGAACTTTTAGAATTCTAGGGGGTTTTAGAATTCTAGAATTTGTTTAGAATTCTAGGACCTTTTAGAATTCTAGGAGCTTTTAGAGTTCTAGAATCTGTTTAGAATTCTAGGAATTTATAGAATTCGGGAATATATCAGGATTCCAGAATCTGTTAGAATTCTAGGAACTTTTAGAATTCTAGGGGGTTTTAGAATTCTAGAATCTGTTTAGAATTCTAGGGGCTTCTAGATTTCTAGAATCTGTTTAGAATTCTAGGAACTTTTAGAATTCTAGGGGCTTCTAGATTTCTAGAATCTGTTTAGAATTCTAGGAACTTTTAGAATTCTAGAATCTGTTCTAGGAACTTTTGGGATTCTAGAATCTGTTAGAATTCTAGGAACGTTTAAAATTCTAGAATCTGATTAGAATTCTAGGAACTTTTAGAATTCCAGAATGTGTCAGTGTTCTAGAAAGTGTGATAGTTTAAAACATGTGGGAGTTCTAGAAATAGTTTAGGGACTTCTGATGGTTCTTTAATGTGTGAGAGTTCCATGAGATGGGAGAGTTCTAGAATTTGATCAAGCATGTGTACAAGTTGTATTTATGAAACTTCTAGATTTTCAGAGTTCTATGTTAGAAAATATGAAATATGTCAAAGTTGGGAGAGAATAAAAGTGAGACTCTACATGTTGTCAGAGTTCTAGACTGTGGACGTTCTCCAGTGTAGCAGTGATCTAGAACGTGAGTCAGAGAACCTGTCAGAACATGTCTGTGAGTTCTAGAACGTCCTGGGACGTCCTTTCATGTTCCATGTTCTAGTATAGAACTACAGCGGATTCACACGTTCACACACGGGGTTCTAGAGAACGCGTTCTTCCGTGTCGTTGGACCCACCGCGGCGCTAGCGGCGGCTCGGTGGTGGCGGCGCTCATGGAAACGTAGTTTTCATCCACGTCGTCTTCGGAGCAAACGCTGCCCAGAGGTACCATCCCTTTATTAAACTGAGAGAGAGAGGGGGGGAGAGAGAGAGAGAGAGAGAGAGAGAGAGAGAGAGAGAGAGAGACAGAGAGAGAGAGAGAGACAGAGACAGAGAGAGAGAGAGAGAGAGAGACAGAGAGACAGAGAGAGAGAGACAGAGAGAGAGAGAGAGAGTGAGAGAGAGAGACAGAGAGAGGGAGAGACAGAGAGAGAGACAGAGAGAGAGAGACAGAGAGACAGAGAGAGAGAGAGACAGAGAGAGAGAGAGAGAGACAGAGAGAGAGAGAGAGAGAGAGAGACAGAGAGAGAGAGAGAGAGAGAGAGACAAGAGAGAGAGAGACAGAGAGAGAGAGAGAGAGACAGAGAGAGAGAGAGAGAGAGAGAGAGAGAGAGACAGAGAGAGATAGAGACAGAGAGACAGAGACAGACACACAGAGAGAGAGAGAGACAGAGAGAGATAGAGACAGAGAGACAGAGACAGAGAGAGACAGAGACAGAGACAGAGACAGAGACAGACAGAGAGAGAGAGAGAGAGAGACAGAGACAGACAGAGACAGACAGAGACAGAGAGAGACAGAGAGAGAGAGAGAGAGAGAGAGAGAGAGGTCTCTATAAACTTGCATAAAAACAATAATAAAAACAACCCAACAAACGGAAAACAAACTATTAAATTAAGTTAATTTTTTAAAGATATTTTTATATATTTAGCCGGAGAGCTTTGTTCCAAATTAAAAGACATAATTGTGATTATGATTTATTTCCATAAAGAAATATATGTCACCATGTAGTGACGTATATTAGCTATAAATTAGCGGCGAGGACAATGAGCCGCGGCAGCACTGCTAACGCTAACCCTTGGAGTCGGATGCTTTTATTTTGTAATTGTGATTCCACAGAGTGCAGGGAGGAGGAGTGATGTGGTGTCATACTGAGTATTACAGGAAAGGTGACGTAGGGAAGACGTGAGTTACTCACGAAGTAGCTGTTGAAGCTCTCGCTGAACTCAAACATGCTAGCTCTGGCGGACAGCGGCCGCGGGACCTGGAGCGACTCGGGACCTGCAACACAAAGTCCAGACAGGAAGTGGGCGTCGTCTTCTGAGACCCAGAGAGAGAAGGAGGCGGAGCTAACACTGAATGGTGAAATTCCAAATAACCCTAAACTAAACCTCAACCTACCCTAACCCAAACCCTAACCCTAACCCTAACCCTAACCCTAATTTAACCCTAATCCTAACCACACCCTAACCCTAATTTAACCCTAATCCTAACCACACCCTAATCCTAATTTAACCATAATCCTAACCAAACCCTAATCCTAACCTAACCCTAACCTAACCCTAATCCTAACCTAACCCTAACCTAACCCTAATCCTAACCTATCTCTAACCTAACCCTAATCCTGACCTAACCCTAACCAAATGCTAATCCTACCCTAACTCTAACCTAACCTTACCCCAACCCTAATCCTAAACAAACCCTCATCCTAACCTAACCTAACCTAACCCTACCCTAACCTAACCCTAACCTAACCCTCATCCTAACCTACCCCTAACCTAACCTAACCTAACCTAACCCTAATCCTAACCTACCTTGAAACACGTTGAACGGTAAGCTAGCCACAATGCTAACTTCCCTAGCCTCCTTGCTGGCTGCAAACTGTGGAATGGATTTCCTGCCTCACAACTCCGAGTTAAACGCAGTTTAAGTTGTGATGCTGCAAACAGGTCCGGATTGTTTCCGCCCTTCAGATTAAAGCGTCTTAGCTGCTGATTAATCCCAAAGACCAGAAATCCGCCCAGAAAGACTTTAGAAGGTTTGTTTGTGACACGGCGCTCCGAGACGGGACCGTTATTCTGGAAGAACATTTACTTTCTCTATTTCAACATTCTGGACATTCGCTTTGTTCTCGGAAGTCGTGAAGACGAGACAGGAAGTCGTCCGGAATTTCAAATTAATGCCAATGACATTAGAAGAGTGTTTATGGGCGGAACGCCTGTGGCTGCTACTTTCATTTCAAACTAAAGTTCTATGAGGAATTTTGAGCTGAAATAACGAGGCGATAAAAGTGGCCGTTTTTCAAAAAGTTGCCCCTCCCCATGGACTGGGCGTCGGCCAGCTACTGTGGCTACTGGGCCACTCTTTCGTCTTTGTCTCACTTCCTCTTTGTCTCACTTCGCCTTTGTCTCACTTCCTCTTCGTCTCACTTCGCCTTTGTCTCACTTCGCCTTTGTCTCACTTCATCTTTGTCTCACTTCATCTTTGTCTCACTTCATCTTTGTCTCACTTCATCTTTGTCTCACTTCATCTTTGTCTCACTTCATCTTTGTCTCACTTCATCTTTGTCTCACTTCGCCTTTGTCTCACTTCGCCTTTGTCTCACTTCCTCTTTGTCTCACTTCCTCTTTGTCTCACTTCATCTTTGTCTCACTTCGCCTTTGTCTCACTTCGCCTTTGTCTCACTTCATCTTTGTCTCACTTCATCTTTGTCTCACTTCCTCTTTGTCTCACTTCGCCTTTGTCTCACTTCATGTTTGTCTCACTTCGCATTTGTCTCACTTCATGTTTGTCTCACTTCCTCTTTGTCTCACTTCCTCTTTTTCTCACTTCCTCTTTGTCTCACTTCCTCTTTGTCTCACTTCCTCTTTGTCTCACTTCCTCTAGCACACTGGCGGTGTGTTTCCGCCACCGACGACCGACCGACCGGCTGCTTTACTTGTTTGCCCCGGCGTTGTCATGGCGATGCTTCTGGGAAGACGTCCACCGTCTCCATCCCCGTCCCCGTCGTCCCTCCTCTCCGGCTCCGAGAGGCTCCGGGGGAGCGCGGTGGGACTCGTGCCCGGGGGGGCCGAGCTCCCTCCCGGGGGCGCGGCGGCCGAGGGCTTGGGCGGCCGCGGCGGCGGAGGCGTGGCGGCGGCGGCGTGGCGCTCCGACGGGGTCAGGGAGTCCACGCTGGGGGTGGACGACACCCGGCGGGGCCCCGGCGGGTGAAGCGTGGAGGCCGGCCGGGGGATCTGGTAGCCGGTCGCGGCGGAGCGCGCGGCGCCGCCGAGAGGTATGGCGACGGGACGCAGGTGGAAGTCCAAGGAGTGCTTCCTGGGGTGAGGGGACGGGTGGCAGCGGGGACGGACGGCCCCTCGCCTCTGGGGCGCCGGCGACACGCCGGCGTCCGGCGACCGGCCGAGGGGGGTCGGCATCACCGCCGCCGCCGCCGTCCAAGGCGCCGTCCTGTAGGACGGGCAGGAGGACGGCGGCGCCGCCGGGAGGGAAGGAGAAGACGAGGAGGAGGAAGAGGAGGAGGTGGTGGACGGAGGAGCGGAGAGGTGGTCGTTGGAGTCGGCTTCCAGGGAGGCGGAGGAACCCAGAGGAGGTCTGGAGAGAGAGAGAGAGAGAGAGAGAGAGAGAGAGAGAGAGAGAGACAGACAGACAGACAGACAGACAGAGAGACACAGAGAGAGAGAGACAGACAGACAGACAGACAGACAGACACAGAGAGAGAGAGAGAGAGAGAGAGAGAGATAGAGAGAGAGGTAAAACACTGACAGTTTCTTCAGTGCGGAGGACGAAACGTTTCTTAACCTAACTTCAGAAACGCTTCGTCTTTGTCTCCCATCGCCTTTGTCTCACTTCCTCCTTGTCTCACTTCCTCTTTGTCTCACTTCCTCTTTGTCTCACTTCCTCTTTGTCTCACTTCGCCTTTGTCTCACTTCCTCCTTGTCTCACTTCCTCTTTGTCTCACTTCCTCTTTGTCTCACTTCCTCTTTGTCTCACTTCGCCTTTGTCTCCCATCGTCTTTGTCTCACTTCCTCTTTGTCTCACATCTCGAAATAAACAACATAGTTTTCCGTTCCACAAACATTGACATAAAGAAAACGCAGTGATTGTTTTTCAGCGTTAACTAGATAATTATCTCATGATTCCGAGGAAAGAAATACGTGAAACAGTGTTTCTCGCCCTCATGGCCTCCTAGTGGCTGAACAAAGGAACTGCAGCCTAAACACTCCTACCAACACCAGGAGGTGTCGTTCCCAGTTGCCGCCATGTAAACATGATGCTACCGGCGAAAGTTGCGCTCAGTCGTCATGGAAACGTGGCGCTCCCTGTGTCGCCATGGAAACAGTGGATGAGAACTGTGACTGGTTGTTTCCTCACCTCATGTGACTCTGGCAGTGCGACAGCCACAGGTAGTCTTCCTCCACGCCGCCATCCGGCTCCAGGCGCCGCACGCTCACCGGGTCGTAAGGGGGCGGGACTGAACCCGTCACCGCGGCGACGGCGGCAGCGGTGGCGCTGACGGATGCGGGGATGGAGGCGGGGGAGGAGGAGGAGGAGGAGGAGGAGGCAGGAGGTCTGACTGGAACTGTGAAGTTTGGAGACGGAGTTTAAAGACCTTCTGATAAACTGTTTCTTGCTACATGCTACATGCTAGAGGCTACATGCTACAGCGTACATGCTACATGCTACAGGCTACAGCGTACATGCTACATGCTACAGCATACATGCTACATGCTACATGCTACAGGCTACATGCTACATGCTACATGCTACATGCTACAGGCTACATGCTACAGCGTACATGCTACATACTACATGCTACAGCGTACATGCTACATACTACATGCTACAGCGTACATGCTACATACTACATGCTACAGGCTACATGCTACAGCGTACATGCTACATACTACATGCTACAGCGTACATGCTACATACTACATGCTACATACTACATGCTACAGCGTACATGCTACAGCGTACGTGCTACATACTACATGCTACATACTACATGCTTCAGGGTACATGCTACAGCATACATGCTACATGCTACATACTACATGCTACATGCTACATGCTATAGGCTATAGGCTACAGCATACAGGCTACAGCGTACATGCTCCATGCTACATGCTACAGGGTACATGCTACAGGGTACATGCTACATGCTACAGGCTACCTGCTAAAGAGGTTTGGTTCTCACACACCAGCAATGCTACATGCTAAACACAACTACAGCCTGACTGATACCCTCATTAGCAGTGAGCTCGTTCCCTGAGGTAATACTCTCCAGTATACATAGTGCGTACTGGACACTATTGTACTTGTGGCACGTCAGGGCGAGTGGATCCCGCCTTACCCTCGTCGGTAGGGTTGAAGCCACACAGCAGGCAGATGGACGTCACCCAGCGGTTCATGTCCTCCTCGGACTCGGCCACCAGGTACCAGGTCCTCTCCTCCGTCCTCAGGTCAAAGACAAAGCTGCTCTCCAGCTCTTTCTTGGTGAAGGAGAGACCGGCGTCCACCTGGGGGACACACGGGGACACACGGGGACACACGGGGACGTGCCGTTAACGTGCTTTTCCACTGATCCAATCACAGGTGGCGAATCCTAAAGTGTGAACCGAACCACCGAGTCCGTCCAGGAGCTGCTGACCCCACTGGCTCTGGACCGTCAGTCTGCTGCCGATGGATCTACTGAGCTGCAAGGACAATCCTTACCTGAACCCGTTGTGGCATCCCTACCAGAACCAGAGTTTGAGTCCCTACCCCCTACCAGAACCAGGGTTTGAGTCCCTATCCCTACCAGAACCAGGGTCTGAACCCCTACCCCTCCCCTGAACCAAGGTTTGAATCCCTACCCTCTACTTGAGCCATTGTTTGAGTCCCTACCCCCTACCAGAACCAGGGTTTGAGTCCCTACCCTCTACTAGAACCAGGGTTTGAGTCCCTACCCCCTACCAGAACCAGGGTTTTAGTCCTTACCTCCTACCAGAACCAAGTTTGAGTCCCTACCCCCTACCAGAACCAGGGTCTGACTCACTACCCTCTACCGTCCCAGGGTTTGAATCTGCCCATGCCCCCGCCCATGTCCCCACCCACGTCTCCACCCATGTCCCCGCCTTCTTTACCTGCTCACACAGGTTGAGGTTGATGGTCCTGATCGGCCGCCGCGCCTGCTGGTTCTTGTAGTACTGTAGGACGTCCGGCTCGCCGCTCAGTCTTCCGCTCCGCAGGACGAACCAGCGCCGCTTCCAGGCCTGAGGAGAGACCAGGAAACACGAAGGGTTTTAATTTACCGTCCGTCCTACTTACGGCGTTCGGTCCTGCTCTCTCGCGCTGGCGACATCGCCGACGGAGGACGTCACGTAATGTATCCGATTACTCTGTAAGTTTGGACCTGATACTCGGCATCGGTGTAATTAAATTTAATTAAATTAAAAATTTTACATAAATTGCAAATGTGCCAGATTGTAGCAAAACCAGCTAATTAACCATTGCAGTACCGGGGCCGGCCACCGGGGGCCACACGAGCAGCAGAACGCGTAAAGGAATACGAAACAAGATAAAAACTATATAAACTACATTTACCTGAAATGAGTTCAGGACTGACTTACTTTAAGATGTTTCAGTGGTTTTTGTTCTGTTCTGTTCTGTTCTGTTCTGTTCTGTTCTGTTCTGTTCTGTTCTGTTCTGTTCTGTTCTGTTGGGATCATGTAATGTTTAAAAGACAAAAGGACTTTAGACTTTGGCCGGACCTCGTTCTGCTTTCCACTCCGCTGAACGTGAATGCTGAACATGAACGCCGTCCGGCGTTACGGGGCGAGTCCACCACCCCGCCATGACTCTTCGATAGTTTCGACAATCGCACCGTTTCATTGCAAAACCTGTTTTTCTAATCAATGTTTCTTAAATGTCCAGTTTGAGCCTTTGACTCCTGCCAGGCTCTCGCTTGTTGACGCCATCAGAACGCGCTGCGGTTGAAATCCCGCCGGGGGGGGGGGGTTTCCCTCTGTCCCGCCTCCCCAAACAGACTTCTGTCTCCTAGTGTCCGAACAGGAAGTGTCCGAACAGGAAGTGTCCGAACAGGAAGTGGCGGTCGGGGACGTCGTGTTTAGGAACGACTCTTCTATTCCGGACATCGATCAGGAAGTCGTTTGTCCGTTAATTAAAATACTTGTCGGTTCTTCTGAAAGGCACAACGAGAAGACGTCTGTTTCCCCCGTTGACCTCTGACCCCCGACAGGAAGTAGGAACAATGGATTGAAAATACCACTTCCTCCATCCGGCTCTGGACCCACAATCCCCACCAGACCTGAAGGGCAACGTTCCGCCGTTCGCTTCCTCCATCTTTGTCCGTCGCTCTTCGTCCGGTCGTTTGGACGAAGAGTCTGAGTGTCTGGACCCGTGGAGAGATTCTGACGGGAACCTCGGCCAACTTTATGATCGCAGACTCAACCGTGACTTTCTCACTGACCCCGAACCGTGGGGGGTCTTCAGGAGGACCTGCTGCTCAATGGGTTGTATCAGGGAGCTATTACCATTACTAGTACTCCTTGTAGTATCGGACAGAGTACTGGCATCAGTATCATACCCAATACTGGCATCGGACCCAATACTAGTATTGGCATCGAGCCCAATACTAGTATCGGTGTCAAGCCCAATACTAGTATCGGTATCGAGCCCAATACTAGTATTAGTATTAAAGTCAATACAAGTATTGGTATCGAGCCCAATACTAGTATCGGTATCGAGCCCAATACTAGTATTAGTATTAAAGTCAATACAAGTATTGGTATCGAGCCCAATACTAGTATCGGTATCGAACCCAATACTAGTATTGGTATTGAGCCCCAACACTAGTATTGGCATCGAGCCCAATACTAGCATCGGTATCAAAGTCAATACTAGTATTGGTATCGAGCTCAATACTAGTACTAGTATCAAAGTTTCAAACCAATTTGAATTATTATGATGGTGACTGTCAAAATAAAAGCACCAAGTTGGATTGTTATTACGGTGACTGTCAAAAATAAAAGCACCAAGTTGGATTGTTATAGTGACTGTCCACAATAAAAGCACCAAGTTGGATCGTTATAGTGACTGTCACAATAAAAGCACCAAGTTGGATAGTTATAGTGACTGTCAAAATAAAAGCACCAAGTTGGATTGTTATTACGGTGACTGTCAAAATAAAAGCACCAAGTTGGATTGTTATAGTGACTGTCACAATAAAAGCACCAAGTTGGATCGTTAGAGTGACTGTCACAATAAAAGCACCAAGTTGGATAGTTATAGTGACTGTCAAAAATAAAAGCACCAAGTTGGATTGTTATTACGGTGACTGTCAAAAATAAAAGCACCAAGTTGGATTGTTATAGTGACGGTCAAAATAAAAGCACCAAGTTGGATTGTTATTATGGCGACTGTCAAAATAAAAGCACCAAGTTGGATTATGATGATGGTGACTGACAAAATAAAAGCACCGAGTTGGATTGTTATTACAGCGACTGCCAAAATAAAACTACCTTTCACCCTGTTTCCATGGAAACGGATTCAGACCATTTTCAAAAAGTTGTGCTATCAGATTGTTTTCTAAAGTTGTGTTTTCCCTCCGTTTCCTATGAAAAGGACGAGGACTTCATTTTCAAAAAGTTGCGTTTTCCCCTGGTTTCCACTTGGACGGTGTGTGTGTGTGTGTGTGTGTGTGTGTGTGTGTGTGTGTGTGTGTCTGTGCGTGTGTGACTCACGTAGCGCCGCAGCTTCTTCTCTGGCGGAGACTTCCTCAGCCAGGCCTTCACACACCACCTCCCCGACTCCACTCATCCTGAGGCGGGTGGAGAAGGAGGTGGAGGAGGAGGGTGGGGGGGGGGGGGTCGACCAGGTGGGCTCCAAGTAACAGGTACACGTCCAATCAAACTGCAGCAGGCGGCCAATCAGGAGCCGGATCAGCCAGTCAGGAAACACATCTGGAGGAGAAGCCGGTCTGCAGGCTGTGGAGTAATCTATTACTTTGGAGCTGCTGCCTCGGTGGAGTCACACCTCCTTCTGAGAGGAGGAGGTCCTCTCTCTCTCTCTCTCTCTCTCTCTCTCTCTCTCTCTCTCTCTCTTCTCTCTCTCTCTCTCTCTCTCTCTCTCTCTCTCTCTCTCTCTCTCCTCTCTCTCTCCTCTCTCTCTCTCTCCTCTCTCTCTCTCTCTCTCTCTCTCTCTCTCTCTCTCTCTCTCTCTCTCTCTCTCTCTCTCTCTCTCTCTCTCCTCTCTCTCTCTCTCTCTCTCTCTCTCTCTCTCTCTCTCTCTCCTCACTCCTCCCATTCCGCTGCCCCTGAGCCATACAACAGGAAACTCCCCCCTGTGGTGTGTGTGTGTGTGTGTGTGTGTGTGTGTGTGTGTGTGTGTGTGTGAGACCAACAACAGGTTCGGCGTCTCCAAGTAAAGTAAATGTGTCGTAACTATAATCCAGTATCGTTTAAAAAATTCACAGTGTGACGACACTTCAGATTCAGATTAAGTTACATCAGTTAGAGGAGGAAGATGCTCTAAAATGTGGATTGGAGGAGGAAGATGCTCTAAAATGTGGATTAGAGGAGGAAGATGCTCTAAAATGTGGATTAGAGGAGGAAGACGCCTTCCTCATTCAATTTTTTTTCTTTCCTTCCTTTTCTCCCTGCTTCCTTCCTTCACCCGTTCGTCCAAACGGACAAACACTGCCATCTAGTGGCTGTTTGGGCATCACAAGTTCTCCTCACTATCTGCACAAACGTTCTTTCTTCGCTATTCCACTTGTTTTCTTGCTGCTTGAGATGATAGAATAGAACAGAACAGAATAGAACAGAATAGAACAGAAGGCTCTATTTGTCATTACATTATATGATTTTATTGGCATCAAAAGACATACAATAAGTGTGAAAATACACATTTAAAATCAATAGAAGTGCCATACGTATGTCCTCAGTGCCTTGGTGAATTGATTCGACGATGCTACGCTCTAGCTAGTTAGCAGCGCGAGAAGACCATAAAGACATTTTCTCCACTTTCTTTTGAGGAAAAACAACTGCTGTGTCAAAATACGATAGCGAGATCATTATAGACCCATCTCTGTCCCAAGCTCCGCCCCTGATAGACCCATGTCTGTCCTGAGCCCCCTGATAGACCCATGTCTGTCCTGAGCGTCCTGATAGACCCATGTCTGTCCTGAGCGTCCTGATAGACCCATGTCTGTCCTGAGCCCCCTGATAGACCCATGTCTGTCCTGAGCCCCATCATAGACCCATGTCTGTCCTGACTCCCCTGATAGACGCATGTCTGTCCTGAACCCCCTGATAGACCCATGTCTGTCCTGAGCCCTTGATCTCCTTTCGTTCCTCTTTCGTTCCGATTCACGAGGCTGTATTGTTTGGACTTCCAGATGTCCCAGAGTTGACTTGACGACACCTCTGGTTTAGTTCTGGGCCCTGATGTCGCTGCTTGCAAGCCTTCTGAGGTCTGTGGAATCTTAAACGGACTGCGGTTCCTTGCAATCGATGGTCACTGGGGACATTTTTGGGGCCTTCTCTCCCATTTTAGGGACGACTTTGTGATTCTACTTCTGAGCAAAGAGATTGATAAGTTCCTCCATCAAGGGGGTCAAGGGTCTTCAAGTGGTCCCTTTGTCACTCACTGCTGGATGAATCTCGGCTGTCCTCAGTGGACATCAGGACACCAGGCGTCCTCTCTGCTCTACTTCCACCTGCAGAGAGACGAGACGAGCAGTCAAACACTGACCTCTGTTGTCCACCTGCTGGAAGCAGCTGGACTCAGTCCAACATCTACTGACCAGAGAGTCTGTAGGCGGCAGTCTGGACTCTCCTGAAGACCAACCAGCTGCTCCACATCTGCATCCTGGAGGTTGTTGAAACTCAGGTAGAGCTCCTCCAGGTGGGAGGGGTTGGACTTCAGGGCCGAGGCCAGAGAAGAACAGCTGGTCTCCGACAAGCTGCAGTCAAACAACCTGAATAAAGAGAGAAAGCATGAGAATGAATGAGGAGAACCAATCAGATGTGTTGATGGAGAAACGATCAGCTGAAGCCACCAGGAGGAGAAAGAGTCTCATCAACATGCTGGTCAGCAAGAAGCTCAGTCCATGTCTCACTGCAGGACCAGAGTCTCACATCACAAACGTCTACAACAGTAACAGACGGTCAACTGACCTCAGAGTCTCCAGACCACACAGTGGACTCTCCAGAAAACCACACAGCTGCTGAACTCCTGGATCCTGCAGCTGGTTCCCACTCAGGTCCAGATGTTTCAGCTGTTCCAGGAGGGAGGGGCTGGACTTCAGAGCCGAGACCAGAGAGGAACAGCTGTTCTGGGACAGACTGCAGTTAATCAGCCTGAACAAAGAGAGAAAGACGTGAGATTAGAGGACAGAGTCTGGTGTTGAAGTCGTAGACGTCCCACGTCGCTTGTTGCATGACCGGGACACATGGTTCTTCTTCCGGGTCACCAGACACTCGCCCACCAGGCCTGGCTCCAGAGGTGTGACCCGGTGACCCTCGTCACAAGACCGTGCAAGCCCTCCTGCCACGGCAAGGCCACAGTCCAACAAGGGCCCATCAGAACCAGGATTAATTACAAGGTCAATGGTTGAAAAAAGACGTTGTTATTGTCTGAAATAAGTTTTGAGAAGTCGGAGGTTCTTGATTGGTTGATTAAATCAATGTTTTTCAACCTTTCTGAGCCAAGACACACTTTTTTGTTTGGAAAACTCTGGAGTCACACCTCCACCTCCACCTCCACCACCACCACCTGAAAATGTTAAAAAGTTAACCTCTGTAGCCTCTATTAACAATATAAAGTCTTTATCATCAAAGACATCAAAGTCATTCTCATCAAAGTTTGATCAACAGGAATCCAGTAAATCCAGAAAGCAAGGACTTTTTTTAATAGTGCCTCCCTCAGTGTGAAACCTGGACCTGATGGATGAAGAGCTGAGATCCTGGTTTTCAAAAACTTCTCCATCACTGTCACTGACACAGTACTTTGATACAAGATGGTAGCAGGAGGTGGAGATGAACCACACTGACGTCTGTCACTTTACATTTCACCGGCAAAGTTCTGTGCTGCCCTCTAGTGGTGAAGAGTATTTATACATGATTACTCTGCAACACACTGCCCTCTAGTGGTGAAGAGTATTTATACAGGATTACTCTGCAACACACTGTCCTCTAGTGGTGAAGAGTATTTATACATCATTACTCTGCAACACACTGTCCTCTAGTGGTGAAGAGTATTTATACAGGATTACTCTGCAACACACTGTCCTCTAGTGGTGAAGAGTATTTATACAGGATTACTCTGCAACACACTGTCCTCTAGTGGTGAAGAGTATTTATACAGGATTACTCTGCAACACACTGTCCTCTAGTGGTGAAGAGTATTTATACATGATTACTCTGCTACACACTGTCGCTGTGAGAACAAAGGTTTTTTTAGAAAAAAATGTGAAATGTGATAATTTCCCACGGCTCAGCTGACGATCTGGAGGAAACACCAGAGGGTGAACAACTCTGGATTATATTATTGTAAATTTGGAGTTCACAGAGGAATAATGATGGATAATTTGAAATCCACGCTATTTGAAATATTACTAAAATGTTTGCAATGCGGTCAGACTGGTAATCAATATGTAAATTAAGATAACCAGTGATTGTGTTTGTCATGTATAATAGAAAAGAAGTGATGCTTGTAAATGGTGGTACACAAAATCTGAGGGCTGCGGGAAACAAAGACCCTGGTACTCCAAGGTGGCAGACCACTGACAGAAATGTCCTTTTCTAAAAGTGAGTTTCAACTAATTGAGGCACCTTTTTCCCCTCCCCCCACTGAAAATAGAGAGTGCAGGTTTAGTGGGGGAGAAGAGCCGGAGCTTCAGGTCCAAACAGGCGGAGAAGTGGAAAACGACGTCAACAAACACAAACGAACATGGAGGCTGACCTCAGAGTCTCCAGACCACAGAGAGGACTCTCCAGAAAACCACACAGCTGCTCAACGCCTGAATGCTGAACCTCGTTCTCGCTCAGGTCCAGATGTTTCAGGTGTTCCTGGAGGGAGGGGTTGGACTTCAGAACTGAGGCCACAGAGGAACAGCTGGTCTCTGAAAAGCTGCATCCCCTCAACCTGGATAAAGAGAGAAAGCATGAGAACGAATGAGGAGAACCAATCAGACGTGTTGATGGAGAAACGATCAGCTCCTCGTTACTGAGTCCTGATCAATGAGCTGTTCTGTTGTTGTGGATCTTCATCATCACCCTCATCATCCTCATGTCCACACACAGCTGAGCTCAGTCCATGTCTCACTGCAGGACCAGAGTCTCACACCACAAACGTCTACAACAGTAACAGACGGTCAACTGACCTCAGAGTCTCCAGACCACACAGTGGACTCTCCAGAAAACCACACAGCTGCTCAACTCCTGGATCCTGCAGCTGGTTCCCACTCAGGTCCAGATGTTTCAGATGTTCCAGGAGGGAGGGGTTGGACTTCAGAGCCGAGACCAGAGAGGAACAGCTGGTCTGGGACAACCTGCAGCTCTTCAACCTGAATAAAGAGAGAAAGACGTGAGATTAGAGGACAGAGTCTGATGGTGAAGACGGCGTTCGCTGGTCGTTGCTGGTCTGAGAGACACCAGGAGGGTCCAAACTCTGATTCTCATCGGATGTGAGGGATTGTCCTCAAAACGAGTCTCTGAGTCACTTTCACTCCAACTTCCTTATTTGGCATGAACTTCAAACGTCGTCGCAGGAATATACGCCTCCACAGCGCGGGGAGTTTGAGTTCTACCCTCAAAGTCTTCACAGTTCTCGTGGGAATAGTAGTTTTCCCCACAACCCGGGTCTGGGTCTCCTGGAAAGAATCAGCCTGGAGCGTCAACACAACCTGCACTGCACACAAACCAACATGGAGTCTTACTCCAGAGTCTCCAGACCACACAGTGGATTCTCCAGAAAACCACACAGCTGCTGAACTCCTGGATCCTGCAGCTGGTTCCCACTCAGGTCCAGATGTTTCAGATGTTTCAGGAGGGAGGGGCTGGACTTCAGGGTCGAAACCAGAGAGGAACAGCTGGTCTGGGACAACCTGCAGTCAAACAACCTGAATGAAGAGAGGAAGACGTGAGATGAGAGGACAAAGTCTGATGTTGAAGACATTGAGACTGGGGGAGTTTAGAAAAGTGACCTCAGAGTCTCCAGGGTGCAGTTTGGACTCCTCAGTCCAGCACACAGGACCCTCACTGAGGAATCCTTCAGGTCGTTGTTACTCAGGTCCAGATGTTCCAGGTGTGAGGGGTCAGCCCTCAGAGCAGAGCAGATCACCTCACAGTGAGCGTCGGACAGGGCACAGTCACAAAGTCTGCAAAGAGACGGAGAGAGGACACTTCCTGTTGGACACTTCCTGTTGGACCTCAGAGCTTCAGATCATTTGCAGCAGTTGAAAAGAATTTCAGGAGTTCAATGTAAAAGATTTGAGTATAACTAGAATATCAGACAATAACAGAGAAATGAATAAATCCTCCTGAACTCAAAGAGTAAAGACAATAAATGACTTGTGTTTAAGTGTATTTAACAGTTATATCATATAGAGAGAAAACCTTTCAACCCTGTGAGTACTAAGGTATGAAGGTACAAAGGTACTAAGCTGCGAAGGTACTAAGGTACAAAGGTACTAAGGTACAAAGGTAATAAGCTGCGAAGGTATTAAGGTCAAAGGTACTAAGGTACAATGGTAATAAGCTGCGAAGGTACTAAGGTACAAAGGTACAAAGGTACTAAGCTGCGAAGGTATTAAGGTACAAAGGTACTAAGGTACAAAGGTAATAAGCTGCGAAGGTACTAAGGTACAAAGGTACTAAGGTAATAAGCTGCGAAGGTACTAAGGTACGAAGGTACAAAGGTACAAAGGTAATAAGCTGCGAAGGTACGAAGGTATTAAGGTACAAAGGTACTAAGGTACAAAGGTAATAAGCTGCGAAGGTACTAAGGTACTAAGGTACTAAGGTACGAAGGTACGAAGGTACTAAGGTACGAAGGTACGAAGGTACTGAGGTACTATGGTACTGAGGTACTATGGTTCTATGGTACTGAGGTACGAAGGTACGAAGGTACGAAGGTACTAAGGTACTAAGGTACTAAGGTACTAAGGTACTAAGGTACTATGGTACTATGGTACTATGGTACTATGGTACTATGGTACTGAGGTACTATGGTACTGAGGTACTATGGTACTAAGGTACTATGGTACTGAGGTACTAAGGTACTAAGGTACTAAGGTACTAAGGTACGAAGGTACTAAGGTACTAAGGTACTAAGGTACTAAGGTACTAAGGTACTAAGGTACTATGGTACTATGGTACTATGGTACTGAGGTACTATGGTACTGAGGTACTATGGTACTATGGTACTATGGTACTATGGTACTGAGGTACTATGGTTCTATGGTACTGAGGTACGAAGGTACTAAGGTACGAAGGTACGAAGGTACGAAGGTACTAAGGTACTAAGGTACTAAGGTACTAAGGTACTAAGGTACTAAGGTACTAAGGTACTAAGGTACTAAGGTACTATGGTACTATGGTACTATGGTACTATGGTACTGAGGTACTATGGTACTGAGGTACTGAGGTACTATGGTACTAAGGTACTATGGTACTGAGGTTCTGCATGTAAAGCAGCTGCAGAACTCTCCAGTCGTTGACTCTTTAGTTGCGTTCCAGCTCATTCTACACGTTTGGACGTATACTACAACTGGTGTACTGTAGTTTTCTGTATTTCCCTTTGAGAAGCAGTTTATTTCTGGCGTCTTGTTGGTGAGCGGAGGAGTAAAACGGAACGAGTTCGGCATTTTGGCAAAGTCGTTAAAGTTTTATGAAAACTTTTTACCAAAAATAAAAAAGGAAGTACTTTCTACAAACACGACTGAGACATTTCACCATGAGGACACGAGGACCCACCGAGCCTTCCTGCACTTCCTCACGGCGGGGATCAGTCTCCTCCGTCCCTCCCATGACGTCTTGTACTTGTCCAGGTCCAGCTCCTCCAGGACCTGGTCTGACATCTGCAGCATGTAGGCCAGAGCAGAGCAGTGGATCTCAGAGAGCTTCGTCTCCGATCGGTTCTCTGTCTTCAGGAAGTCCTGGATCTCCCGATGGACCGAGACGTCCTTCATCTCCGTGAGACAGTGGAAGATGTTGATGCTTCGGTCAGGAGACATTTCTTGATCATTGATGTCTTTCAGGTTCTGGACGACCTTCTGGATGGTTCCTGGACTGATGTCCGTCCGACCCAGCAGACCCCCTAAGAGTCTCTGGTTGGACTTCAGAGACAGGCCATGAAGGAAGCGGACAAATATGTCCAGGTGGCCGTTCGGACTTCTGAGGGACTTCTGCAGGACTTTCTTCAGGAAGATGTCCAGAAAGAACCCGGGATCCTCCCCGAGGAAGGTCTTCAGCTCTTCCGTCTTCCTGCTGGTGAAACAGTGGAACAAGTCGACTGCAGCCAGAAACTCCTGGACACTCAGGTGGACGAAGCTGTAGACGGGTTTCTGGAAGATCACAGACTCTCTCTTGAAGATCTGGGTACAGACTCCAGAGTGCAGCGAGGCCTCGGTCACATCCAGACCACACTGCTCCAGGTCTTGCTGGTAGAACATGATGCTTCCTCTCTCCAGATGTTCTAAGGCCAGCCGGCCCAGCTTCAGAAGAACCTCCCTGTCCGCCTCCGTCAGCTCCTGTGGACCCGTCTCATGTCCTCCACGGTACCTGAGCTTCTTCCGGTGTGTCTGAACCAGCAGGAAGTGGGAGTACATGTCCGTCAGGGTCTGGGGCAGCTCTCCTCTCGGTTCCGGGGTCAACATGTGCTCCAGAACGGTGGCAGTGATCCAGCAGAAGACTGGGATTCCACACATGATGTGGAGGCTCCTGGAGGTCTGGATGTGGGAGAGGATCCTGCTGCTCAGACCCTCATCGCCCAGCCTCCTCCTGAAGTACTCCTCCTTCTGGGGGTCCGTGAAGCCTCGCACCTCCGTCAGTCTGTCCACACATGACGGAGGGATCTGATTGGCCGCCGCCGGTCGGGAAGTGATCCAGACCTGAGCCGAGGGCAGCAGATCCCCCCGGATGAGGTTTGTGAGCAGCAGGCCGACCGAAGACTCTTGTGAGACGTGGACCACCTGCTGGGAGCTGCTGAAGTCCAGAGGAAGTCTGCTTTCATCCAGACCGTCAAAGATGAAGAGCAGCCTGCAGACCGCCAGCTCCTCTGCCGTCACCTTCTGTAAGGCCGGATGGAAAACCTGGAGCAGCGTGAGAAGACTGTAGGGCTGCTCTCGGATCAGGTTCAGCTCCCTGAAGGAGAGCACCACCAGCACCCCCACGTCCTGGTTCTCCAGGCCCTCGGCCCAGTCCAGACTGAACTTGTGTACCGAGAAGGTCTTTCCACTGCCGGCCACGCCGCTGGTCAGCACCACCCGGATGTGTCTGTGCTGCTCAGCCGAGGCTCTGAAGAGGTCCTGACACCTGATGGACGTGTCCTGGAGGCTCTGCTTCCTGGACCCCGTCTCCAGCTGGTTCAGCTCCGGGTCCCTCTGGACGTCCTCACTGTGTCCCTCTGTGATGTGGAGCTCAGTGAAGACCCTGTTGAGGAGGGTTCCTCCTCCTGCTTCCTCACTTCCTTCAACCACACGTTCACATCTGCTCCTCAGACTCTGCTTGTGTTCCTCTAGAACCTTCTGCAGACCACCACCTGCTCAGAGACCACAACCATCAGATCAGTCAACAAGTCCAGTGAGGACAGACGAGCCCCTCGGAGGACACGTGTCCACTCTTACTGGGTGCAGGTCCTCTTCTGGATCTTTCTGCACACTGAGGACAGCAGGAGGGTCCTGGGGAACCACCCTGGTCCTGGTGTCCACAGCTCCACCAGACTGGAGCCTTCAGGACGTCCTGACCATCGTCATCGTCACTCCTCTTCCTCTTTCTGTGGACGCGAAGTAACATGTCCTTTGAGCAACACGGGACAAAGATTCAGCTTCGACTGTCCCTGCTTCAAAGCCCTGGACCTGAACGTGTCTCACTCTGGTTCAGAGGACATGAAAGGAAAACAAAGTGTCTCTTACTTTGTGTCTGAAGGTCCAGGTTGAGGACGGAACAAGACTGGAAGATGTTTGGACTGGTCACTCTTCAGGGACAACCTGAGACGAAGATTCAGAAGTGGACAGTTTTAATGGTTCGTCATAAGAGGTGAACCAGGACGGAGGCCCCGCCCACACAGGACCAGGATGTCCACACCGGACCAGGATGTCCACACCAGGTGAACGTGAAGATACAGAGAATTAGACTGACAGAAAGGAGACGTTCACAGTGAGGGACGCTTTAGCCTGTCCTCTGACTCATACCTGTCCTCTGAAGTCTCCTACCTGTCCTCTGACTCTGACGTCTCCTACCTGTCCTCTGACTCTGATGTCCCTTACCTGTCCTCTGACTCTGACGTCTCTGACTTGTCCTCTAATGTCTCTTACCTGTCCTCTGACTCTGATGTCCTTTACCTGTCCTCTGACTCTGACGTCTCCTACCTGTCCTCTGATGTCTCTTACCTGTCCTCTGACTCTGACGTCTCTGACTTGTCCTCCAATATCTCTTACCTGTCCTCTGACTCTGACGTCTCTTACCTGTCCTCTGACGTCTCTGACTTGTCCTCCAATGTCTCTTACCTGTCCTCTGACTCTGACGTCTCTTACCTGTCCTCTGACATCTCTTACCTGTCCTCTGACATCTCTTACCTGTCCTCTGACATCTCTTACCTGTCCTCTGACATCTCTTACCTGTCCTCTGACTCTGACATCTCTGACTTGTCCTCTATCGTCTCCGACCTGTCTTCTGATTCTGACGTCTCTGACCTGTCCTCTAAGTCTCTGACCTGTCCTCTCACCTGTCCCCTGACGTCTCTTACCTGTCCTCTGACGTCTCTTACCTGTCCTCTGACCTGAGGTCCTCTTCCTGCCCAGACATGTCCCGTCAGGCTGAGAGACAAAGAAGCAGCAAGAATCCTCACAAACCTGTTCCGACGTTTAATTTCTCATTAAGTCGAGAGCAAGGCGGCGCACAACTCCCAGTAATACCACTGTATTACCAGTGGGGGGCGCCAGAGTGCAAAACCTTGTCGGGGCATTGAGGAAGCTTTAGGAAACACCCGGGACAGGAAAATAACGAGGACCAGAAAAAAAAGTCTTACTTTGTGAAAAGTCCTCAATTTGTTTGTCTCAGTTTCTCAATTGTCCCCACTGAGCAGTAATTACAAGAAGTCCACACACACACACACACACACACACACACACACACACACACACACACACACACACACACACACACACACACACACACACACACACACACACACACACACACACACACACACACACACACACACACACACACACACCCTTCACTTCCTCACAGAAAGTAAATTATTCCCCCTATATTAAATAATCAGAACTTTATTTAGTCAATTCTCCAGATTGGTTTTTATTTATTTATTTATTCTTTCTATTTCAAGCCTCAGTGGGACTTTTAGAAACACAGATTGTAAAATCTTCATTTTTTTATGTCCAGAAAGTTTCGAGGTCCAGATTAATTTAGATTAATCTTATTAAAAACAGCCGAACGTGTTGTTATTGTTAGAGAACCAGGAAGTATGACACACACACACACACACACACACACACACACACACACACACACACACACACACACACACACACACACACACACACACACACACACACACACACACACACACACACACACACACACACACACTCACCTGCTTCTCCGACTGTCAGCTGGAATCTGGACTTGCTGGTTTCCCGGTTGGATTCTTGTACCTGGTTCACCTGAACACAGAGGCTCCGCCCCCTTCATCAGGACACAACGTCCTCCAGCTGTCTGACTCGAGAGTCCTCACACACACACACACACGCACACGCGCACACGCACACACGCGCACACACGCACACACACACCCGCACACACGCACACACGCACCCGCACACACACACACGCGCACACACGCACACGCACACACACACACGCACACACGCACACACGCACACACACACACGTGAGTCAGGACTAAGAGGTTGAACTTCCATCATGATCCACAAACAACGACAAGATTTATTAAACACATTTGACTTGTAATATTTCATCGTTGTCACGTTGATGCTTTCAATGCAAATCGAAGGAATTTGAATTGAACCTGGAGACGGTGGCGTGGAGACGGTGGTGTGGAGGCGGGGCGGTGGGGCAGCGGTGTGGAGGCGGGGTGGTGGTGTGGAGGCGGGGCAGTGGTGTGGAGGCGGGGCGGTGGGGCAGCGGCGTGGAGGCGGGGCGGTGGTGTGGAGGCGGGGCGGGGCGGTGGTGTGGAGGCGGGGTGGTGGTGTGGAGGCGGGGCGGTGGTGTGGAGGCGGGGTGGTGGTGTGGAGGCGGGGCGGTGGTGTGGAGGCGGGGTGGTGGTGTGGTGGCGGGGCAGTGGTGTGGAGGCGGGGCGGGGCGGTGGTGTGGAGGCGGGGTGGTGGTGTGGAGGCGGGGCGGTGGTGTGGAGGCGGGGTGGTGGTGTGGAGGCGGGGCGGTGGTGTGGAGGCGGGGCGGTGGGGCAGCGGCGTGGAGGCGGGGCGGTGGTGTGGAGGCTGGGCGGTGGTGTGGTGGCGGGGCAGTGGTGTGGAGGCGGAGCGGCGGGGCAGTGGTGTGGAAGCGGGGCGGTGGGGTGGAGGCGGGGTGGTGGTGTGGAGGCGGGGTGGTGGTATGAAGGCGGGGTGGTGGTGTGGTGGCGGGGCGGGGCGGTGGTGTGGAGGCGGGGTGGTGGTGTGGAGGCGGGGCGGTGGTGTGTAGGCGGGGCGGCGGGGCAGTGGTGTGGAAGCGGGGCGGTGGGGTGGAGGCGGGGTGGTGGTGTGGAGGCGGGGTGGTGGTATGAAGGCGGGGTGGTGGTGTGGTGGCGGGGCGGGGCGGTGGTGTGGAGGCGGGGTGGTGGTGTGGAGGCGGGGCGGTGGTGTGGAGGCGGGGCGGCGGGGCAGTGGTGTGGAGGCGGGGCGGTGGGGTGGAGGCGGGGTGGTGGTGTGGAGGCGGGGTGGTGGTATGGTGGCGGGGTGGTGGTGTGGAGGCGGGGCGGTGGTGTGGAGGCGGGGCGGCGGGGCAGTGGTGTGGAGGCGGGGCGGTGGTGTGGTGGCGGGGCGGTGGTGTGGAGGCGGGGCGGTGGTGTGGAGGCGGGGCGGCGGGGCAGTGGTGTGGAGGCGGGGCGGTGGTGTGGAGGCGGGGCGGCGGGGCGGTGGTGTGGAGGCAGGGTGGTGGTGTGGAGGCGGGGCGGTGGTATGGAGGCGGAGTGGTGGTGTGGAGGCGGGGTGGTGGTGTGGAGGCGGGGTGGTGGTGTGGAGGCGGGGCGGTGGTGTGGTGGCGGGGCGGTGGTGGGTGGCGGGGCGGTGGGGCGGTGGTGTGGAGGCGGGGCGGTGGTGTGGTGGCGGGGCGGTGGTGTGGAGGCGGGGCGGTGGTGTGGTGGCGGGGCGGTGGTGTGGAGGCGGGGCGGTGGTGTGGAGGCGGGGCGGAGGTGTGGTGGCGGGGCGGTGGGGCGGTGGTGTGGAGGCGGGGCGGTGGTGTGGTGGCGGGGCGGTGGTGTGGAGGCGGGGCGGCGGGGCAGTGGTGTGGAAGCGGGGCAGTGGTGTGGAGGCGGGGCAGTGGTGTGGAGGCGGGGCGGTGGTGTGGAGGCGGGGCGGTGGTATGGAGGCGGGGTGGTGGTGTGGAGGCGGGGTGGTGGTGTGGAGGCGGGGTGGTGGTGTGGAGGCGGGGCGGTGGTGTGGAGGCGGGGTGGTGGTGTGGAGGCGGGGTGGTGGTGTGGAGGCGGGGTGGTGATGTGGAGGCGGGGTGGTGGTGTGGAGGCGGGGCGGTGGTATGGAGGCGGGGCGGTGGTGTGGAGGCGGGGTGGTGATGTGGAGGCGGGGTGGTGGTGTGGAGGCGGGGCGGTGGTATGGAGGCGGGGCGGTGGTATGGAGGCGGGGTGGTGGTGTGGAGGCGGGGCAGTGGTGTGGAGGCGGGGCGGTGGTATGGAGGCGGGGTGGTGGTATGGAGGCGGGGCGGTGGTATGGAGGCGGGGCGGTGGTATGGAGGCGGGGTGGTGGTGTGGAGGCGGGGCGGTGGTGTGGAGGCGGGGCGGTGGTATGGAGGCGGGGTGGTGGTGTGGAGGCGGGGCGGTGGTATGGAGGCGGGGCGGTGGTATGGAGGCGGGGTGGTGGTGTGGAGGCGGGGCAGTGGTGTGGAGGCGGGGCGGTGGTATGGAGGCGGGGTGGTGGTATGGAGGCGGGGTGGTGGTATGGAGGCGGGGTGGTGGTGTGGAGGCGGGGCAGTGGTGTGGAAGCGGGGCAGTGGTGTGGAGGCGGGGCAGTGGTGTGGAGGCGGGGCGGTGGTGTGGAGGCGGGGCGGTGGTATGGAGGCGGGGTGGTGGTGTGGAGGCGGGGTGGTGGTGTGGAGGCGGGGTGGTGGTGTGGAGGCGGGGCGGTGGTATGGAGGCGGGGTGGTGGTATGGAGGCGGGGCGGTGGTGTGGAGGCGGGGTGGTGGTATGGAGGCGGGGTGGTGGTGTGGAGGCGGGGTGGTGGTGTGGAGGCGGGGTGGTGGTATGGTGGCGGGGCGGTGGGGAGGCGGGGGCATTGTGGAGGGGTGGAGGTGGAGGAGGGAAGGGGTGGAGGTGGAGGTGTGGCAGCAGGGCAGCGGTTGGTTCAGAGCAAGGCGACAGACGGAGGAAGACCACACACAGACTCTCTCTTCTCAAGGTCAGTCGTTCTTTTCTTTCTTTAATCTTTTGTCTTTTACAAAGTTCACATGTTTTGTTTAGTTTTTAAAACGTTTATTTTGGTGATTATTCAAAATTACAACATAAAAAATGAAATAAACAAACACAAAACAAACAAGTATTTGAATCAATATATATATATATATATATAATATATATATAATCCCATCTTTTCACATAAACCAGCTGCGACTGGTTTATGAACAAACCATGAATCCTGAAACGTCCACAGACGAGGTAGACGTAGACTGACGTAGATAAAGTGACGTAGATAAGGTGACGTAGGTAAAGTGACGTAGGTAAGTGACGTAGATAAAATGACGTAGGTAAAGTGACGTAGGTAAAGGGACGTAGATAAGGTGACGTAGGTACAGTGACGTAGATAAGGTGACGTAGGTAAAGTGACGTAGGTACAGTGACGTAGGTAAAGTGACGTAGGTAAGAGACGTAGATAAAATGACGTAGGTAAAGTGACGTAGGTAAAGTGACGTAGATACTGACGTAGGTAAAGGGACGTAGATAAGGTGACGTAGGTAAAGTGACGTAGGTAAAGTGACGTAGGTACAGTGACGTAGGTAAAGTGACGTAGATAAAGTGGCGTAGATAAGGTGACGTAGGTAAAGTGACGTAGGTAAGTGACGTAGATAAAATGACGTAGGTAAAGTGACGTAGATACTGACGTAGAAAAAGTGACGTAGGTAAAGTGACGTAGATAAAGTGACGTAGATAAACTGACGTAGGTAAAGGGACGTAGATAAGGTGACGTAGGTACAGTGACGTAGATAAGGTGACGTAGGTAAAGTGACGTAGATAAAGTGACGTAGATAAGGTGACGTAGGTAAAGTGACGTAGGTAAGTGACGTAGATAAAATGACGTAGGTAAAGTGACGTAGGTAAAGGGACGTAGATAAGGTGACGTAGGTACAGTGACGTAGATAAGGTGACGTAGGTAAAGTGACGTAGATAAAGTGACGTAGATAAGGTGACGTAGGTAAAGTGACGTAGGTAAGTGACGTAGATAAAATGACGTAGGTAAAGTGACGTAGGTAAAGGGACGTAGATAAGGTGACGTAGGTACAGTGACGTAGATAAGGTGACGTAGGTAAAGTGACGTAGATAAAGTGACGTAGATAAGGTGACGTAGGTAAAGTGACGTAGGTAAGTGACGTAGATAAAATGACGTAGGTAAAGTGACGTAGGTAAAGGGACGTAGATAAGGTGACGTAGGTACAGTGACGTAGATAAGGTGACGTAGGTAAAGTGACGTAGGTACAGTGACGTAGGTAAAGTGACGTAGGTAAGAGACGTAGATAAAATGACGTAGGTAAAGTGACGTAGGTAAAGTGACGTAGATACTGACGTAGGTAAAGGGACGTAGATAAGGTGACGTAGGTAAAGTGACGTAGGTAAAGTGACGTAGGTACAGTGACGTAGGTAAAGTGACGTAGATAAAGTGGCGTAGATAAGGTGACGTAGGTAAAGTGACGTAGGTAAGTGACGTAGATAAAATGACGTAGATACTGACGTAGAAAAAGTGACGTAGATAAGTGACGTAGAAAAAGACGTAGGTAAAGTGATGTAGATAAAGTGACGTAGATAAAGTGACGTAGAAAAAGTGATGTAGGTAAGTGACATAGACAAAGTGACGTAGGTAAGTGACGTAGAAAAAGTGACGTAGATAAAGTGACGTAGATAAGTGACGTAGAAAAAGTGACGTAGAAAAAGTGACGTAGATAAAGTGACGTAGGTAGGTGACCTAGATAAAGTCACGTAGATAAAGTGACGTAGATAAAGTGACGTAGGTAAAGTGACGTAGGTAAGTGATGTAGAAAAAGTGACGTAGAAAAAGTGACGTAGGTACAGTGACGTAGATAAGGTGACGTAGGTAAAGTGACGTAGGTAAAGTGACGTAGATAAAGTGACGTAGATAAGGTGACGTAGGTAAAGTGACGTAGGTAAGTGACGTAGACAAAATGACGTAGGTAAAGTGACGTAGGTAAAGTGACGTAGATACTGACGTAGGTAAAGGGACGTAGATAAGGTGACGTAGGTACAGTGACGTAGATAAGGTGACGTAGGTAAAGTGACGTAGGTAAAGTGACGTAGGTACATTGACGTAGGTAAAGTGACGTAGATAAGGTGACGTAGGTAAAGTGACGTTGGTAAGTGACGTAGATAAAATGACGTAGGTAAAGTGACGTAGGTAAAGTGACGTAGATACTGACGTAGAAAAAGTGACGTAGGTAAGTGACGTAGATAAAATGACGTAGGTAAAGTGACATAGGTAAAGTGACGTAGATAAAGTGACGTAGGTAAAGTGACGTAGATACTGACGTAGAAAAAGTGACGTAGATAAGTGACGTAGAAAAAGACGTAGGTAAAGTGATGTAGATAAAGTGACGTAGATAAAGTGACGTAGAAAAAGTGATGTAGGTAAGTGACATAGACAAAGTGACGTAGGTAAGTGACGTAGAAAAAGTGACGTAGATAAAGTGACGTAGATAAGTGACGTAGAAAAAGTGACGTAGAAAAAGTGACGTAGATAAAGTGACGTAGGTAGGTGACCTAGATAAAGTCACGTAGATAAAGTGACGTAGATAAAGTGACGTAGGTAAAGTGACGTAGGTAAGTGATGTAGAAAAAGTGACGTAGAAAAAGTGACGTAGGTACAGTGACGTAGATAAGGTGACGTAGGTAAAGTGACGTAGGTAAAGTGACGTAGATAAAGTGACGTAGATAAGGTGACGTAGGTAAAGTGACGTAGGTAAGTGACGTAGACAAAATGACGTAGGTAAAGTGACGTAGGTAAAGTGACGTAGATACTGACGTAGGTAAAGGGACGTAGATAAGGTGACGTAGGTACAGTGACGTAGATAAGGTGACGTAGGTAAAGTGACGTAGGTAAAGTGACGTAGGTACATTGACGTAGGTAAAGTGACGTAGATAAGGTGACGTAGGTAAAGTGACGTTGGTAAGTGACGTAGATAAAATGACGTAGGTAAAGTGACGTAGGTAAAGTGACGTAGATACTGACGTAGAAAAAGTGACGTAGATAAAGTGACGTAGATAAAGTGACGTAGGTAAAGTGACGTAGATACTGACGTAGAAAAAGTGACGTAGATAAATTGACGTAGATAAAGTGATGTAGATAAAGTGATGTAGATAAACTTACGTAGGTAAAGTGACGTAGATAAGATGACGTAGGTACAGTGACGTAGATAAGGTGACGTAGGTAAAGTGACGTAGGTAAAGTGACGTAGGTAAAGTGACGTAGATAAAGTGACGTAGATAAAGTGACGTAGATAAGGTGACGTAGGTAAAGTGACGTAGGTAAGTGACGTAGATACAGTGACGTAGATAAGGTGACGTTGGTAAAGTGACGTAGGTAAAGTGACGTAGGTACAGTGACATAGGTAAAGTGACGTAGGTAAAGTGACGTAGAAAAAGTGACGTAGATAAAGTGATGTAGAAAAAGTGATGTAGATAGAGTGACGTAGATAAAGTGACGTAGATAAGGTGACGTAGATAAAGTGGCGCAGATTTTGTGTCTTTTTGTCTCACTTGATGTCGTCCTTTTGTCCCTCAGATGTCCAACAGCTCTTCGTCGCCTCGTCCTCAGGCGTCCTTCTTGTTCTCTTGCTACTTCAGCAAACCGACCTCCTACATCTTCACCAGCTACGTCGTGACGCTCGTCCTCCTGCTGCTCCCCGTCTGCCTCTACGTCGTCCGCCAAGGCCTCCGTCACTGGACAAAGCCGTCCCCCTCGTCCTCGTCCTCGTCCTCCTCGGCGGCGGCGGTGACCATGAGCCACTCCGACGTCTTCGCCTGCCACGCGGCGTCCTTCCAGGTGGTGGGGGTGCTGGGGAACCTGCCTTGCCTGTGCGCCATCTACCTGCAGGACCAGGCCCTGTACCTGGTGGGGCACCACGCCGTCTCCTTCACCTGGTTCGGCGAGATCTACTTCCACATGCTCACCTGCGTGGAGCGCCACGTCGCCGCCGTCCACCCCGTCGCCTACATGCGCCTGAGGGGCGAGCGCGGCGCCCGCCTGAGGAACGCCGCCGCCGGCGCCGTGTGGCTGCTGAGCCTCGCCGGCATCAGCGTCCTGATGACGGAGGCGTTCGTCACCTTGGACCTGGTCTTCGTGTTCTCCGGTCTGGCCGTCGTGTCCTTCTGCAGCGCCTCGGTCCTCTGCGCCCTGGTCGGCGGCCCGGGTGCGGGGCGGCGCGGCGCCGCCAGGGCGAGGGTGGAGCCGTCCAAGAGGAGGGCGCTCTACACCGTCGTGACCATCACGGTGGTGCTGCTCCTCAAGTTCTCCTGGAACGCGGCTTGGGCGATCAAGCACCTGGCGGGGACGAGGATGTCGTGCGACACGCTGGGGTTGGAGATCTGGTTCAACCTGCCCAGCAGCCTGGTGCTGCCGCTGCTCTTCCTGCACCGGCGAGGGAAACGGGCGTTCTGGCGACCAGAGGGACGCCGCCACTGACGGACGGATTCGCTAAGACCAGGGGTCGGCAACCCGCGGCTCCGGAGCCTCTTTGATCCCTCCACTGCGGCTCTTCGATCCCTCCACTGCGGCTCCTTGATCCCGCCACCTCGCCTCTTCGATCCCTCCACTGCAGCTCTTTGGTCCCTCCACTGCGGCTCTTTGGTCCCTCCACTGCGGCTCTTTGGTCCCTCCACTGTGGCTCTTTGGTCCCTCCACTGCGGCTCTTTGGTCCCTCCACACGAGGTTCATTGCAGACTTGTTGAGAGTGACGGAACATTCTAGTGAATTACACAACAACTACAGGACATTAAAGACACACCACTCACACTCATGGTTCTAACAATCCAGATCTCCCACATTTATCTTCCATTTTAATAATGTGTAGCGATAAAGGAGCTGAGAGCTGCAATGCATTATGGGAGTTTCTGTTTGTTGTGTTTTAAATGTAATTATTGGGGGCTATGTTAGGTTTGTAGTGTTTGAAGTACAACCTATATATATGGTTAATCCCATCTTTTCACATAAACCAGCTGCGACTCTCCACAAACCATGAATCCTGGAATCTCCGTCCACAGAGGACTGTTTATGGTAATGTTTGAGAATTTTAACATGATCACAGATATTTCGTCTTTAATTATAGTACAACTTATTGATTTATGCCAATGGAAAGTTTGTCTTTATGAATTGAATTAAAAAGCATCGGTGATGTAATCCTGCCTGGACGTGTCCTGAACCAACATTAATAAAGCACCGCAGTCAAAGTGGATGAATTTGTGTCGCTGAAGTCGTCATTGGTTATTTGTCACTTTGTGCTCGACGTGATTTCTGATGCAAATGAGTCTTTGAATTTGAATGAGGTGGTACCGGCCCTTTAACTGAAGCAGACCGGACTCAGGTCTTCACAGAGGAGAGAGACTCCAGATCAAAGACAAACACCCTCAAGGTTCGTCGTCTGTTTCTTTACTTTTCTCAACTCTTTGATCTTTTTCTCTCCATTTTTTCTTATTTGACCCTTTTTACCCTTTTGTCTTATTTCTTCTTTTCCTTTTTCCTCCATTTTTCTTTCATTCTGTTTGTATAGTTTTGCCTATTTTCCGGTTTTTATTTTCCATATCAAGATAATCAGATTTCAAATATTTAGCAAAAGTCAGACATCCGTGTCGATACAAGGACAAAAAGCGAGGGGCGTCAGGTGGAGCTCGTCAGGTGGAGCTCGTCAGGTGGAGATCGTCAGGTGGAGCTCGTCAGGTGGAGATCGTCAGGTGGAGATCGTCAGGTGGAGATCGTCAGGTGGAGCTCGTTAGGTGTAGATCGTCAGGTGGAGCTCGTCAGGTGGAGATCGTCAGGTGGAGATCGTCAGGCGGAGCTCGTCTCTCTCCACATCAAAGGGAGGAGCTGTGGAGTGTGTCCTGGTGTTTAGTTGACTATGTACGGTCAACCAGCAACCTGTGTCATTGTCTCACTAATCCTTTCATGTCACATGATGGATCATTAGTCTTTTCATCCCACTTTATTAAAGTCCTGCTCATGAGGGGTGGAGTCTGTTATCGGCGCAGGGCAGCGGAGTTGCGGGTCTTTGGGTGTCGCTGTTTGAAAAAACCCAGAATGAGAGGAAGAAGCAGAGGAAGAAGGAGAGGGAGAAGAAGGAGAAGTAGAAGGAGGAGAAGTAGCAGGAGAGCTATCCACGACATACTCCTACAAGTTTAAAGGTACTCTACTGGAACCTTGAGTTAAAATCTACTTCCCTTAAAACTCTAATTTCTGTTCAGAAAATCAATGAAAACTCGACCATTTCTGCTCATTTCAACCTGCAGTTTTGCAAATCCTTACATCTTACATCCTTACATCCTTACATCCTTACATCCTTACATCCTCCCTGAAGGTTCCAGACAAACCATCAAACTCTGGATGTTAACTGACTGACGCCAGTTTTCGTCTTTTTCGTCTTCCAGATATGGCGTCAAACTCCTCCTCCTCCTTTTCAACCATCCTTGTAGTCAGAACCTGTTTAACGACACCACCGAACTCTGTCTTCCTGACGGGGATCAACTTGATCTACATCGTCGTCCTCATCCCGCTGTGTGCCGTCGTCCTCCACCACGGCGTCCCGCTCCTCTCGTCCCCGGCGGCCATGAGCCACTCCGACTGTTTCAGCTGCCACCTGGTCCTGATCGAGCTGATCGGGACGGTCGGGGGCGGCGCCACCCTCGTCGGTGCCTGGCTCAACGATGACGTCGTGTCGACGACCGGAGTCTTCATCCTCATTTGCACCTGGATTGGACAGGTGTCGCTCCACATCCTCACCTGCGTGGAGCGCTACCTGGCCGTGGTCCATCCCATCACCTACCTGAGGCTGAGGAACGAGGGAGGGATCCGGCTCAGGAACGTCAGCATCGGCGGCGTGTGGCTGCTGTGCGCGGTCGTCACCGCTTTGGCCACTTTGGAGTACATCATTTCCATCGTGAATTATGTCCTGTTGACCTTGGCTTCAATCGTCATCTCCTTCTGCAGCGTCTCGGTTCTCCTGGTCCTGCTCCGTCCAGGTCCGGGTCAGAGCAGGGACAGGGTGGACCGATCCAAGAGGAGGGCGTTCTACACCATTGTGACCATACTGGGAGCGCTGCTGTTGAAGTTTGCCGGGAGTCTGCTTTGGTATGGAGTATATAAGTTGGTTGAGGGTCACTGCATACTGATCTTCTTCCAGATCTTGCTGGGTCTACCCAGTAGTCTGGTTCTGCCGCTGATCTTCCTGCACAGGAAGGGAAAACTGGCGCCTTGCAGGAGGAAGACCCAGTGAAGCTCAGACTCTCTGGCTTCACGTTCAAAATAAAGATTCAGTTTCATGACAAGGTGCTTCCATCAAAGTGATGAAAACCACAGGAAGATAGGGTTAGGGGTAGGGGTAGGATCAGGGTTAGGGGTAAGGGGTACAGGGTACGGGGTACAGGGTACGGGGTACGGCTAGGATCAAGGATAGGGGTAGGGTTGGGATCAGGGTTAGGGGTAGGATCATGATTAGGGTTAGGATCAGGGGTAGAGGGAGGGTTAGGGTTAGGGTCAAGGATAGGGGTAGGATCAGCGTTAAGATCAGGGTTTGGGGTATGGGTAGGGTTAGGAATAGGATTAATGGTAAGGTGTATGGTTAGGATCAGGGTTAGAGGTAGGGTCAGGGGTGAAGGAAGGTTAGGGGTAGGGTTAGGATCAGGGTTAGGGGTACGGTTAGAATAAGGGTTAGGATCTGGGTTTCGGGGTATGGGTACAGTTAGGATAAGGGTTAGGGGCAAGTGGTATGGTTAGGATCAGGGTTAGGGGTAGGGTTAGGATAAGAGTTAGAGGTAAGTGGTACAGCTAGGATCAAGGTTTCGGGGTATGGGTATGGTTAGGATCAGGGTTTCGGGGTATGGGTACGGTTAAGATCAGGGTTTCGGGGTACGGTTATTATCAGGGTTAGGATCAGGGTCAGGGTTAGGAGTAGTGTTAGGGGTAAGGGGTACGGTTTGGATCAGGATCAGGGTTAGGGGTAGGGGTAGGACCAGCTGCTATGATAAAAGTCAACACAACGTTTTCCCCCCCGGTGGTCCGTCTCCACAGCAGCGGTGCTCAGAGCCACTGATATCGTAGGTTTTTGAAAATGGCACCCGAGGTGGAAAAACAAAAGCTCAGGAAAACGTGACTTTCTGAAACCACTCAGGCTCAGTCGTAGTGTAAACGGGCGAAAACAGAACTTTCTGGTAACGCTGGGTCACTGTCCCCACGTAAACGGGCGAAAATGAGACTTTCTGGAAACGGTCAGACGCTAACGTCGTCTAAATGAGCTAAAGTTCGTCTTTTTCCACATTATGCATCTTGGATTATTGTTTCTGCTCTTTCATCTCTTTAAAGCTGCATTTCCTCATCGGTTCAACATTATTTGCCACATTAACAATTTTAAGCTTTTTTAAAAACGTTTTTAGTAGTTTTTATTCTTATAGCTGTTTGGGGTTTTGGTTTGTTTGTGTACTTTTAGCTATTTTAGCAGTTTTTAGTCATCCTGGCTGTTTTTGCTGTTTTACTTTTAGCCAGAGTATTTTAGTAAAACGGTGTGATATCCACCTAAAAAATACAAACGTAAGCAAAATGTTTATTTACGTAGAACTTTGTGGGAGATTCCAGGAGCCGCTGAAGAGCCACATGTGGCTCTAGAGCGGCGGGTTGCAGACGCCTGCTGCACGTTCACGCTGCCAATTGAAGCAGTTTAATTAAGTTGGTCCAAGTATTTCCAACCATTTTGCTTTTTAAAAGTACAACCTATACATATGGTTAATCCCTTCTTTTCACATAAACCAGCTGCGACTCTCCACAAACCATGAATCCTGGAATCTCCGTCCACAGAGGACTGTTTATGGTAATGTTTGAGAATTTTAACATGATCACAGATATTTCGTCTTTAATTATAGTACAACTTATTGATTTATGCCAATGGAAAGTTTGTCTTTATGAATTGAATTAAAAAGCATCGGTGATGTAATCCTGCCTGGACGTGTCCTGAACCAACATCAATAAAGCACCGCAGTCAAAGTGGATGAATTTGTGTCGCTGAAGTCGTCATTGGTTATTTGTCATTTTGTGCTCGACGTGATTTCTGATGCAAATGAGTCTTTGAATTTGAATGAGGTGGTACCGGCCCTTTAACTGAAGCAGACCGGACTCAGGTCTTCACAGAGGAGAGAGACTCCAGATCAAAGACAAACACCCTCAAGGTTCGTCGTCTGTTTCTTTACTTTTCTCAACTCTTTGATCTTTTGCCCTCCATTTTTTGCTTTTTTGACCCTTTTTACCCTTTTGTCTTATTTCTTCTTTTCCTTTTTCTTCCATTTTTCCATTTTTCCCTCTTTTTTCCATTTTTCTTTCTTTCTGTTTGTATAGTTTTGCCTATTTTCCAGTTTTTATTTTACATATCAAGATAATCAGATTTCAAATATTTAGCAAAAGTCAGACATCCGTGTCGATACAAGGACAAAAAGGTGGCTTCAGGTGGAGATCGTTAGGTGGAGATCGTCAGGTGGAGATCGTCAGGTGGAGATCGTCAGGTGGAGCTCGTCAGGTGGAGATTGTCGGGTGGAGATTGTCGGTGGAGATCGTCGGGTTGAGATCATCGGGTGGAGATTGTCAGGTGGAGATTGTCGGGTGGAGATTGTCGGGTGGAGATCGTCAGGTGGAGATCGTCGGGTGGAGATCATCGGGTGGAGATTGTCAGGTGGAGATCATTGGGTGGAGATCGTCAGGTGGAGATTGTCGGGTGGAGATTGTCGGGTGGAGATCGTCGGGTGGAGATCGTCGGGTGGAGATCGTCGGGTGGAGATCGTCAGGTGGAGATCGTCAGGTGGAGATCAATGTTCAGGAGTTTCCGTGACGCTGAGACGTCAAGAAACCGGGTTCAGTTCCACCAAGTGTAAATGGGTTTGTGCGACGGTACCGAGGGACTTCCTTCACAAGGTTCTAAAAGCACATTAGAGACCAGCGTCAACAACTAGAACTGGGTCCTATAGGTTGTAATTTTCCCGTGAGGATTCTGGCGGAAGCACTTTAAATATCTATGTCTTTTTTTTCATCTTCAGATATGGCGTCAAACTCCTCCTCCTCCAACTCCTCAACCATCTTTGTAGTCAGACCCTGCTTCTTGACGCCACTGCACTCCGTCTTGCTGACGGGGATCAACATGGTCTACATTGTCGTCCTCATCCCGCTGTGTGCCGTCATCCTCCACCACGGCGTCCCGCTCCTCTCGTCCCCGGCGGCCATGAGCCACTCCGACTGTTTCAGCTGCCACATGGTCCTGATCGAGCTGATCGGGACGGTAGGGTACATCAGCGCCATCGTCGGCGCCTGGCTCAAAGATGACATCGTGTCGACGACCGGAGTCTTAATCCTCATTTTCAACTGGATCGGACAGACGTCGCTCCACATCCTCACCTGCGTGGAGCGCTACCTGGCCGTGGTCCATCCCATCACCTACCTGAGGCTGAGGAACGAGGGAGGGATCCGGCTCAGGAACGTCAGCATCGGTTGCATGTGGCTGCTTTGCGCGGTCATCACTGGTTTGGCCACGTCGGCGTACATCATTTACATCATGAATTATGTCCTGCTGACCTTGGCTTCAGTCGTCATCTCCTTCTGCAGCGTCTCGGTTCTCCTGGTCCTGCTCCGTCCAGGTCCGGGTCAGAGCAGGGACAGGGTGGACCGATCCAAGAGGAGGGCGTTCTACACCATCATGACCATATCGGGAGCGCTGCTGTTGAAGTTTTCCGGGAATCTGCTATTGATTGAAGCATATATGTCAGTTAATGCACGCTGTGTATTGGCCTTCTTCCAGATCTTGCTGGGTCTACCCAGCAGTCTGGTTCTGCCGCTGCTCTTCCTGCACAGGAAGGGAAAACTGGCGCCCTGCAGGAGGAAGACCCAGTGAAGCTCAGACTCTCTGGCTTCACGTTCAAAATAAAGACTCAGTTTCATGACAAGGTGCTTCCATCAAAGTGATGAAAACCACAGGAAGATCGGGTTAGGGGTAGGGGTAGGGGTAGGATCAGGGTTAGGGCTAGTGTTAGTATTAGGATCACGGATAAGTGTAAGGTTAGGGTTAGTGTTAGGAGAAGGGTTAGGGGTAAGGAGTACGGGTAGGATCAGGGTTAGGGGTAGGGGTAGGGGTAAGGGGTACAGTTAGGATCAGGGATAGGGGTAGGGTTAGGGGTGAGGGCTAAAGGGTTCAGTTAGGATCCGGGTTATTGGTAGGGTTAGGATCAGGGTTAGAGGTAAGGGGTACAGTTAGGATCAGGGTTAGGGGTAGGTTTAAGGGAAAGGGGTACAGTTAGGATAAGGTTTAGGGGTAGGGTTAGGGGTAAGGGGTACAGTTAGGATCAGGGATAGGGGTAGGGTTAGGGGTAAGGGGTAAGGAGTACAGTTAGGATCAGGGTTAGGGGTAGGGTTAAGGGTAAGGGGTACAGTTAGGATCAGGTTTAGGGGTAGGGTTAGGGGTAAGGGGTACAGTTAGGATCAGGGATAGGGGTAGGGTTAAGGGTAAGGGGTACAGTTAGGATCAGGTTTAGGGGTAGGGTTAGGGGTAAGGGGTACAGTTAGGATCAGGGATAGGGGTAGGGTTAGGGGTAAGGGGTAAGGAGTACAGTTAGGATTAGGGTTAGGGGTAGGGTTAGTATTAGGGTTTGGATCAGGGTATAGGGGTATGGGTACGTTTAGGATCAGAGTTATTGGTAGGGTTAGGATAAGGGTTAGGGGTAAGGGGTACAGTTAGGATCAGGTTTAGACGTAGGGTTAGGGCTGGGGGAGGGTTAGGGTTAGGTTTAGGGTCAAGGATAGGGGTAGGATCAGTGTTAAGATCAGGGTTCGGGGTATGGGTAGGGTTAGGGGTAAGGGGTACGGAGTACGGCTAGGATCAAGGATAGGGTTAGGGTTAGGATCAGGGGTAGGGGTAGGATCAGCGTTAAGATCAGGGTTCGGGGTATGGGTAGGGTTAGGAATAGGATTAGGGGTAAGGGGTACGGGATAAGGTTAGGATCAGGGTTAGGAGTAGTGTTAGGGGTAAGGGGTACGGTTTGGATCAGGATAAGGGTTAGGGGTAGGGGTAGGGTTAGTGGTAGGGGTAGGACCAGTTGCAATAGTTTCAAGTCAACACAACGTTTTCCCCCCCGGTGGTCCGTCTCCACAGCAGCGGTGCTCAGAGCCACTGATATCGTAGGTTTTTGAAAGTAGCACCCGAGGTGGAAAAACAAAAGCTCAGGAAAACGTGACTTTCTGAAACCGCTCAGGCTCAGTCGTAGTGTAAACGGGCGAAAACAGCACTTTCTGGTCACGCTGGGTCACTGTCCCCACGTAAACGGGCGAAAATGAGACTTTCTGGAAACGGTCAGACGCTAACGTCGTCTAAATGAGCTAAAGTTCGTCTTTTTCCACATTATGCATCTTGGATTATTGTTTCTGCTCTTTCATCTCTTTAAAGCTGCATTTCCTCATCGGTTCAACATTATTAGCCACATTAACAATTTTAAGCTTTTTTAAAAACGTTTTTAGTAGTTTTTGTTCTTATAGCTGTTTGGGGTTTTGGTTTGTTTGTGTAGTTTGAGCTATTTTAGCAGTTTTTAGTCATCCTGGCTGTTTTTGCTGTTTTACTTTTAGCCAGAGTATTTTAGTAAAACGGTGTGATATCGACATAAAAAATACAAACGTAAGCAAAATGTTTATCAACATAGAACTTTGTGGGAGATTCCAGGAGCCGCTCTAGAGCCACATGTGGCTCTAGAGCGGCGGGTTGCAGACGCCTGCTGCACGTTCACACTGCCAACTGAAGCAGTTTAATTAAGTTGGTCCAAGTGTTTCCAACCATTTTGCTTTTTAAAAGTACAACCTATATATATGGTTAATCCCTTCTTTTCACATAAACCAGCTGCGACTCTCCACAAACCATGAATCCTGGAATCTCCGTCCACAGAGGACTGTTTATGGTAATGTTTGAGAATTTTAAGATGATCACAGATATTTCACCTTTAAGTATAAAACAACTTATTGATTTATGCCAATGGAAAGTTTGTCTTTATGAATTGAATTAAAAAGCATCGGTGATGTAATCCTGCCTGGACGTGTCCTGAACCAACATTAATAAACCACCACAGTCAAAGTGGATGAATTTGTGTCGCTGAAGTCGTCATTGGTTATTTGTCATTTTGTGCTCGACGTGATTTCTGATGCAAATGAGTCTTTGAATTTGAATGAGGTGGTACCGGCCCTTTAACTGAAGCAGACCGGACTCAGGTCTTCACAGAGGAGAGAGACTCCAGATCAAAGACAAACACGCTCAAGGTTCGTCGTCTGTTTCTTTACTTTTCTCAACTCTTTGATCTTTTGCTCTCCATTTTTTCTTATTTGACCTTTTTTTTACCCTTTTTTCTTATTTCTTATTTTCCTTTTTCTTCCATTTTTCCATTTTTCCCTATTTCTTTCTTTCTGTTTGTATAGTTTTGCCTATTTTACGGTTTTTATTTTCCATATCAAGATAATCAGATTCAAATATTTAGCAAAAGTCAGACATCCGTGTCGATACAAGGACAAAAAGGTGGCTTCAGGTGGAGATCGTTAGGTGGAGATCGTCAGGTGGAGATCGTCAGGTGGAGATCGTCAGGTGGAGATCGTCAGGTGGAGATCGTCTCTCTCCACATCAAAGCCTCCCTTTGATGTTTTGATGCAGTTTAGGCTGTGGAATGTTTCCTGGTGTTTAGTTGACTTTGTACGGTCAACCAGCAACCTGTGTCGTTGCCTCACTACTCCTTTCATGTCACATGATGGATCATTAGTCTTTTCATCCCACTTTATTAAAGTCCTGCTCATGAGGGGTGGAGTCTGTTATCGGCGCAGGGCAGCGGAGTTGCGGGTCTTTGGGTGTCGCTGTTTGAAAAAACCCAGAATGAGAGGAAGAAGCAGAGGAAGAAGGAGAGGGAGAAGAAGGAGAAGTAGAAGGAGGAGAAGTAGCAGGAGAGCTATCCACGACATACTCCTACAAGTTTAAAGGTACTCTACTGGAACCTTTAGTTAAAATCTACTTCCCTTAAAACTCTAATTTCTGTTCAGAAAATCAATGAAAACTCGACCATTTCTGCTCATTTCAACCTGCAGTTTTGCAAATCCTTACATCCTTACATCCTTACCTCCTTACATCCTTACATCCTTACATCCTTACATCCTTACCTCCTTACATCCTCCCTGAAGGTTCCAGACAAACCATCAAACTCTGGATGTTAACTGACTGACGCCAGTTTTCGTCTTTTTCGTCTTCCAGATATGGCGTCAAACTCCTCCTCCTCCTTTTCAACCATCCTTGTAGTCAGAACCTGTTTAACGACACCACCGAACTCCGTCTTCCTGACGGGGATCAACTTGATCTACATCGTCGTCCTCATCCCGCTGTGCGCCGTCGTCCTCCACCACGGTGTCCCGCTCCTCTCGTCCCCGGCGGCCATGAGCCACTCCGACTGTTTCAGCTGCCACCTGGTCCTGATCGAGCTGATCGGGACGGTCGGGGGCGGCGCCACCCTCGTCGGTGCCTGGCTCAACGATGACGTCGTGTCGACGACCGGAGTCTTCATCCTCATTTGCACCTGGATCGGACAGGTGTCGCTCCACATCCTCACCTGCGTGGAGCGCTACCTGGCCGTGGTCCATCCCATCACCTACCTGAGGCTGAGGAACGAGGGAGGGATCCGGCTCAGGAACGTCAGCATCGGCGGCGTGTGGCTGCTGTGCGCGGTCGTCACCGCTTTGGCCACTTTGGAGTACATCATTTCCATCGTGAATTATGTCCTGTTGACCTTGGCTTCAATCGTCATCTCCTTCTGCAGCGTCTCGGTTCTCCTGGTCCTGCTCCGTCCAGGTCCGGGTCAGAGCAGGGACAGGGTGGACCGATCCAAGAGGAGGGCGTTCTACACCATTGTGACCATACTGGGAGCGCTGCTGTTGAAGTTTGCCGGGAGTCTGCTTTGGTATGGAGTATATAAGTTGGTTGAGGGTCACTGCATACTGGTCTTCTTCCAGATCTTGCTGGGTCTACCCAGCAGTATGGTTCTGCCGCTGATCTTCCTGCACAGGAAGGGAAAACTGGCGCCTTGCAGGAGGAAGACCCAGTGAAGCTCAGACTCTCTGGCTTCACGTTCAAAATAAAGATTCAGTTTCATGACAAGGTGCTTCCATCAAAGTGATGAAAACCACAGGAAGATCGGGTTAGGGGTAGGGGTAGGGGTAGGGGTAGGATCAGGGTTAGGGGTAAGGGGTACAGGGTACGGGGTACGGCTAGGATCAAGGATAGGGGTAGGGTTGGGATCAGGGTTAGGGGTAGGATCATGATTAGGGTTAGGATCAGGGGTAGAGGGAGGGTTAGGGTTAGGGTCAAGGATAGGGGTAGGATCAGCGTTAAGATCAGGGTTCGGGGTATGGGTAGGGTTAGGAATAGGATTAATGGTAAGGTGTATGGTTAGGATCAGGGTTAGAGGTAGGGTCAGGGGTGAAGGAAGGTTAGGGGTAGGGTTAGGATCAGGGTTAGGGGTACGGTTAGAATAAGGGTTAGGATCTGGGTTTCGGGGTATGGGTACAGTTAGGATAAGGGTTAAGGGCAAGTGGTATGGTTAGGATCAGGGTTAGGGGTAGGGTTAGGATAAGAGTTAGAGGTAAGTGGTACAGCTAGGATCAAGGTTTCGGGGTATGGGTATGGTTAGGATCAGGGTTTCGGGGTATGGGTACGGTTAAGATCAGGGTTTCGGGGTACGGTTATTATCAGGGTTAGGATCAGGGTCAGGGTTAGGAGTAGTGTTAGGGGTAAGGGGTACGGTTTGGATCAGGATCAGGGTTAGGGGTAGGGGTAGGGTTAGTGGTAGGGGTAGGACCAGCTGCAATGATACAAGTCAACACAACGTTTTCCCCCCCGGTGGTCCGTCTCCACAGCAGCGGTGCTCAGAGCCACTGATATCGTAGGTTTTTGAAAATGGCACCCGAGGTGGAAAAACAAAAGCTCAGGAAAACGTGACTTTTTGAAACCACTCAGGCTCAGTCGTAGTGTAAACGGGCGAAAACAGAACTTTCTGGTCACGCTGGGTCGCTGTCCCCACGTAAACGGGCGAAAATGAGACTTTCTGGAAACGGTCAGACGCTAACGTCGTCTAAATGAGCTAAAGTTCGTCTTTTTCCACATTATGCATCTTGGATTATTGTTTCTGCTCTTTCATCTCTTTAAATCTGCATTTCCTCATCGGTTCAACATTATTAGCCACATTAACAATTTTAAGCTTTTTTAAAAACATTTTTAGTAGTTTTTATTCTTATAGCTGTTTGGGGTTTTGGCTTGTTTGTGTACTTTTAGCTATTTTAGCAGTTTTTAGTCATCCTGGCTGTTTTTGCAGTTTTACTTTTAGCCAGAGTATTTTAGTAAAACGGTGTGATATCGACCTAAAAAATACAAACGTAAGCAAAATGTTTATTTACGTAGAACTTTGTGGGAGATTCCAGGAGCCGCTCTAGAGCCACATGTGGCTCTAGAGCGGCGGGTTGCAGACGCCTGCTGCACGTTCACGCTGCCAATTGAAGCGGTTTAATTAAGTTGGTCCAAGTGTTTCCAACCATTTTGCTTTTTAAAAGTACAACCTATATATATGGTTAATCCCTTCTTTTCACATAAACCAGCTGCGACTCTCCACAAACCATGAATCCTGGAATCTCCGTCCACAGAGGACTGTTTATGGTAATGTTTGAGAATTTTAACATGATCACAGATATTTCGTCTTTAATTATAGTACAACTTATTGATTTATGCCAATGGAAAGTTTTTCTTAATTAATTGAATTAAAAAGCATCGGTGATGTAATCCTGCCTGGACGTGTCCTGAACCAACATCAATAAACCACCGCAGTCAAAGTGGATGAATTTGTGTCGCTGAAGTCGTCATTGGTTATTTGTCATTTTGTGCTCGACGTGATTTCTGATGCAAATGAGTCTTTGAATTTGAATGAGGTGGTACCGGCCCTTTAACTGAAGCAGACCGGACTCAGGTCTTCACAGAGGAGAGAGACTCCAGATCAAAGACAAACACCCTCAAGGTTCGTCATCTGTTTCTTTACTTTTCTCAACTCTTTGATCTTTTGCCCTCCATTTTTTTCTTATTTGACCCTTTTTACCCTTTTGTCTTATTTCTTCTTTTCCTTTTTCTTCCATTTTTCCATTTTTCTTTCTTTCTGTTTGTATAGTTTTGCCTATTTTCCAGTTTTTATTTTACATATCAAGATAATCAGATTTCAAATATTTAGCAAAAGTCAGACATCCGTGTCGATACAAGGACAAAAAGGTGGTTTCAGGTGGAGATCGTCAGGTGGAGATTGTCGGGTGGAGATCGTCAGGTGGAGATCGTCAGGTGTAGATCGTCAGGTGGAGATCATCAGGTGGAGATCGTCAGGTGGAGCTCGTCAGGTGGAGATTGTCGGGTGGAGATTGTCGGGTGGAGATCGTCGGGTGGAGATCATCGGGTGGAGATTGTCAGGTGGAGATCATTGGGTGGAGATCGTCAGGTGGAGATTGTCGGGTGGAGATCGTCGGGTGGAGATCGTCGGGTGGAGATCGTCGGGTGGAGATCGTCAGGTGGAGATCGTCAGGTGGAGATCGTCAGGTGGAGATCAATGTTCAGGAGTTTCCGTGACGCTGAGACGTCAAGAAACCGGGTTCAGTTCCACCAAGTGTAAATGGGTTTGTGTGACGGTACCGAGGGACTTCCTTCACAAGGTTCTAAAAGCACATTAGAGACCAGCGTCAACAACTAGAACTGGGTCCTATAGGTTGTAATTTTCCCGTGAGGATTCTGGCGGAAGCACTTTAAATATCTATGTCTTTTTTTTCATCTTCAGATATGGCGTCAAACTCCTCCTCCTCCAACTCCTCAACCATCTTTGTAGTCAGACCCTGCTTCTTGACGCCACTGCACTCCGTCTTGCTGACGGGGATCAACATGATCTACATCGTCGTCCTCATCCCGCTGTGTGCCGTCATCCTCCACCATGGCGTCCCGCTCCTCTCGTCCCCGGCGGCCATGAGCCACTCCGACTGTTTCAGCTGCCACATGGTCCTGATCGAGCTGATTGGGACGGTAGGGTACATCAGCGCCATCGTCGGTGCCTGGCTCAAAGATGACATCGTGTCGACGACCGGAGTCTTAATCCTCATTTTCAACTGGATCGGACAGACGTCGCTCCACATCCTCACCTGCGTGGAGCGCTACCTGGCCGTGGTCCATCCCATCACCTACCTGAGGCTGAGGAACGAGGGAGGGATCCGGCTCAGGAACGTCAGCATCGGTTGCATGTGGCTGCTTTGCGCGGTCATCACTGGTTTGGCCACGTCGGCGTACATCATTTACATCATGAATTATGTCCTGCTGACCTTGGCTTCAGTCGTCATCTCCTTCTGCAGCGTCTCGGTTCTCCTGGTCCTGCTCCGTCCAGGTCCGGGTCAGAGCAGGGACAGGGTGGACCGATCCAAGAGGAGGGCGTTCTACACCATCATGACCATATCGGGAGCGCTGCTGTTGAAGTTTTCCGGGAATCTGCTATTGATTGAAGCATATATGTCAGTTGATGCACGCTGCATACTGGCCTTCTTCCAGATCTTGCTGGGTCTACCCAGTAGTCTGGTTCTACCGCTGCTCTTCCTGCACAGGAAGGGAAAACTGGCGCCTTGCAGGAGGAAGACCCAGTGAAGCTCAGACTCTCTGGCTTCACGTTCAAAATAAAGATTCAGTTTCATGACAAGGTGCTTCCATCAAAGTGATGAAAACCACAGGAAGATCGGGTTAGGGGTAGGGGTAGGGGTAGGATCAGGGTTAGGGCTAGTGTTAGTATTAGGATCACGGATAAGTGTAAGGTTAGGGTTAGTGTTAGGAGAAGGGTTAGGGGTAAGGAGTACGGGTAGGATCAGGGTTAGGGGTAGGGGTAGGGGTAAGGGGTACAGTTAGGATCAGGCTTAAGGGTAAGGGGTACGGGTAGGATCAGGGTTAGGGGTAAAGGGTATGGTTATGATCAGGATTAGGGGTAGGGTTAGGTGTACAGTTAGGATCAGGGTTAGGGGTAGGTTTAAGGGAAAGGGGTACAGTTAGGATCAGGTTTAGGGGTAGGGTTAAAGGTAAGGGGTACAGTTAGGATAAGGGTTAGGGGTAGGGTTAGGTGAAAGGGGTACAGTTAGGATCAGGGATAGGGGTAGGGTTAGGGGTGAGGGCTAAAGGGTTCAGTTAGGATCCGGGTTATTGGTAGGGTTAGGATCAGGGTTAGAGGTAAGGGGTACAGTTAGGATCAGGGTTAGGGGTAGGTTTAAGGGAAAGGGGTACAGGTAGGATAAGGTTTAGGGGTAGGGTTAGGGGTAAGGGGTACAGTTAGGATCAGGTTTAGACGTAGGGTTAGGGCTGGGGGAGGGTTAGGGTTAGGTTTAGGGTCAAGGATAGGGGTAGGATCAGTGTTAAGATCAGGGTTCGGGGTATGGGTAGGGTTAGGGGTAAGGGGTACGGAGTACGGCTAGGATCAAGGATAGGGTTAGGGTTAGGATCAGGGGTAGGGGTAGGATCAGCGTTAAGATCAGGGTTCGGGGTATGGGTAGGGTTAGGAATAGGATTAGGGGTAAGGGGTACGGGATAAGGTTAGGATCAGGGTTAGGAGTAGTGTTAGGGGTAAGGGGTACGGTTTGGATCAGGATAAGGGTTAGGGGTAAGTGGTACAGTTAGGATCAGGGTAAGGGTTAGGGGTAGGGGTAGGGTTAGTGGTAGGGGTAGGACCAGTTGCAATAGTTTCAAGTCAACACAACGTTTTCCCTCCCGGTGGTCTGTCTCCACAGCAGCGGTGCTCAGAGACACTGATATCGTAGGTTTTTGAAAGTAGCACCCAAGGTGGAAAAACAAAAGCTCAGGAAAACGTGACTTTCTGAAACCGCTCAGGCTCAGTCGTAGTGTAAACGGGCGAAAACAGCACTTTCTGGTCACGCTGGGTCACTGTCCCCACGTAAACGGGCGAAAATGAGACTTTCTGGAAACGGTCAGACGCTAACGTCGTCTAAATGAGCTAAAGTTCGTCTTTTTCCACATTATGCATCTTGGATTATTGTTTCTGCTCTTTCATCTCTTTAAAGCTGCATTTCCTCATCGGTTCAACATTATTAGCCACATTAACAATTTTAAGCTTTTTTAAAAACATTTTTAGTAGTTTTTGTTCTTATAGCTGTTTGGGGTTTTGGTTTGTTTGTGTAGTTTTAGCTATTTTAGCAGTTTTTAGTCATCCTGGCTGTTTTTGCTGTTTTACTTTTAGCCAGAGTATTTTAGTAAAACGGTGTGATATCGACCTAAAAAATACAAACGTAAGCAAAATGTTTATTTACGTAGAACTTTGTGGGAGATTCCAGGAGCCGCTCTAGAGCCACATGTGGCTCTAGAGCGGCGGGTTGCAGACGCCTGCTGCACGTTCACACTGCCAACTGAAGCAGTTTAATTAAGTTGGTCCAAGTGTTTCCAACCATTTTGCTTTTTAAAAGTACAACCTATATATATGGTTAATCCCTTCTTTTCACATAAACCAGCTGCGACTCTCCACAAACCATGAATCCTGGAATCTCCGTCCACAGAGGACTGTTAATGGTAATGTTTGAGAATTTTAAGATGATCACAGATATTTCACCTTTAAGTATAAAACAACTTATTGATTTATGCCAATGGAAAGTTTGTCTTTATGAATTGAATTAAAAAGCATCGGTGATGTAATCCTGCCTGGACGTGTCCTGAACCAACATTAATAAACCACCACAGTCAAAGTGGATGAATTTGTGTCGCTGAAGTCGTCATTGGTTATTTGTCATTTTGTGCTCGACGTGATTTCTGATGCAAATGAGTCTTTGAATTTGAATGAGGTGGTACCGGCCCTTTAACTGAAGCAGACCGGACTCAGGTCTTCACAGAGGAGAGAGACTCCAGATCAAAGACAAACACGCTCAAGGTTCGTCGTCTGTTTCTTTACTTTTCTCAACTCTTTGATCTTTTGCTCTCCATTTTTTCTTATTTGACCTTTTTTTTACCCTTTTTTCTTATTTCTTATTTTCCTTTTTCTTCCATTTTTCCATTTTTCCCTATTTCTTTCTTTCTGTTTGTATAGTTTTGCCTATTTTACGGTTTTTATTTTCCATATCAAGATAATCAGATTCAAATATTTAGCAAAAGTCAGACATCCGTGTCGATACAAGGACAAAAAGGTGGCTTGAGGTGGAGATCGTCAGGTGGAGCTTGTCGGGTGGAGATCGTCGGGTGGAGATCGTCAGGTGGAGATCGTCAGGTGGAGATCGTCTCTCTCCACATCAAAGCCTCCCTTTGATGTTTTGATGCAGTTTAGGCTGTGGAATGTTTCCTGGTGTTTAGTTGACTTTGTACGGTCAACCAGCAACCTGTGTCGTTGCCTCACTACTCCTTTCATGTCACATGATGGATCATTAGTCTTTTCATCCCACTTTATTAAAGTCCTGCTCATGAGGGGTGGAGTCTGTTATCGGCGCAGGGCAGCGGAGTTGCGGGTCTTTGGGTGTCGCTGTTTGAAAAAACCCAGAATGAGAGGAAGAAGCAGAGGAAGAAGGAGAGGGAGAAGAAGGAGAAGTAGAAGGAGGAGAAGTAGCAGGAGAGCTATCCACGACATACTCCTACAAGTTTAAAGGTACTCTACTGGAACCTTTAGTTAAAATCTACTTCCCTTAAAACTCTAATTTCTGTTCAGAAAATCAATGAAAACTCGACCATTTCTGCTCATTTCAACCTGCAGTTTTGCAAATCCTTACATCCTTACATCCTTACATCCTTACCTCCTTACATCCTCCCTGAAGGTTCCAGACAAACCATCAAACTCTGGATGTTAACTGACTGACGCCAGTTTTCGTCTTTTTCGTCTTCCAGATATGGCGTCAAACTCCTCCTCCTCCTTTTCAACCATCCTTGTAGTCAGAACCTGTTTAACGACACCACCGAACTCTGTCTTCCTGACGGGGATCAACATGGTCTACATCGTCGTCCTCATCCCGCTGTGCGCCGTCGTCCTCCACCACGGCGTCCCGCTCCTCTCGTCCCCGGCGGCCATGAGCCACTCCGACTGTTTCAGCTGCCACCTGGTCCTGATCGAGCTGATCGGGACAGTCGGGGGCGGCGCCACCCTCGTCGGTGCCTGGCTCAACGATGACGTCGTGTCGAAGGCCGGATTCCTCGCCCTCATTTGCACCTGGATCGGACAGGCGTCGCTCCACATCCTCACCTGCGTGGAGCGCTACCTGGCCGTGGTCCATCCCATCACCTACCTGAGGCTGAGGAACGAGGGAGGGATCCGGCTCAGGAACGTCAGCATCGGCAGCGTGTGGCTGCTGTGCGCGGTCGCCACCGCTTTGGCCACGTCGGAGTACATCATTTCCATCGTGAATTATGTCCTGCTGACCTTGGCTTCAATCGTCATCTCCTTCTGCAGCGTCTCGGTTCTCCTGGTCCTGCTCCGTCCAGGTCCGGGTCAGAGCAGGGACAGGGTGGACCGATCCAAGAGGAGGGCGTTCTACACCATTGTGACCATACTGGGAGCGCTGCTGTTGAAGTTTGCCGGGAATCTGCTTTGGTATGGAGTATATAAGTTGGTTGAGGGTCACTGCATACTGGTCTTCTTCCAGATGTTGCTGGGTCTACCCAGCAGTATGGTTCTGCCGCTGATCTTCCTGCACAGGAAGGGAAAACTGGCGCCTTGCAGGAGGAAGAGCCAGTGAAGCTCAGACTCTCTGGCTTCACGTTCAAAATAAAGATACAGTTTAATGACAAGGTGCTTCCATCAAAGTGATGAAAACCACAGGAAGATAGGGTTAGGGGTAGGGGTAGGATCAGGGTTAGGGGTAAGAGGTACAGGGCACGGGGTACAGGGTACGGGGTACGGTTAGGATCAAGGATAGGGGTAGGGTTAGGATCAGGGTTAGGGGTAGGATCATGATTAGGGTTAGGATCAGGGGTAGAGGGAGGGTTAGGGTTAGGGTCAAGGATAGGGGTAGGATCAGCGTTAAGATCAGGGTTCGGGGTATGGGTAGGGTTAGGAATAGGATTAATGGTAAGGTGTATGGTTAGGATCAGGGTTAGAGATAGGGTCAGGGGTGAAGGAAGGTTAGGGGTAGGGTTAGGATCAGGGCTAGGGGTACGGTTAGAATAAGGGTTAGGATCTGGGTTTCGGGGTATGGGTACGGTTAAGATCAGGGTTTCGGGGTATGGTTATTATCAGGGTTAGGATCAGGGTCAGGGTTAGGAGTAGTGTTAGGGGTAAGGGGTACGGTTTGGATCAGGGTCAGGGTTAGTGGTAGGGTTAGGACCAGGTGCAATGATACAAGTCAACACAACGTTTTCCCTCCCGGTGGTCCGTCTCCACAGCAGCGGTGCTCAGAGCCACTGATATCGTAGGTTTTTGAAAATGGCACCCGAGGTGGAAAAACACGTGTCCCAACGTAAACGGGCGAAAAAGAGACTTTCTGGAAACGGTCAGACGCTAACGTCGTTTAAATGAGCTAAAGTTCGTCTTTTTCCACATTATGCATCTTGGATTATTGTTTCTGCTCTTTCATCTCTTTAAAGCTGCATTTCCTCATCGGTTCAACATTATTTGCCACATTAACAATTTTAAGCTTTTTTAAAAACGTTTTTAGTAGTTTTTATTCTTATAGCTGTTTGGGGTTTTGGCTTGTTTGTGTACTTTTAGCTATTTTAGCAGTTTTTAGTCATCCTGACTGTTTTTGCAGTTTTACTTTTAGCCAGAGTATTTTAGTAAAACGGTTTGATATCGACCTAAAAAATACAAACGTAAGCAAAATGTTTATTTACGTAGAACTTTGTGGGAGATTCCAGGAGCCGCTGAAGAGCCACATGTGGCTCTAGAGCGGCGGGTTGCAGACGCCTGCTGCACGTTCACGCTGCCAATTGAAGCAGTTTAATTAAGTTGGTCCAAGTGTTTCCAACCATTTTGCTTTTTAAAAGTACAACCTATATATATGGTTAATCCCTTCTTTTCACATAAACCAGCTGCGACTCTCCACAAACCATGAATCCTGGAATCTCCGTCCACAGAGGACTGTTTATGGTAATGTTTGAGAATTTTAACATGATCACAGATATTTCACCTTTAATTATAGTACAACTTATTGATTTATGCCAATGGAAAGTTTTTCTTTATGAATTGAATTAAAAAGCATCGGTGATGTAATCCTGCCTGGACGTGTCCTGAACCAACATTAATAAACCACCGCAGTCAAAGTGGATGAATTTGTGTCGCTGAAGTCGTCATTGGTTATTTGTCATTTTGTGCTCGACGTGATTTCTGATGCAAATGAGTCTTTGAATTTGAATGAGGTGGTACCGGCCCTTTAACTGAAGCAGACCGGACTCAGGTCTTCACAGAGGAAAGAGACTCCAGATCAAAGACAAACACCCTCAAGGTTCGTCGTCTGTTTCTTTACTTTTCTCAACTCTTTGATCTTTTGCTCTCCATTTTTTCTTGTTTGACCCTTTTGACCCTTTTTCTTATTTCTGCTTTTCCTTTTTCTTCGATTTTTCCCTCTTTTTTCCATATTTCTTTCTTTCTGTTTGTATAGTTTTGCCTATTTTCCAGTTTTTATTTTCCATATCAAGATAATCAGATTTCAAATATTTAGCAAAAGTCAGACATCCGTGTCGATACAAGGACAAAAAGGTGGCTTGAGGTGGAGATCGTCAGGTGGAGATTGTCGGGTGGAGATCGTCAGGTGGAGATCGTCAGGTGGAGATCGTCAGGTGGAGATCATCAGGTGGAGATCGTCGGGTGGAGATCGTCGGGTGGAGATTGTCGGGTGGAGATCGTCAGGTGGGGATCGTCAGGTGGAGATCGTCGGGTGGAGATCAATGTTCAGGAGTTTCCGTGACGCTGAGACGTCAAGAAACCGGGTTCAGTTCCACCAAGTTTAAATGGGTTTGTGTGACGGTACCGAGGGACTTCCTTCACAAGGTTCTAAAAGCACATTAGAGACCAGCGTCAACAACTAGAACTGGGTCCTACAGGTTCTAATTTTCCCGTGAGGATTCTGGCGGAAGCACTTTAAATATCAATGTCTTTGTTTTCGTCTTCCAGATATGGCGTCAAACTCCTCTTCCTCCTTTTCAACCATCCTTTTAGTCAGACATTGCTACACGACACTTCCACACTCCGTCTTCCTGACGGGGATCAACATGGTCTACATCGTCGTCCTCATCCCGCTGTGTGCCGTCGTCCTCCACCACGGCGTCCCGCTCCTCTCGTCCCCGGCGGCCATGAGCCACTCCGACTGTTTCAGCTGCCACATGGTCCTGATCGAGCTGATCGGGACGGTCGGGTATATCAGCGCCCTCGTCGGCGCCTGGCTCAAAGATGACGTCGTGTCGATGGCCGGAGCCTTCATCCTCATTTTCAACTGGATCGGACAGGCGTCGCTCCACATCCTCACCTGCGTGGAGCGCTACCTGGCCGTGGTCCATCCCATCACCTACCTGAGGCTGAGGAACGAGGGAGGGATCCGGCTCAGGAACGCCAGCATCGGCGGCGTGTGGCTGCTGTGCGCGGTCGCCACCGCTTTGGCCACGTCGCCGAACATCCTTAAAATCGGGAATTATGTCCTGTTGACCTTGGCGTCAGTCGTCATGTCCTTCTGCAGCGTCTCGGTTCTCCCGGTCCTGCTCCGTCCAGGTCCGGGTCAGAGCAGGGACAGGGTGGACCGATCCAAGAGGAGGGCGTTCTACACCATCATGACCATACTGGGAGCGCTGCTGTGGAAGTTTGCCGGGAATCTGATTTGGATTGGAGCATATGTGTCAGTTGATACACACTGCATACTGGCCTTCTTCCAGATCTTGCTGGGTCTACCCAGTAGTCTGGTTCTACCGCTGCTCTTCCTGCACAGGAAGGGAAAACTGGCGCCTTGCAGGAGGAAGACCCAGTGAAGCTCAGACTCTCTGGCTTCACGTTCAAAATAAAGATTCAGTTTCATGACAAGGTGCTTCCATCAAAGTGATGAAAACCACAGGAAGATCGGGTTAGGGGTAGGGGTAGGGGTAGGGTTTGGGTTAGGATCGGGGTAGGATCAGGGTTAGGGGTAAGGGGTACAGTTAGGATCAGGATTAGGGGTAGGGTTAGGGGTAAGGGGTACAGTTAGGATCAGGATTAGGGGTAGGGTTAGGGGTAAGGGGTACAGTTAGGATCAGGGCTAGGGGTAAGGGGTACAGATAGGATCAGGGTTAGGGGTAGGGATAGGGGTAAGGGGTACGGTTAGGATCAGGATTAGGGGTAGGGTTAGGGGTAAGGGGTACAGTTAGGATCAGGGCTAGGGGTAAGGGGTACAGTTAGGATCAGGGTTAGGGGTAGGGTTAAGGGTAAGGAGTACGGCTAGGATCAGGAGTAGGGGTAGGGTTAGGGGTAAGGGGTACAGTTAGGATCAGGGATAGGGGTAGGGTGAGGGGTAAGGGGTACAGTTAGGATCAGGGTTAGGGGTAGGGTGAGGGGTAAGGGGTACAGTTAGGATCAGGGATAGGGGTAGGGTGAGGGGTAAGGGGTACAGTTAGGATCAGGATTAGGGGTAAGGGGTACAGTTAGGATCAGGATTAGGGGTAGGGTTAGGGGTAAGGGGTACAGTTAGGATCAGGGATAGGGGTTGGGTGAGGGGTAAGGGGTACAGTTAGGATCAGGGTTAGGGGTAGGGTTTGGCTCAGGTTCAATAACTTCACGTCAAAGCACACAGTTCTTATTGAAACCACCACATATCAACATTCGAGCCCAATAGATCCAGTTCAGCTGCTGAGGCCGACATTTCATCTTGTATCTTCTTACCAACTGACAAAGAAAAGGAAAATTCAAACAGGTCTGAAGTTCTACAGGAAGATAGGATCAGGGATAGGGTAGGGTTAGGGATAGGATCAGGGGTAAGGGGTATGCAGTATGTTTAGGCTCAAGGATAGGGTAGGGTTAGCAATTGAAAGCTTTTTTAAAAACGTTTTTAGTAGTTTTTATTCTTATAGCTGTTTAGGGTTTTGGTTTGTTTGTGTACTTTGAGCTATTTTAGCAGTTTTTAGTCATTAGCCAGAGTATTTTAGTAAAACTTTGTGATATCGACCTGAAAAATACAAATATAAGCAAAATGTTTATTTACATAGAACTTTGTGGGAGATTCCAGGAGCCGCTCTAGAGCCACATGTGGCTCTAGAGCGGCGGCTTGCAGACGCCTGCTGTACGTTCACGCTGCCAATTGAAGCAATTCAATTAAGTTGGTCAATTAAATCATTAAATTATATTCAATTAAGTATTTCCAACCATGTTGCTTTCTAAAAGTGCAACACTTTTCACCACTAGGGGGCCTCTGTCAAGATAAACAGAAACGCTTTCGGCGCTGAGAATCATGAAATCAAGGCTGGAATCCTGCTGACTTTGCATTAAAAGTTCAATTAAAATCCAGCGGCTCTGAGTTGTTCCTTTAAAGTCCCAGTGAAATGAAGGTTCCACCTCCAGAACTCTCTGGTGTCTCTTCTAGAACGTTTTCCTGCTAACTGGCTGAAGGTCAAATGTTAAAACACGACAATCTGAGAGAAAATAGCCGATAAACGTTGGTATTTCCTCTGCTGGGCGGAGCTTCTGACAATAACAGAGTGACATCATGAGTTGTGCACACGCCCAAGTTGTGTTTACATTATGGAGGATCAGAGTTTTGACCACGAAGAGGCTGAATTGAACCAGATTTCATCATCGTGGTCATTTCAAACCCAGTGATTGATGAAGAAGACACAGAAGGTGGTTCTGCCATCGGTGACCCCGTCTGGAACATGTTTGAGGAAGCAGAAGACGCTTCGTCCTCCATTCGTCCTCGTCTCCTCGCCTCAGCAGCCGCCAGTTTTCACCTTTGAGGCTTTGAGGCTCCTGACTTTTGGCAGAACGACCGACTTCCTGGATCCAACATGTCCAAGAGCTAGAAGACTGAATCACCGGAGACGAGTCCAGGTATTACTTGATTATCTACTAGCCGCCCGAGCTAGCGGCTATCCGCTAGCCACGCAAGCTAACGGCTAGCCGCTCTCGCCACCCGTGCTCCTTTCCTCCTCTCTGGTCTCTTCCAGGCTCAATCTTTCGTCAAGGCTCATAAAACGCCGACTAGAACTTCAAAACACTGTAAAAACTTGGATATTTAAGAGGAAACAAGCCGATATAAACACAACAGATCGAGATCTGCACAACTCGTGATGTCACACATAGGCTCCGCCCACGGCGGAGAAGGATTCCCCCGACTTCCTCGGCTGGAGATTCAAAATTCAAATAACTTTGTTATGTGACAACAGTGGAGGGGCAGAGTCGGAGGAACCTTACAAGTAGAACCACAACTATCGTTCTTTGTAAAGTAGTTTGTTACATTTCACTGGTACTTTAAGGTTCTCATGTCGTCCATCAGTGGTCTGGGGAGGTGAAATGTGGCGAGGCGGCCGGCCGTCCGTCCGGACATTTGCCTGCGGAGATGAACCGTGTCGAGCGACGCGCTAATTGAGCTTCCTTTGTTTGGTTTTGTTTGATTTTATTTTGTTAACGACATGCAAAACCGCCGCCAGCGGCACTTCCTCCTGTCGCGGGGATGTTTTTAAATCAGTGGGATGCGGACGGCAGGACGGAGGAGGACAGACGCTCTGGACCACAGGACACATCGTCTCGTCTCGTCTCATCTCGTCTCACATTCTGCCTCCATTCACTGGTTTTCACATTTGGTGTGAGTAAAGACTCTTTTAAAAAAAATATTTGAACATTATTCATAACGTCTGTAGCGCCGGGGCCACGTGTAATAGATTACGTCGATTAGGAAAATATTTTCAAAAATGTGCGTCGGCTCCTGTGAATTTGAATTGAAATAGTTCCATTGTTGTAATCCTCTGTTCATTTTATTTTGTTGAACGTACCTCTGATATCAGGAGGTTTTATTTTGCACCGCTTAATTCTGACTTTAATTTTATTTTGGAATTTGGAGAGATTTTAGGAGAGACGCTGTACGGATGTGTTGAAGAAATGAGGTTGAAATGTTTTATAAATCAAACTTTTTATGTTCAGAAGGTCTAGAATAAAGTATATTCATTGGAAAGTGATTTAAATAAAAGTCATTTTGGTAATCGGGTTGAAAAATAGTCGCCAGGTTATTACACTATGGAATGTTCCACACCTGTGAAATATATATATATATATATACTGTATATACTCTATAGATAGAGAGATAGATAGATAGAGAGATAGATAGATAGAGAGATAGAGAGATAGAGAGATAGAGAGATAGAGAGATAGAGAGATAGATAGATGATAGATAGATGATAGATAGATGATAGATAGATAGATAGATAGATAGATAGATAGATAGATTATATACGTTTCTATAAGTTTCTATATATATATTTGACGTGTTCCTGCCACATCAACAGAGCTCAGAATTCCAAAATAAAAGCATAAGTGTATCATCACTGTGGGCCACCGGTGCAGATACAACTGACTGCTTTTCCTCCTCCTCTCCTCCTCGTCTCCTCGTCTCCTCATCTCCTCCTCATCTCCTCCTCCTCTCCTCCTCTCCTCTCCTCCTCTCCTCCTCGTCTCCTCCTCCTCTCCTCTCCTCCTCCTCTCCTCCTCTCCTCCTCTGCTCCTCGTCTCCTCGTCTCCTCGTCTCCTCCTCCTCTCCTCCTCGTCTCCTCGTCCTCTCCTCCTCGTCTCCTCGTCCTCTCCTCCTCGTCTCCTCTCCTCCTCTCCTCCTCGTCTCCTCTCCTCCTCGTCTCCTTGTCTCCTCGTCCTCTCCTCCTCTCCTCCTCGTCTCCTTGTCTCCTCGTCCTCTCCTCCTCGTCTCCTTGTCTCCTCGTCCTCTCCTCCTCGTCTCCTCGTCCTCTCCTCCTCGTCTCCTTGTCTCCTCGTCCTCTCCTCCTCATCTCCTCTTCTCCTCTCCTCCTCGTCTCCTTGTCTCCTCGTCCTCTCCTCCTCTCCTCCTCGTCTCCTTGTCTCCTCGTCCTCTCCTCCTCTCCTCCTCATCTCCTCCTCCTCTCCTCCTCGTCTCCTTGTCTCCTCGTCTCCTCCTCCTGCTCTCCTCCTCTCCTCCTCTCCTCCTCGTCTCCTCGTCGTCTCCTCCTCTCCTCCTCGTCTCCTTGTCTCCTCGTCCTCTCCTCCTCGTCTCCTTGTCTCCTCCTCCTCTCCTCCTCCTCTCCTCCCCTCTCCTCTCCCCCTCTCCTCCTGCTCTCCTCCTCTCCTCCTCTCCTCCTCCAGATGTTGCTGACCTCCTTCTCCCCCAACGCCTCCCTGCCGTTCTTCCTCACCTGCTCCTCCTCCACAATGAGCTCCTTCGTCAGAACCTCCTGGAGCGTCGCCAGCACCGTCCTCCTCCTCCCTCTCTGCACCTTCATCCTCTGTCACGCAGCCCGGCAGTGTAGGAAGGAGCACTCCTCCTGCTCCTCCTCCTCCTCCTCCTCCTCCTCCTCCTCCACGACTCACTCGGACTGCATCACCTACAACATGGCCGCCATGGAGCTGCTCGGCATGTTGGGGAACGCCGTCGTCAGCTCGGGCCTCTGGAGGAGAGACGTCGTCGTGGCGTTCGTCGGCACGGCGATCGTGGTGTTCATCTGGTACGGCCAGGTGCTGTTCCACACGCTCACCTGCGTGGAGCGCTACCTGGCCGCGGTGCGTCCCGTGGCCTACCGCCGGCTGAGGAGCCGCGGCGGGATCCGCGTCCGGAACGCCGCCGTCGGCGGCGTGTGGCTGCTGTGCGCCGCCGCCACCGCCGTGTTCAACGTGGACCGGATGTTCTTCGTCGTGGGGTTCTTCGAACTGATCGTCGCCATGGCCGCCGTCTCCTTCTGCAGCGTGGCGGTTCTCCTGGTGCTGCTCCGCCCGGGTCCGGGCCAGAGCCGGGACCGGGTGGACCGGTCCAAGAGGAGGGCGTTCTACACCATCGTGACCATACTGGGCGCGCTGCTGCTGAGGTTCGTGGGGAATCTGCTCCTGCTGGGGATGGGGGTGTCCGAGGAAGGGGGCCACTGCGTCCTGGCCGCGTCCCAGCTGTGGCTGGGTCTGCCCAGCAGCCTGGTTCTGCCGCTGCTCTTCCTGCACCGCAGGGGGCGACTGGCGTCCTGCGGGACGAAGACGCCGTGACGCTCGGACAAAAAGTCACCTCTCCAAAATGTCCATCTCTGAAACTTCCATGTCAAGAAGGTCCGTCTCCAAAAGATCAGTTTCCAAAAGGTCCGTCTCCAAAAGTTCAGTTTCCAAAACGTCCATCTCCTGAACGACCGTCTCCAAAAGGAGCAGCCTGGTTCTGCCGCTGCACTGCAGGGGACGACTGGCGTCCTGCGGGACGAAGACCCCGTGACGCTCGGACGCTCTGGCAGGAAGTCGGTTCATGTTCTGGAATGAAGGTCCAGGATGGTCGAATGGGTCCCAAAACGCAACGTCTTAAAAATGTCCATGTTCCAAACGTCCATGCTTGAAATGTCCTTCGGCGCAACGTCCGTGTCCCAAATGTACTTGTGTGAAACGTCTGTGGCTGAAATGTCCGTCTCTCAGACACGGACGTCTCTGAGACGGTTGTTTTGGACAGGGATGTTTTGGACAAGTGAGAAGTTGTGAAGACAGGAGGTTCAGACGTGGACGTTTCAAATGTCCGTGTCCAAAAAGTCCCTCTCCAAAATGTCCATCTCTGAAACTTACATGTCCAAAATCTATGTCTCCAAAAGATCAGTTTCCAAAACGTCCATCTCCAGAACGACCGTCTCCAAAAGGAACAGCCTGGTTCTGCCGCTGCACCGCAGGGGACGACTGGCGTCCTGCGGGACGAAGATGCCGTGACGCTCGGACGCTCTGGCAGGAAGTCGGTTCACGTTCTGGAATGAAGGTCCAGGACGGTCGAATGTGTCCCAAAAGGCAAGGTGTCAAAAATTCCAAAGTGAATGTGAAGACAGGAGGTTCAGATGTGGACGTTTCAAATGTCCGTGTCCAAAAAGTCCCTCTCCAAAATGTCCATCTCTGAAACGTACATGTCCAAAAGGTCTGTCTCCAAAAGATCAATCTCTAGAGCGTTCATCTCCAAAAGTTCAGTCTCCAAAATCTATGTCTCCAAAAGATCAGTTTCCAAAACCTCCATCTCCTGAACGACCGTCCATGTTCCAAATGTCCAATCTCGAAATGTCCTTCGGCGGAACGTCCGTGTCCTAAATGTACTTGTGTGAAATGTCTGTGGCTGAAATGTCCGTCTCTCAGACACGGACGTCTCTGAGACGGTTGTTTCGGACGTGGACGTTTTGGACAGGGACGATTTGGACAAGTGAGAAGTTGTGAAGACAAGCGGTTCAGACGTGGACGCTTCAAATGTCCGTGTCCAAAAAGTCCCTCTCCAAAATGTCCATCTCTGAAACGTTCCATGTCCAAAAAGGTCTGTCTCCAAAAGATCCGTTTCCAAAACGTCCATCTCCAGAACGACTGTCTCCAAAACGTCCGTCTGTCCTCGCCTCTGTGTGTTTGTCACAGTGTCCTGATTGGGACGTGTCCTCACTGACCTCCTCCTTCCTCGTCATGGCGGCTGAGACAGGAAGTGTCTCTTCAGTCCGTCCAGAGGTCTTAGTGTAACTTCAGTCAACGGGACGACTGTCCAACGGGACGACTGTCCAACGGGACGGCCGTCCAACGGGACGGCCGTCCAACGGGACGACTGTCCAACGGGACGGTTTGGACTCAATCGGGTGTTTTTAGTTCTTCTGGAGGACAAACTGTCTCGTTGTTTCATCAAATACTTTATATAGCTACAGAGTATCGAGCTTTAAAAGTTTGTCCCTGTTTGTTGTTATTGTCTCTTGGTGTGACGGAGCAACGCCGTCAGCTGCACACATTCACACACACACTCACACACACACTCACACACACACCCAAACATACACGTCACACACCTTTCCTCCCCTCCCTACGTCACATCGAGTCATTCAATCAGTTAATTGCCCTCGTACCGCACTGTTAGCATAGTTAGCTAGTGGTGCACACCTGGCTGCTGTGGTTTACCTGCACAACGTTCACACACACACTCACACACACACACACACACACACACACACAGAACTCTTACCGTGACATGACGCCTCAGAGCAGTGGAGAGCCAAGAGGGGGCGGAGCTAACTCCGTGACTCTGCAGCTCACCAGCACGGAGGTGTGGTCATGTGACCACGAGGCACTTTGGAATAATTATTTAGTTTTATTTCAGAATGGAATTATTTGCTGTGGAAAATGTTTTTGTTTACTTTAGTAGAGAAATTGCGTGTCCTTTTAAAGAAAGGAGGTGAGTATTTGTTTTCCTGGATGTGATTGGCTCGTCTCAAACTCCTGAAAGATCAGGTTTGGTTTGGTTTGGTTTGGTTTTCGCTCCGTAAATATCTTGTTTTGTTTTGGCCACTGAACTGAGCAGCAGCGCGGTTTTGAGGAAAATAAACACACCGTGGACTTGCCTTATGGATCGTGGTGTTATTATTATTATTATTATTATTATTATTATTAGTAGTAGTAGTATTGGGACTGAATGAGAACTCCGACACTCTTCATTTCATTTCATTATTTATTTCATTCATTTAAAACGACGCAACGTTCATACGAATGAAAAGGAGCAGAAAGAAGTCAAACGTATAATGTCCGCCCCTAAAAAACATAAAAATCGTTTACAGTTCCAGTTCATTTCATTTGAGTCGCATGCAGCCGTTTTTTTTTCTCCAAAACATCAAACACAAAATAAATAAATAAATAAATAAATAAACAATCTGCTACACGTCTGTTTCTGTTTGTTTGATCCTTGTAAACCTGAGAACGACTAATAAACCTTCAATTCACCCAAACTGACCTGGTGACGGAGACTTCCTCCACCCTTCCTCCTCCACCCTTCCTCCTCCACCCTTCCTTCTCCACCCTTCCTCCTCCACCCTTCCTTCTCCACCCTTCCTCCTCCACCCTTCCTCATCCACCCTTCCTCCTCCACCCTTCCTCCTCCACCCTTCCTTCTCCACCCTTCCTCCTCCACCCTTCATCCTCCACCCTACCTCGTCCACCCTTCCTCCTCCACCCTACCTCCTCCACCCTTCCTCGTCCACCTTTCCCCCTCCACCCTTCCTCGTCCACCCTACCTCCTCCACCCTTCCTCCTGCACCCTTCCTCCTCCACCCTTCCTCCTCCACCCTTCCTCCTCCACCCTTCCTTCTCCACCCTTCCTCCTCCACCCTTCCTCCTCCACCCTTCCTCGTCCACCCTTCCTCCTCCACCCTTCCTCCTCCACCCTTCCTCGTCCACCCTTCCCCCTCCACCCTTCCTCGTCCACCCTACCTCCTCCACCCTTCCTCCTGCACCCTTCCTCCTCCACCCTTCCTCCTCCACCCTTCCTCCTCCACCCTTCCTCGTCAACCCTTCCTCCTCCACCCTTCCTCCTCCACCCTTCTTCTCCTGATGTCTCATTTAGTCATTTACAGTTTCAGGGTTACTTTCGCTGTGGGAGGTCATGTGGTCCTAATAAAACCTCATCTGCTGCCTCTGATTCCCCCTCCTGGTCTTTCCTCAGTGCCCCTGGTACTCCCTATGTGCCCCTGGTACTCCAGACTTGGACCTCACTTGAACTTTTTACAAAAAGCGTCCTGGTTTGCATGTCGGGACGCGACGGCCTCAAGCCTTCATTTAATTTGAATTAAACAGCCGATCGGGGCTCAAATCACTCGGTGCGATTTGAATAAAGCTCCAGGCTGTCGGGCGAAAACTCATTTGAATTCTGACGGATTATTTGCGTAGCGACGATGTTTGCTATTAATAATAGACTCACTTTGCTTGAGCGTCACGGCTCGTCGGCTCGGCTCGCATTAGTTGCTGTGGTCGATTTAGCAGGTTGAAATGTAGCGTGGGGCCGCTGCCGATGTGCCCCTGAGCAAAAAGCACATGGAAGAAACACATTTCCCTGCAGAAATGAACCGTGAAACAAGATGTACAAAGTCATATTTGTTTGGTTTTTTTTGTGTAACATGCAAAACCCCCCGTCCCGGCCGTCCCGCCACCAGACACGTTTTAAAGTGACTTATTTCAGGCCAGACGTCAGTTTGAGGGAATCGGAGCGTCGGTCCTGCAGCAGGACGGTGGAGGACAAGTCTTTAGACCAGGTGGGTTTACTTGATATTTCTAATCATCTTTTCTTCGCCAGGAATATGAATTTGGCTCCTCATTCAACACACTTTAGGAAAATACCGTCGTCTATTTGCTCTTTGTGGCGCCATCGTTTACGCCTCAATAACAATCTGTAGAAATAATCCACATTTTAGCTGTTGTAACAAAGACTTCTTGGTTCTTGTGGGTTTTTCTTTCTTTAGCTCTAATTTAAAAAAAGCTATTGGCCAAAAATACCTTTAATTTAACAGACAGACAAAAACACCAGTTTGATTAAAAATTGTTAAATTAAAAAAAAAAGGAAAATAGTCCCGCCCTAAATAAACTGGAAAAAACAAGTTTTGATTTAATTTAATTAAATTTTATGTAATTTTATGTAATTTAATTTAATGTAATGTAATGTAATGTAATGTAATGTATTGTAATTTAATTTAATTTAATTTAATTTAATTTAATTTAATTTAATTTAATTTAATTTAATTTAATGTAATGTAATGTAATGTAATGTAATGTAATGTAATTTAATTTAATTTAATTTAATTTAATTTAGTAGAGGATCGGGTACTATGTATTTTATTTTATTATTTTATTTTATTGTAAGTATGTACCAGGTATAGAGTATATTTTTCTAAAATTTTATTCTAAATATATGATGATGGGGGTCGTATTTATTTTATCTTATTACTTTACCTTATTTGAAGTATGTATGGGGTGGTATTTATATATTTTATTTTATTTTTATTTATACTTTTAAGTATGTATGGGGGCGGGGTTAGTATGTTTTGTTTTTTGTTAGATTAAAAAACTAGAAAATAAAATCCCTCCTCCCCAAAAATAAAAGTGAATAAAGAAAAGTTTTGATTTACATTTAGAAAAAGAGAAAATCTGGTTACATTTATTGTCTTCATCCGATTTCAGCCACTTCGTTGTAGGCCTGGTCTCCGTCCTCCGTCCTCCGTCCTCTGGTCTCCGTCCTCCGTCCTCCATCCTCCGTCCTCTGGTCTCCATCCTCCATCCTCCGTCCTCCATCCTCCATCCTCCGTCCTCCGTCCTCTGGTCTCCGTCCTCCGTCCTCTGGTCTCCGTCCTCTGGTCTCCGTCCTCCGTCCTCCGTCCTCCATCCTCTGGTCTCCGTCCTCCGTCCTCTGGTCTCCGTCCTCCATCCTCTGGTCTCCGTCCTCCATCCTCCATCCTCCGGTCTCCGTCCTCCATCCTCCGTCCACTGGTCTCCATCCTCCATCCTCCATCCTCTGGTCTCCGTCCTCCGTCCTCCGTCCTCCATCCTCCGGGTCTCCGTCCTCCATCCTCCATCCTCCATCCTCCGGGTTTCCGTCCTCCATCCTCCGGTCTCCATCCTGCATCCTCCGTCCTCCATCTTCCGGTCTCCATCCTCCGTCCTCCGTCCTCCATCGTCCATCCTCCGTCCTCCATCTTCCGGTCTCCATCCTCCGTCCTCCGTCCTCCATCCTCCATCCTCCGTCCTCCATCTTCCGGTCTCCATCCTCCGTCCTCCGTCCTCCATCCTCCATCCTCCGTCCAACATCCTCCATCCTCCGTCCTCCGTCCAACATCCTCCATCCTCCATCCTCCATCCTCCATCCTCCGTCCTCCATCCTCCGTCCTCCGTCCAACATCCTCCATCCTCCATCCTCCGTCCTCCGTCCAACATCCTCCATCCTCCATCCTCCATCCTCCATCCTCCGTCCTCCATCCTCCGTCCTCCGTCCAACATCCTCCATCCTCCATCCTCCGTCCTCCGTCCTCCGTCCTCCGTCATGTCACTGAACTCCTCCGCCCCCCCCAACAGCTCTGCACCGCCGCCGCCCCCCGACTCCCTCCTCGCCAGCTGCTTCGGCTCCATGTCTGACAACCTCATCTTCCTGGCGTACACCGGCGCCACCGTCCTGCTGGTCCTCCCCGTCGCCGCCGCCGTCCTCCGCGTGGCCCTCGGGCGGCCCCGCGCGTCCGGCAGCCCCGGCGACGCCATCACCTACCACCTGGTGGCGATGGACGCCGTCGGCGCGCTGGGCTGCGTGGGCGTGCACGCCCGGCGCCGCCGCCTGGCGTTGGCGGCGTGCTACGCCTTCTACATCCCCTTGTGCGCGCAGATGCTGTTCCACGTGCTGGCGTGCGCCGAGCGCTACGTGGCCGTCGTCCACCCCGTCGCCTGCCTGCGGCGACGCGGCGGCGGCGGCCTGCGGATCAGAAACGGCCTGCTGTGGGCGGTGTGGCTCGGCGGCGCCGCCAAGACGAGCCTGGCGGCGTCGCAGAGCGTCGACTCCGTCATCCTCCTGTACTTGACGCTGCTGGCCTTCGCCGCGGCGGCGGTTTCCTTCTGCAGCCTCTCGGTGCTACAAGTCCTGAGGCGTCCGGGGCCCGGCGAGCGCCGGGGGGGCCGGAGGGGCCGGGGGGACCGGGACAGGGTCCCTCCGTCCAAGCAGAGGTCGTTTGACACCATCGCCGCCATCGCGGCGTCGCTGCTGCTGAGGTTCCTGGGCAGCCTGGTCTGCACGTCCCTGTACCTGCTGGTGGACCTCAGCGGCCGCCAGCTCTGCGCCGTGATCCAGGCCGGGTACTGGTTCTGTCTGCCCAGCAGCCTGGTTCTGCCGCTGCTGTTCCTCCACCGAGCCACACGGCGGCGCTGCAGCCGGCGCGGGACCGGAGGGAGACAGGCCGTCCCACCTTTGGAAAACAAAGAGTGTGACGCTGGAGAAGCAGAACCTGGAGCGCCGACAGAATCTGGTTAATATCCTGTTGAAACCGCTGGTTGCCAGATCAGAGTGACGGTTTCCAGCCCAGTCAGGTTTAGGCTCCGCCCACTCCAATAAAAGAAACAAAACAGCCCAAACCACCAAGATGCACCAGCCTACGTGTTTTTATCCCGTCATACAGCAAAATGTGGCAACGCTGGCTACGTTAGCATGTAGCCGGGTTGCGCGTAGCTAGCGATTTGGTTTGTGTATCAACTGTTTTTATTATTGTTTTTATTTTTTCCCCTTGTCCTGTTTTGTAACTCGATTCAGAGTCTCCCCATGTTGCTGCTTTTATTAGAACTGGGGGGATCAAAGAGAGAGAGAGAGTGGGGGGGATCAAAGAGAGAGAGAGTCGGGGGGATGGAGGGCTCAAAGAGAGAGAGAGAGAGAGAGAGAGAGTGGGGGGATGGGGGGCTCAAAGAGAGAGAGAGTGGGGGGATCAAAGAGAGAGAGTGGGGAATGGGGGGGCTCAAAGAGAGAGAGAGAGAGAGAGAGAGAGCGAGTGGGGGGGATGGGGGGCTCAAAGAGAGAGAGAGAGAGAGAGAGAGAGAGAGAGAGAGAGAGAGAGAGATATGGGGGTTGGGGGGCTCAAAGAGAGAGGGGGGTTGGGGGGCTCAGAGAGAGAGAGAGAGTGGGGGGGATCAAAGAGAGAGAGTGGGGGGGATCAAAGAGAGAGAGTGGGAGATGGGGGGCTCAAAGAGAGAGAGAGAGAGAGAGAGAGATGGGGGTTGGGGGCTCAGAGAGAGAGAGAGAGAGAGAGGGGGGGGGGGGTTGGGGGGGGACAAACAAGGTAAAACCAACACACCTCAATAAAAACCAGCCCAAATTTCAGCCTGTTTAGAAATAATGCTAAAACCATAAAACTATGATTATATGAATTATATTAAACTAATTCTATTGTATGAAATGACGTCAGGCGGTTTGTTAAAGACGAGCGACAGAATGGAAAGAAGGCGGAGCCTGATGCTCCACACCTTTTGAAACAAAACATAGATTTAGTATAAAACATGATTTAAAAAACAAACAAACAAACATTGGAAGCAGACGCTGGACCGCAGGTGGGTGTTGTTGTTTCCTCTGTTTTGCATAAACGCCGTCGTTCAGCAGGTTGTTGTTTCCGCTGCTTCTGCAAACTGCTGCAACGACTTCATGGCGACGCACTTCTGAAAAGGTGGGCACTTTTTAGAACCTTTCATCTCTGGGGCAAAGCTTCTCATTTAACAAAATAAAAGCCTGAGTGGGTTAAAAGAAAAGGGACACATGTCGGTGTCGAACAGCTCAAAAGTAAATGTTGTTTTGTTGGAGTGCAACTTTTGTTCTTAACTATTTTCATGCAAAACTTCCAGAGCGTTTGATTGATGAGTCACTGAAAACAAAACTTTTTGAAAACGGCACTTTCTCAAACTTTCTGAAAATGCTCCGATTCCATGGACACACAAAAACCCTGCAACTTTTTGAAAACGGCACCCAAGGTGGAATTTTTTCAAAAATGCTCCATCACTGTCTCCATGAAAACTGGAATAATGCAACTTTTTGAAAATGGAGCTTTTCAAAAACACTGTCATTCTGTCTGTCGAAACAGAAAAAAATATGTGCAACTATTCAAAAAATAATGCCCAAAGTGGAACTTTTTGAAAATGGAAACGGGGGAAAACCAAGGTGGAAATACGCAAAAATGCGCAACTTTTTAAAAATGCTGGTCCTGGTCACCATGTTGTGCACAGAAGCTCAGAATCTTGTTATATAATTAAAAACATTTTTTTTTACTTAATTAAATATTTTATTAAATTCTCGACTATTAAACAAAACATGGCGTCGTCTCTCAATCGGAAAGTTGCAGGTTCCATTCTGTATCTTTCCGTGTCGTTGAGCAAGATGCTGTTTTCAAAATGGCCGCCACTCGTGTTCCCTAACTCTTCCTCCTCCTCCCCTTCCTCTTCCTCCACCTCCTCTTCCTATTCCTCCTCCTCCTCCTCTTCCTCCTCCTCCTCTTCTTCCTCACTCTCCTCCTCCTCCTCTTCCTATTCCTCCTCCTCCTCCTCCCCCTCTTCCTCACTCTCCTCCTCCTCTTCCTCTTCCTCCTCCTCCTCCTCCTCCTCCCCCTCCCCCTCTTCCTCACTCTCCTCCTCCTCCTCCTCTTCCTCCTCCACCTCTTCCTCCTCCTCCTCCTCCTCCTCCACCTTCTCCCCCTCCTCCTCCTCTTCCTCCACCTCCGCCTCCTCCTCCTCCTCCTCCCCCTCGTCTTCCTCCTCCTCCCCCTCCTCCTCCTCCTCCTCCTCCTTCTTCCTCGCAGCCATGTCGTCCAACTCTTCGCTCTGTGGCGCCGACGCGGCGGAACTCTTCACCTCCTTCGGCGCCATGTACGTCTGCATGGCGCTGCCGGTGGGTTTGCTCAGCATCGCCTCCTTCGCCTCCATAAGCTTCTTCCTCGTCGTCCCCCGCCTGCGTCCTGGTCCTCGTCCTCGCCCTGGGCCGCCGCCGCCGGCCGGGCGCCACCGCCGCCGCCGTGAGCCACTCCGACTTCTTCACCTACGTCACGGCCGTCGTCCAGCTGCAGAAGTTCGGCGGGTCACTGGTCATCGTCTTCGCCGTCCTCGCCTGCGCCAAGGCGGCGGTGAGGGGCGGCGTCTTCGGGCACATCGCCATCTTCTACGGCGAGGTGGGGCTCCACATGCTGACCTGCCTGGACCGCCACCTGGCCGCCGTCCACCCGCACGCCTACCGCGGGCTGAGGGGCGGGCGCGGCGTCCGGATGCGGAACGCGGCGCTGGCGGCGGTGTGGCTGTTCGCCGTGGCCAGCGCCACCTCTCAGGTGCTGCTGAGCTTCTGGGTGGTGCTGGTGGGCTACGTCTGCTACGTCTGCGCCGCCATCGTCGTCGTCTCCTTCTGCAGCGTCTCCGTCCTCCGCGTCCTGTTCGGGCCGCGGCCCGGCGAAGGGGGCGGGGCCCCGGCGGACCCGTCCAAGCTGAGGGCCCTCCACACCATCGCCGCCATACTCGGGGTGCTGCTGCTGAAGTTCGGCGGCAACATCGTCTCCGCCGTCCTCTACAAGTACGCCGACCTGCCGATGGCCGCCAAATGCGGCCTGTGGCTGTCGGAGCTCTGGCTGTCGCTGCCCTGCAGCCTCGTGCTGCCGCTGCTCTTCCTGCTCCGGAACCACCGCTTCCCGCCACTCGCCGCCCGCGGGGCCCGCGGGCCAAACGGGAAATCTGCAGGCTGAACGTGAACACGTGACCCACGAGGGGGCGCCGCCTCAACATGGGAGGTTTTGATTGTCGCCAACACGGGAGCTGTTGTCGTTTTTTTAAGATTTAAACGCTAGCGGTAAGCTGCTAATATCACAAACCATCTCTGTTATATTTAGCCGCTAGCGGTTATCCGCTAATATCACAAACCGTCAATGTTAAATCTAGCGGTTAGCCGCTAATATCACAAACCATCTCTGTTATATTTAGCCGCTAGCGGTTTGCCGCTAATATCACAAACCACCTCTGTTATATTTAGCCACTAGCGGTTAGCTGCTAATAGCATAAACCACCTCTCTTATATTTAGCCACTAGCAGTTAGCCGCTAATAGCATAAACCACCTCTCTTATATATAGCCACTAGCAGTTAGCCGCTAATGTCATAGACCGCCTCTGTTATATTTAGCCACTAGCAGTTAGCCGCTAATAGCATAAACCACCTCTCTTATATATAGCCACTAGCAGTTAGCCGCTAATGTCATAGACCGCCTCTGTTATATTTAGCCACTAGCAGTTAGCCGCTAATATCATAAACCGCCTCTGTTATATTTAGCCACTAGCGGTTAGCTGCTAATGTCACAAACCACCGCTGCTAAATCGAGCAGTTAGCCGCGAATATCATAAACCACCTCTGTTATATATAGCCACTAGCGGTTAGCTGCTAATTTTACAAACCGTCTCTGTTAAATTTCTTGTTAAAAAGTGACCGAGACTGATTTAGAGTGAGACTTTTATTAATAGAGACATTTCAACATTCAAAGAAGACATAAATATGGAGAAATACAGATATTTACGCCAAAATAATTGTGGTTGTAGATTCAGGTATAGATGAATATATATAGATAATGATTGACAAACAAACACATTTTTACATATTTTGTTTCTGTATCGTTTTACTAGAAGAACAAAGGATCCACAGTCAGAGGACAAATGAAAGTTCCGGCACAAACAGCATCAAGCATCACACAGACTATATGAAAATATTAATATTGTTTATATAAATAGTGTTTTTATTTAAAATAAATATATATTTGTTTTATATTGGCTACTCTTTCCTGTGTCACTTCAAAGTGTCCTTTATGCCTCTGCTGGGGTCTAAAGTGTGTTTAAATGTGTTCAAATATTTGATTTGTTGTGACGTTAAAATCATTTGAATGAAGCCTGTGCTCTTTTGAAAAGTGAAGAACAGCTGAAGAAACGAGGATTTATGTGTTTTTCACTGAATCTGCCGAATAAATTGTCTTTTTTTGTGGTAAACCGACGAATCGCGTGCAAATAAAACCATTTAAAACATCAATGAAACTCTGATTTGTGATTCTTCGGCGATATAGAATCTATATAGTGAAGTAGAAAAGATCAACCTCATTGAATAATTTACTGCTACGCAAAGTGCTAATCGCTAACTGCTAGCTGCTAATTGCTAACTGTTAACTGCTAATTGCTAGCTGCTAACTGAATTCCCAGCTTAACTTAGACATTGAGTTGATGTGACTTTTGTATTCACGATGTGGTTCCAGTATTTATTTCAACTTTGTACTTTTGTTGTTACTGTGATCATTTGTGTTGCAACGTTTGGATTTGGTGTTGTTTTTTATTTGTATGACGGCTTTAATGCTTGTGTTGTGACTTTTATATTTGTTGTGACTTTTATATTTGTTGTGACTTTTACATTTGTTGTGACTTTTACATTTGTTGTGACTTTTATGTTCGTGTTGTGACTTTTATGTTTGTTGTGAGTTTTATATTTGTTGTAACTTTTATGTTTGTGTTGTGACTTTTGTATTTGTTGTGACTTTTATGTTTGTTGTGACTTTTGTGTTTGTTGTGACTATTATGTTTGTTGTGACTTTTGTATTTGTTGTGACTTTGTTTGTTTTGTGACTTTTATATTTGTTGTGACTTTTGTATTTGTTGTGACTTTTATATTTGTTGTGACTTTTATATTTGTTGTGACTTTTATGTTGCGTTATGGTTTTTATGTTGTGTTGTGACTTTTGTGTTTGTGTTGTTATTTTTATGTTTGTATTTTCATTTGCATTTGAGTTGAAACTTCTGTATTTGAGTAAAAACATTTTTTGCGTTGCAGCTTCAGTATTTGTGTATTTGTGTTGTAATCTTGCATTTATTATGTAGCTTTTGATTCTGTTGTCGCGCCGACATTGTGTTTTGTTTTTTTGTTTGTGTCGTCACACTTCTGTCTTTGAGTTCTAGCTTTGATCTTTGGACGTTTTGTGTCAATGTTCTACTTTGGTTTGTAACTTGTGTTGCAGCTTTTGTACTTTTCTTTGTTGTTGCCGTCGTTGCCGTTTGTCGCGACTTTAGCCGTGTGTTGCTAGCCCTACCCGCCCGTCCCGCGCGGTCACTTGCAGCGCGGCAGCATTCCCGCCCGTTGTAGATACAGCGCCGGTAGAACCAGACTGCTGGGCAGGTTCATCCAGTTCAGCCACGCCGTGGTCACGCCGCACTCCCCTCCCCCGAACGTGTAGAGGACGAACCAGACGGTGTTGCCGACGAACCTCAGCAGCAGCACCGTCAGGATCTCCGCCATGGTGTAGAACGCCCGCCTCTTGGACCGGTCGACCCGCCACACCTTCCGGCCACGCCCCCCCGGCCCCGGACGAATCAGGACGCGGAGAACCGACAGGCTCCAGAAGGAGACGGCGGCGAGGGAGCAGCCCAGGAAGATGAACACCGTGTAGACGAGGTTTCTGCTCTGGGCCTGGATGATCCAGGCGACGCTGAGCAGCCAGACGGCGGCGGCGGCGGCGTCCCGCAGCCGGGCGCCGCCGCGCCCGCCCCTCAGCCTGCGGTAGGCGACGGGGTGGACGGCGGCCAGGTGGCGCTCGGCGCAGGTGAGGACGTGGAAGAGGAGCTGTCCGCACCAGATGAAGTAGAGCGTGACGCCCCCGACCAGCAGCGCCACCAAGTTCCGCCTGAAGATGGCGCCGCAGCACAGGAGGGCCCCGAAGACGCCGACCAGCTCCATCGCGACCATGTGGTAGGTGAAGACGTCCGAGTGGCTCATTGAGGAGGAGGAGGAGCAGGGGGCGGAGCTCCGCCCCCGCCACTGTCGGACGCCGTGGTGGAGGATGTAGGCGAAGAGCGGCAGGAGGAGGGTGACGGCGGCGGCGTACGCGGCGAAGATGAAAGGGTTCGGAGCCTGCAGCAGGCACTGCAGGTCCAACGGGAGGAGGACGGCGGCGGGGGACAAGTGGGCGGAGTCATGGGAGGAGTTAGAAGACATCACTGGAGGATGAAAGAGAGATGGAGTGACATGAAAGACAGGATGTGGAAATGGCGTCGCTGCCGGAACACGGTGTGTATATACATATACGTGTGTGTGTATATATCTACATCTATATATATATATATATATATACATATACATCTATATCTATCTATCTATCTATGATATATATAGATATAAATATATATATATATCATATATAGTTATATAGATATAGATATATAGATATATACACACACGAGTACACATACTGAGAAACGGTCCGTCTTTCTGATTGTCCGTCTCACAGACTACAAACTTTTTCCGTTGTCATGGAAACGGGTCTTATTTGTCATGTCATGTTTTGTTTGACGACTGATTCACGTCGTCACTTATTCTATACGTTACTCTATTTTGCACAAATAAAACCACCAACCTGGTCAGTTTGTTGCGTTTCCTGTGTTTCCGTGGCGACGCCTCTACGACTGCTCTCATGTACATACACCTTTCTCTCTGTACCTTCTATTTAAATACAGTCATTTGCATGAAAGTAAACATCCTGACGTACAGACAAACCCCCACGACTAGACATAGCTATATAGACATATAGACATATAGATATAATAGATAGATAGATAGATAGATAGATAGATAGATAGATAGATAGATAGATAGATAGATAGATAGATAGATAGATAGATATTTATATATCAATCTATATATCTAGACAGTATAGATATACACTGTCTAGATATATATACTCCTTATATATATCTAGACAGGAACATGATTTTCTAGATTAAACCAGTCGGAGTAGCTCTATCTAGACAGTAACATGATTTTCTAGATTAAACCAGTCGGACTAACTCTAACTCGACAGTAACATGATTTTCTCGATTAAACTAGAGCAGCTCTATCTAGACAGTAACATGATTTTCTAGATTAAATCAGCCTGAGCAGCTCTATCGAGAAATTAACATGATTTTTCTAGATTAAACTAGAGCAGCTCTATCTAGACAGTAACGTGATTTTCTAGATTAAACCAGCCTGAGCAGCTCTATCTAGACAGTAACATGATTTTTCTATATTAAACTAGAGCAGCTCTATCGAGACAGTAACATGATTTTCTAGATTAAACCAGCCTGAGCAGCTCTATCTAGACAGTAACATGATTTTCTAGATTAAACCAGCCTGAGCAGCTCTATCTAGACAGTAACATGATTTTTCTAGATTAAACTAGAGCAGCTCTATCTAGACAGTAACATGATTTTCTAGATTAAACCAGCCTGAGCAGCTCTATCTAGACAGTAACATGATTTTCTAGATTAAACCAGCCTGAGCAGCTCTATCTAGACAGTAACATGATTTTTCTAGATTAAACTAGAGCAGCTCTATCTAGACAGTAACATGATTTTCTAGATTAAACCAGCCTGAGCAGCTCTATCTAGACAGTAACATGATTTTCTAGATTAAACCAGCCTGAGCAGCTCTATCTAGACAGTAACATGATTTTTCTAGATTAAACTAGAGCAGCTCTATCTAGACAGTAACATGATTTTCTAGATTAAACCAGCCTGAGCAGCTCTATCTAGACAGCAACATGATTATATTACTACTAATAATAATAATAATAACAATAATAATAAACATTATATATAAACACATATACACACACAAATATATATAATATATAATATATAATATATTTAATTTATTATATATATTTAACTCATCATATATATTAAATTGAAAAATGTTATTATTATTTACTTTTTGATAATTATATATATGAGTAATAATAATAATAATAATAATAATAATAATAATAATAATAATAATAATAATTTAAACTCCACTATGAAGTGTTCTCCAGAAGCCTGGTGACAGGGTGGGTCTAGTTCAGTGTGTGCCTTGCCCGCCTTGCCCGCCTTGCGGCGGCGGCCTTGTTGAGGAAGAGCAGAGGAAGCACCAGCCTGCTGGGGACACTGAACCAGGCGCTGGCCAGCATCACACACGTGTCACTTCCTGTCAGCGCCGCCACCGAGTAAACCACGCTGCCCAGGAACTTGACCAGCAGCGCCACCAGGATGGCCACCATGGTGACCAGCGCCCTCCTCCTGCTGGCCCGGCCCGCCCCCTCCCTCCTGGCCCCGCCCCCTTCTTCCCCCGGCCGCCGGCGAATCAGGACGCGGAGCACGGAGGCGCTGCAGTAGGAGACGGCGGCGAGCGACGCCGCGATGACGCAGACGTTCAGCAGCAGGTCGACGAACCGCGACAGCAGGAAGCTCAGGCCGGCGAGGCTCAGGAGCCACGCGGCGGCGGCGGCGGCGTTCCTCGCCCGGACGCCGCGCGCGCCCCTCAGCCTCAGGTAGACCACGGGGTGCACGGCGGCCAGGTGGCGCTCCGCGCAGGCGAGCACGTGGAACAGCATCTCGCCGTACCAGGCCACCAGCAGCAGGCAGTAGCCCGGCACGGCGAGGCCTCCGCCCTCCTCCTCCGTCACGTAGAGGGCGAACCAGGTGAGCAGCATCCCGAGCCGGCCCAGCGTCTCCATGGCGACCAGGTGGTAGGTGAAGCAGTCCGAGTAAGCGGAGGAGGAGGAGGAGGAAGAGGAGGAGCGCTTCGCCCACCACTGGTGGACGACGAAGACGCAGAGAGGAAGGACGAGGAGGACGGTGGTGCCGCAGTAGGAGGTGTAGATCTGGAACGCCTGTCCGTCCGTGATGCAGCTGGTCGCCGCCGGCGAGGCGTTCACCGACATGCCTGAAACCCACGGACACAGATGAAGAGGCTGTTGAACTCGCAGGCCACGCCCCCTACCGCCAGGCCACGCCCCCTTGCTTATGTCTCCCCTTTTTCAGAAATGCGTTTCGCCGAAAACCGTTTCAGTAGAAAAGAGGAAGCTTTTAACTGCAGCTTTGGGCGGTGCATTCAGGCGCATCACGTAAATCCGCCCTCCGACATGTTAACGAGCTGCGAGGCTGCATTCGTTCTTTCTTATTTGCGTTTTTTTCTTCTTTTCTTTCTTTCTATTTTCTTTTCTTTAAGCGAGGTGACGTTACGTACGGTGGCAGCTTTGGGTGATGCGTTCAGGCCCATCACGTAAATCCACCCTCCGACATGTTAACGAGCTGCGAGGCTACATTCGTTCTTTCTTATTTGTGTTTTTTTCATCTTTTCTTTCATCTTTTTTTCTATTTTCTCTTCTTTAAAGCGAGGTGACGTTACGTACGGTGGCAGCTTTGGACGATGCGTTCAGGCACATCACGTAAATCCGCCCTCCGACATGCTAACGACCTGCGAGGCTACATTCGTTCCTTCTTATTTGTGTTTTTTTCATCTTTTCTTTCATCTTTTTTTCTATTTTCTTTTCTTTTAAAGCGAGGTGACGTTACGTACGGTGGCAGCTTTGGACGATGCATTCAGGCACATCACGTAAATCCGCCCTCCGACATGCTAACGACCTGCGAGGCTACATTCATTCCTTCTTATTTGTGTTTTTTTCATCTTTTCTTTCATCTTTTTTTCTATTTTCTCTTCTTTAAAGCGAGGTGACGTTACGTACGGCGGCAGCTTTGGACGATGCGTTCAGGCACATCACGTAAATCCGCCCTCCGACATGTTAACGAGCTGCGAGGCTTCTTTTTTCCATTTCTTTTCCTTTTCTTTAAAACGAGGTGACGCTACCAACGGCCTCACCAAACTTCTGGCCAAAGAAAATGACGCCATTTTGTCCGTCAGGACTTTATCTTTGACAAAGTCTGGATTAGTTTTTAACCCTCGTCGTTCACATCTTCGCCTCGAGCCGCAGCGACGCCATCTTGGACGCGTCAGGTTAGCACGTAGCCTCACTACGTGCTAACCCGACCATCAACGTAAACACGGTTTGACGGCGACGAATTCCGTTTTTTTCCTCGCACAACAACTTTTCTTGACGACCCGAGAGGCGACGGTCCAGATTGAGTCCTTCACTACAGGAAGTGTCTCTTTAAAGACGCGGTTCTCGGGACGGGAAGAGGAAAAGTGGTCGTAGTGAATGAGGGAAGACGGGGAACCGACCTGATGAGTCCGTCTCCGTCGCGTGGCGAGCGCCGGCTGCAGACGGGCGGTGACGACTCCGCCGCCGCCGCCAGTCAAATACGCCGCGTTTGCATAAAGAAGCACTAAACGGTGACGGACGGTCAAATTAAAAGCTCTCGGGCAACAGACCTGGTGGACATTCCTGTGAGACAAAACTGCACATTTCAGGGCGGTCTTTTATTGTGACAGTCTCAGGCACACCTGTGAGGTGGATGGATCTATGTATGTCAGAGCAACATGTGACTATATAGATCTATATAATCTAGATCCATGTATGTCAGATCAACATGTGACTATATAGATCTATATAATCTAGATCCATGTATGTCAGAGCAACATGTGACTATATAGATCTATATAATCTAGATCTATGTATGTCAGAGCAACATTTGACTATATAGATCTATATAATCTAGATCTATGTATGTCAGAGCAACATGTGACTATACAGATCTATATAATCTAGATCTATGTATGTCAGAGCAACATGTGACTATATATATATATATAATCTAGATCTATGTATGTCAGAGCAACATGTGACTATATATATCTATATAATCTAGATCTATGCATGTCAGAGCAACATGTGACTATATATATCTATATAATCTAGATCTATGTATGTCAGAGCAACATGTGACTATATATATATCTATATAATCTAGATCTATGTATGTCAGAGCAACATGTGACTATATATATATCTATATAATCTAGATCTATGTATGTCAGAGCAACATGTGACTATATATATCTATATAATCTAGATCTATGTATGTCAGAGCAACATGTGACTATATAGATCTATACAATCTAGATCTATGTATGTCAGAGCAACATGTGACTATATAGATCTATATAATCTAGATCTATGTATGTCAGAGCAACATTTGACTATATAGATCTATATAATCTAGATCTATGTATGTCAGAGCAACATGTGACTATACAGATCTATATAATCTAGATCTATGTATGTCAGAGCAACATGTGACTATATATATATATATAATCTAGATCTATGTATGTCAGAGCAACATGTGACTATATATATCTATATAATCTAGATCTATGTATGTCAGAGCAACATGTGACTATATATATCTATATAATCTAGATCTATGTATGTCAGAGCAACATGTGACTATATATATATCTATATAATCTAGATCTATGTATGTCAGAGCAACATGTGACTATATATATATCTATATAATCTAGATCTATGTATGTCAGAGCAACATGTGACTATATATATCTATATAATCTAGATCTATGTATGTCAGAGCAACATGTGACTATATAGATCTATACAATCTAGATCTATGTATGTCAGAGCAACATGTGACTATATAGATCTATACAATCTAGATCTATGTATGTCAGAGCAACATGTGACTATATAGATCTATACAATCTAGATCTATGTATGTCAGAGCAACATGTGACTATATAGATCTATACAATCTAGATCTATGTATGTCAGAGCATGTGACTTCAGGTTCCACTCAGACTCAGTCAGGATTAATCTCACAACACTTTATTAAGTGACGAGGCAAAGAAGTCAAACCCAGAAAACAAAGGAAAGCAGAACTCATGAGACGGAACCAGAGACCAACCAGGTTCTTTAGACTAGAGACACTGAACTAGAGGAACCAGGTTCTTTAGACTAGAGAACCTGAACTAGAGGAACCAGGTTCTTTAGACTAGAGACACTGAACTAGAGGAACCAGAGACCAACCAGGTTCTTTAGACTAGAGACACTGAACTAGAGGAACCAGGTTCTTTAGACTAGAGACACTGAACTAGAGGAACCAGAGACCAACCAGGTTCTTTAGACTAGAGACACTGAACTAGAGGAACCAGGTTCTTTAGACTAGAGACACTGAACTAGAGGAACCAGGTTCTTTAGACTAGAGACACTGAACTAGAGGAACCAGAGACCAACCAGGTTCTTTAGACTAGAGACACTGAACTAGAGGAACCAGGTTCTTTAGACTAGAGACACTGAACTAGAGGAACCAGGTTCTTTAGACTAGAGACACTGAACTAGAGGAACCAGGTTCTTTAGACTAGAGACACTGAACTAGAGGAACCAGGTTCTTTAGACAAGAGACACTGAACTAGAGGAACCAGGTTCTTTAGACTAGAGACACTGAACTAGAGGAACCAGGTTCTTTAGACTAGAGACACTGAACTAGAGGAACCAGGTTCTTTAGACTAGAGACACTGAACTAGAGGAACCAGAGACCAACCAGGTTCTTTAGACTAGAGACACTGAACTAGAGGAACCAGGTTCTTTAGACTAGAGACACTGAACTAGAGGAACCAGGTTCTTTAGACTAGAGACACTGAACTAGAGGAACCAGAGACCAACCAGGTTCTTTAGACTAGAGACACTGAACTAGAGGAACCAGGTTCTTTAGACTAGAGACACTGAACTAGAGGAACCAGGTTCTTTAGACTAGAGACACTGAACTAGAGGAACCAGGTTCTTTAGACTAGAGACACTGAACTAGAGGAACCAGGTTCTTTAGACAAGAGACACTGAACTAGAGGAACCAGGTTCTTTAGACTAGAGACACTGAACTAGAGGAACCAGGTTCTTTAGACTAGAGACACTGAACTAGAGGAACCAGGTTCTTTAGACTAGAGACACTGAACTAGAGGAACCAGAGACCAACCAGGTTCTTTAGACTAGAGACACTGAACTAGAGGAACCAGGTTCTTTAGACTAGAGACACTGAACTAGAGGAACCAGGTTCTTTAGACTAGAGACACTGAACTAGAGGAACCAGGTTCTTTAGACAAGAGAACCTGAACTAGAGGAACCAAGACAAACACCCTCCAGATAAGAACAGAGTCCCAGGCCTGGCGCAGCAGGATGGGTCTGGTACGGCCACAGAGGAGGGACAGGTTGACACAGACTGAGGCAAGGCAAGGCAAGGCAAGGCAAGGCAAGGCAAGGCAAGGCAAGGCAAGGCAAGGCAAGGCAGAGCAGGGCAGCACAAACTGTTGGTAGTTTGACGGTCCGACGCCGAGTCTTCATCTGATGCAGCTTCACAGAGAGACGTGTTGAGAGAAACCCTCTGCAGGTGAGAACCCTCAGGTAATCAGCACTGCTCCTCCACCTCACACACACACACACACACACACACACACACACACACACACACACACACACACACACACACACACACACACACACACACACACACACACACACACACACACCACAACATATCTCTCTCTATATAAGTGTGAAACTGAAGACATGAAAACATTTATTTACTTGAATTTTACAATCAAAGTCTAATAAAGGTGATTGATGAGTTTGAGAAAAGTGAGAATGACGGTTTATGTCAGAACAACATGTGACTATATATATATATATATATATATATATATATATATATATATATATATATATATATCCATCTAACTACATATAAATATAGATAGATAGATAGATTTTTATATATGTCTATATCTATCTATCTATCTATGTATAGATGTATCTATCTATCTAGCTATATAGACATATATCTTTATATATATATGTGTGTATATATGAAAATGTAATGAAATTCTACAATGTGAGCTCAGAACGAGTTTGTTTGGACATTAAGAGTTGAGAAGGTGTTCAGGACGTGTCCGTCCTCCAGTGGACGTGGTTATTCCCAGGACTCTTCCCATGACTCTTCCCGGGAACAGTCATGGGAAGTCCTGGAAGAGTCCCGGGACCCTTCCCAGGACTAATCCCAGGACTAATCCCAGGACTAATCACAGGACCCTTCCCAGGACTCTTCCCGGGACTCTTCCCAGGACTCTTCCCGGGCCTCTTCGCAGGACTCATCCCAGGACTCTTCCAGGACTCTTCCCAGGACTAGTCCCGGGACTCTTCCCGGGACTCTTCCGGCGACTCTTCCTGAGCAGGAAGAGCAGCGGCAGCAGCAAGCTGCCCGGCAGGTTGAACCAGCACTCCGCTGTCATCAGGACGCAGTCGCCGCCCGACACGGCGAGCGCCGTCCAGACCGCCGTCCAGCCGAACTTCACCACCAGCACCTTCAGGATCACCAGGATGATGTAGCACGCCCTCCTCTTGGACCGGCCCGCCGCCGCCGCCCCTCCCCCCTCCTCCCCCGGCCCCGGGCGCATCAGGACGCGCAGCACCGCCAGGCTGCAGAAGCTCACCGCCGCCAGCGCCGCCACCAGGACGCCCAGCGTGACGTAGGCGATGTCCAGCACCGGCTGCAGCGGGAACGCCGCGGCGGACAGCGGCCACACCAGGACGCCGGCGGCGTTGCGGGCGCGCACCGCCCGGCCGCTCCGCCGGTGGCGGCGGTACGCGGCGGGGTGGGCGACGGCCAGGTAGCGCTCCACGCAGGTGAGCACGTGGACGTAGGTCTGGCCGAACCAGCAGAAGAACATGGCGTCGTACCCGGCGTACAGCGCCGCGCCGCGCCGGAGGATGCCGCCGGCGCAGAGGACGCAGCCGGCCAGGCCCACCGTCTCCATGGCGACCACGTGGTAGGTGAAGTAGTCGCAGTGGCTCACGGGCTCGGGGGCGGGGCGGCTCCTCGTCCGGCGGCGGAGGCCGTGGCGGAGGACGAAGACGCAGACGGGGAGGAGGAGGACGACTTTGGTGACGGCGTAGGTGGAGAAGGTGACGGAGCTGGGGCTGGTGAAGAGGCACTCCACCGGCGACAGGGAGGCGGAGTCGTTGAAGGAGGGATGAGGAGGAGGAGGAGGAGGAGGAGGAGGAGGAAGGGAGGTTCTGGAGGACAAGGGTTTGACAGACATCTGCCGGGGAGACGAAACAAAGACGTTTTGTAAATTCTTCACAAGCTCGTTTTGAATGTTGTCAGAAAAACATTTCGCTGAAATGTTTCTGTAAAAGGAGAGAAGGTCAGTTTCCAAGGCCCGGAATGATGCGTTCAGGGGCATCACGTAACTCCGAGACATGCTACATGCTAACGAGCTTCAGGGCTCATAAAGTGGTGAGGCTACGTGCTACATGCTAACAAGCGTTGGGTCTCATACAGTAGTGAGGCTACATGCTAATTAGCTTTCAACCTCGTACAGTAGTGAGGCTACATGCTAATTAGCTTCGGGGCTCATACAGTAGTGAGGCTACATGCTAATTAGCTTTCAAGCTCGTACAGTAGTGAGGCTACATGCTAATTAGCTTTGGGGCTCATACAGTAGTGAGGCTACATGCTAATTAGCTTCGGGGCTTGTACAGTAGTGAGGCTACATGCTAATTAGCTTTGAGGCTCATACAGTAGTGAGGCTACATGCTAATTAGCTTTGAGGCTCATACAGTAGTGAGGCTACATGCTAATTAGCTTCGGGGCTTGTACAGTAGTGAGGCTACATGCTAATTAGCTTTGAGGCTCATACAGTAGTGAGGCTACATGCTAATTAGCTTTGAGGCTCATACAGTAGTGAGGCTACGAGCTAAATATGGTATAAAAAAGTCTTGAATACGCAGCAGAGGGAGAATCCTCACATATTTTCACAAATTGTGGAACATTTGCAAATTTAATAGAACTCAAACATTGTGGAATCTTCTAGAATCAGAAAAACACAAGAAACACAGAACCCTCAGAAACATTCCAACGGATTCTAGAACACTTATAAACTGGACATTTTCCGAATTTCCTGAAACGCCACAAGTTTTCTCACAAAACAGCCGGAATCCTCTCAATTCCTCGAACGTCTGTTTGGAAATCTCAACACTAGTCAAATCCTGTCTCGGTGTCGGACAAAGATGTTTGGGACAGAATCAGTAACACTTACCGGCCTGGTGGGTCCCAGTGGTCCAGACCTCCGTCCTGAAGAGACTCTCCGGTACTGGGACACTTCCACCGTCCAACTCCAGAGACGCCTTTAAATATATTTGCATGTCGGACGGCGGCGGAGTGACGGATCGTCTCCGTACGCAGCCGCCAAGGTGTGTCTGTAGCCGCGGCGGCGCCTCACCGCTAACGACACGTCAATTAATCATCGCGATTCACCACGTCGTTACCGATGCAGCATTGATTAGCATGGGGCGCTAGGAAATAAAAGCTAAAGGCTAGTGCTGGCATTGGTACTTGGTATCGGGAAGTAGCTTAAGGTCAGTACTGGTATCGATACTTGGTATCGGCAAGTAGCTAAAGGTCAGTACTTGTATCGGTACTTGGTATCAGGAAGTAGCTAAAGGTCAGTTCTTGTATCGGTACTTGGTATCAGGAAGTAGCTAAAGGTTAGTACTGGTATCAGTACTTGGAAACAGGAAGTAGCTAAAGGTTAGTACTGGTATCGATACTTGGGATCGGCAAGTAGCTAAAGGTCAGTACTGGTATCAGTACTTGGAAACAGGAAGTAGCTAAAGATTAGTACTGGTATCGATACTTGGGATCGGCAAGTAGCTAAAGGTCAGTACTTGTATCGGTACTTGGTATCAGGAAGTAGCTACAGGTTAGTACTGGTATCGGTACTTGGCATCAGGAAGTAGCTACAGGTTAGTACTTGTATCGGTACTTGGTATCGGCAAGTAGCTAAAGGTCAGTACTTGTATCGGTACGTAGTATCAGGAAGTAGCTTCAGGTCAGTACTTGTATCGGTACTTGGTATCAGGAAGTAGCTAAAGGTCAGTACTGGTATCGGTACTTGGTATCGGCAAGTAGCTAAAGGTCAGTACTTGTATCGGTACTTGGTATCAGGAAGTAGCTTCAGGTCAGTACTTGTATCGGTACTTGGTATCGGCAAGTAGCTAAAGGTCAGTACTTGTATCGGTACTTGGTATCGGCAAGTATCTAAAGGTCAGTACTGGTATCGGTACTTGGCATCAGGAACACGCGTTTCTTTAGGGTCGTTTATTTTCAAAAGAAACGTCAACAAAGAAAGAAAATACACACCAAAATATCAGTAATTAATTTTAATTTCAAACGTGTAGAAAAAGAAGTATTAGGACTCAATTACTACAGAAATATTATCTCAACAACAGAGTTCAGTGTGAAAGTAATCAAGATTACATCAACTTTAAAGTACAAGATGGAAATAAGTTATAAATAAGTGTGTAAATATTTGTAACTTAATCCGCTACTAGCTAGTTGCTTTAGTTAAGTTACAATGATTTGAAAGTGATTTTATATTTTCGTTTCATGAAAAAAAAAAAAAAGAAAGAAGGAAAATGTAGTTTTCCTGTCGGGCCACTAGTGGGCGTGAGACATTCCTCCTCCGGTGAACAGGAGACGAGTGAAACAGTAACAGATCAGGTGACTTTCACTGTTTAGACTCAACATCCAATCAGACGTCAGAGATTGTTTAATATTGACGACAACAGAAGTACAGCAGACTGTGGATTATACTCAAAATATCAAGAGGTTGACAAAGATAGTTGGCGAAACCAGCAACTTCATCACCAGGGACACACCAGTGATGCTACTTGCTATATGCTCAATAGCTTCTGGGCTAATACATTAGCGATGCTACATGCTACACTAAAGATGTTTGGGCCTCACGAGCATGTGCTAAAGGCTAGTACTTGTATTTGTACCTGGTATCAGGAAGTAACTAAAGGTTAGTACTTGTATTCGTATTTGGCATCAGGAAGTAGCTAAAGGGTAGTACTTGTATTTGCACTTGGTATCAGGAAGAAGCTAAAGGGTAGTACTTGTATTCGTACTTGGTATCAGGAAGTAGCTAAAGGCTAGTACTTGTATCGGTACTTGGTATCAGGAAGTAGCTAAAGGCTAGTACTTGTATCGGTACTTGGTATCAGGAAGTAGCTAAAGGTCAGTACTTGTATCGGTACTTGGTATCAGGAAGTAGCTAAAGGTCAGTACTGGTATCGGTACTTGGTATCAGGAAGTAGCTAAAGATCAGTAGTTGTATCGGTACTTGGTATCAGGAAGTAGCTAAAGGTCAGTACTGGTATCGGTACTTGGTATCAGGAAGTAGCTAAAGCTCAGTACTTGTATCGGTACTTGGTATCAGGAAGTAGCTATAGGTCAGTACTGGTATCGGTACTTGGTATCAGGAAGTAGCTAAAGGCTAGTACTTGGTATCATGAAGTAGCTAAAGGTTAGTACTTGTATCAGGAAGTAGCTACAGGCTAGTACTGGTATCGGTACTCGGCACCCCACCGGTGCCAGTACTAGTTTTCCCGGCCCCGGAGGAAGAGTACAGGAAGTACCAGGCCGCTGGGCAGGTGGTACCAGACTTCAAAGGCCAGGATGACACAGACCTGGTCCAGCTCTAGCATGCTCGCTATCGCCCAGGCCATGTCGCCGGAGAAGCGCATCAGCAGCGCTCCCAGTATGGCGGCGATGTAGTGGAACGCCCTGCGGTTGGCCCGCCGCCCTGTGGCCCCGCCCACCTCCCCGGGGGTGGGGCCAACCAGGGCCAGGAGGACCCGCAGGCTGCAGTAGGACGCGGCGGTCAGCGCCACGACCACGACACAGAAGTCCACGATGGAGTACTGCGGCACCGACATCACGCCGACGTGCGCCGCGCACAGCAGCCACACCGCGCCCACGGCGGCGTTCCTGAGGCGCGCGCCGCGGACGCCCTTCAGGCCCCGGTAGGTGACGGGACGGACGACGGCCAGCTGGCGCTCCAGACAGGTGAGGACGTGGAAGTAGGTCTCGCCGTACCAGGCGAGGGACACCAGTAGGCCGCCGGTCCTGACGACGGCTTCGTCCCTCATGGACGTGGCGCAGAGCTGGACGAAGTAGCCGGCCACGCCCCCCAGCTCCATGGCCGCCAGGTGGCAGGTGAAGACGTCCGAGTGGCTCATGGGGGACGGACCCCGGCGCCGCCGGAGACCGAGGTGGAGGATGAGGACGCTGAGGGGCAGGAGGAACAGGATGTAGAGGACGGAGGAGACGATGGAGACGGACATGGTGGGCTGGGTGAAGCGGCAGGACACCTCGGGGGACGACTGCTGGAGCGCCGGGGGGGACGAGGCGTTGGAGGACGAGTTTGAGTCCATATCTGGAAAAGACGTGGACGTTTGTTGGGTGTTTTTAAAGAGACAGTTTCGAAAAGTTGCACCGTGATTTTTCAATTAACACACATAAACCGTCATTTAACGAGACGCCCAACGTTCAAATACAGTAAGTACGTTTACTTACTGTATTTGAAGAGTCGTTATAAAAAGAAGAGAAGAAGAAAAACGAACTTAACTGAAACGACAAGAAGCTGCTTTGAGCAAATCGCTGCTTTGATCAAATGGCTGCTTTGAGCAAATGGCTGCTTTGATCAAATCGCTGCTTTGAGCAAATCGCTGCTTTGATCAAATCGCTGCTTTGAGCAAATCGCTGCTTTGAGCAAATCGCTGCTTTGATCCAATCACTGCTTTTCACACAATTTACATACAAAATTTTTCGAAACGGTTAAATGTCCTCACAATGTCCCCAAAACCGGAATGAACAATGAGACGGACAGCAGCTTTTCATCAAGTCTAATGGACGTCGTCAGAGGAGCGTTTGTTTCGTGCCTCTTTTTGGAATTTTGCCAAATTGAAACCAGCTGCAGCAGAACTGGACCCTCCTGGACTGGTTCCTCCTCAGCACCTCGACCTTTTTCAAAAAGTGTGAAAAAATCCCAAACCTGAGGTGTTTGTGCTCCGTCTGTGGCGGCCGGTCAAACCTCTGGCGTGTCCAGAGCCGCCCGTCGCTCCGCTGACCTCAAGCAAATCGCACACATTTGCATGTTTTAAAAAAAAAAACACACCGGCAGAATGATGAAGCAGAAATCAGCCGGCGCTTTGCACTGATGGTCGTCAGCTTCACCTCAGTTACCATGGAGACGGAGCGCCTTCTAACTGTAGCGGTTTCAAAAAGTAGCATTTTCATGGAGAGTGATGGAACATTTTCAAAAAGTTGTGTTTCCATGGATATGGAGTTGAAGCGTCTTCAAAAAGTTGTGTTTTCATGAAGATAGTAACTGAGCATTTTCAAAAAGTTGTGTTTTCATGAAGATAGTAACTGAGACAGAGATGGAACGTTTTCAAAAAGTTGCATCTCCATGGAGATGGAGTTGGAGCATTTTCAAAAGTTGTGTTTTCATGAAGATAGTAACTGAGAATTTTCAAAAAGTTGTATTTTCATGAAGACAGAGATGGAACATTTTCAAAAAGTTGCATCTCCATGGAGATGGAGTTGAAGCGTTTTCAAAAAGTTGCATTTTCATGAAGACAGAGATGGAACATTTTCAAAAAATTGCATCTCCATGGAGATGGAGTTGGAGCGTTTTCAAAAAGTTGTGTTTTCATGAAGATAGTAACTGAGCATTTTCAAAAAGTTGCATTTTCATGAAGATAGAGATGGAACATTTTCAAAAAGTTGCATTTCCATGGAGATGGAGTTGAAGCGTTTTCAAAAAGTTGCATTTTCATGAAGACCGAGATGGAACATTTTCAAAAAGTTGCATTTTCATAAAGATAGTAACTGAGAATTTTCAAAAAGTTGCGTTTTCATGAAGACAGAGGTGGAACATTTTCAAAAAGTTGCATCTCCATGGAGATGGAGTTGAAGCATTTTCAAAAAGTAGCATTTTCACAGAGGTGGGCATGCAGCATTTTCAAAAAGTTGCATTTTCATGAAGATAGAGATGGAACGTTTTCAAAAAGTTGTGTTTTCATGAAGATAGTAACTAAGCATTTTCAAAAAGTTGCATTTTCATGAAGATAGAGATGGAACATTTTCAAAAAGTTGCATTTTCATGAAGATAGAGATGGAACATTTTCAAAAAGTTGCATTTCGACAGAGTCGGAGTGTTTTCTAACAGTAGTGTTTTGGCGTAGGAGTCGTGACGCGTGTCTGCTATCGGGTTTACTTCCTGCTAGCGGGTTCACTTCCTGCTCGCCGGTTCACTTCCTGCTCACCGGCGCCCCCTGGCCGGAGGAGCGTCTGGCGGCGCGCAGCAGGAAGAGCAGCGGCAGAACCAGACTCGCCGGCAGCGTCAACCAGTAGCAGCAGTTGATGGTCCAGCAGCTGACGGCGGCGCCGGTGGCGACCATGACGGCGAAGTACATGTCGGCGCTGAACTTCAGCGACAGCGCCGCCAGTATGGCCGCTATGGTGTAGAAGGCCCGGCGCTTCGATTGGTCCGCCCTCTCCCTGGCCCCGCCCCTTTCCCCCGGACCGGGCCGGACCAGAACGCGGAGCACCGCCACGCTGCAGAAGGAGACGGCGGCCAACGCCGCCATGATCAGGCCGATTTCCAGGAACATCAGATGCTCGGATATTAAGGCGGCCCGGACGCCGGCGGCGAGCCACAGGAGGCTAACGCTAACGTTCCTGATCCGCACGCTCCGCGCGCCCCTCAGCCGGCGGTAGGCGACGGGGCGGACGACGGCCAGGTAGCGCTCCCCGCAGGTGAGCAGGTGGAAGAACACCTCGCCGTCCCAGGCGAAGAATATCAGGCGCTTCGACACGTCCAGGAACTTCCTGTCCGCCTCCGCCGCGGCGCCCGCGCAGCTGAGGACAGCGCTCAGGATGTTAGCCAGCTCTATGGCGGCCATGTTGTAGCTGAAGCAGTCGGAGTGGCTCAGGGAGGAGGAGGAGGAGGAGCGGCGTCTCTTCGTCCAGCGCCGGACGGCGTGGCGGAGGATGAAGATGCAGAGCGGGAGGAGGACGAGGAGGAGGGCGGCGCTGTACGCGATGAAGACGAAGGCGCTGCCGTCGTCGATGCGGAGGCACGCCATGTTGAACATGAGCAGCGGGGGCCGCGGGCCGCTAGCCGAGGCGTTGGACGGCGCGGGAAACATGGCCGCCGGATCTGGGGGGACGAAACGACACGTTTACATTCCTCCGGGAAGCATTTGGCTAGCTGTTTTTACGCTCTGTGAAACTTTTTGTAACTGACAGTAACCAAGTTACGAAGTAACTCGATTCATTTGGAGTCAGAATTTTCAAAAAGTAGCATTTTTGCAGAGATGGGTTCAGAACATTTTTAAAAAAGTGGCGTTCTCCCAGAGACGGAGTTGAAGCGTTTTTTAAAAAGTGCTGTTTTCCCACAAAGTAGCATATTCAACGGAGCCCAAACGTTTTCTAAAAGTAGCATTATCATAGAGTCAGAGCATTTTCAAAAAGTGGCGTTTCCATGGAGACAGACTCGGAGCATTTTTAAAAGTGGCTTTTTTCCCGAGATGGAGTTGGAGCATTTTCAAAAAGTAGCATTTCCATGGAGACAGAATTGAAATATTTTGGAAAAAATAGCGTTTCTACGAAGACGGAGCATTTTCAAAAAGTAGCATTTTTGCAGAGATGGGGTTCAGGTACATTTTTAAAAAGTGGCGTTCTCCCAGAGATGGAGTTGAAGCGTTTTTAAAAAGTGCTCTTTAACCACAAAGTAGCATTTTCAACGGAGCCCAAATGCTTTCTAAAAGTAGCATTATCATGGAGTCTTGGAGTATTTTCAAAAAGTGGCATTTCCATGGAGACATACTAAGAGCATTTTTTTTAAAGTGGCTTTTTTTTCCCCCAGAGATGGAGTTGAAGCATTTTCAAAAAGTAGCATTTCCATGGAGACATAGTTGGAATGTTTTGAAAAAATAGCGTTTCTATGAAGATGGAGCAGTTTCAAAAAGTGGCGTTTCCAAGGAGGCGGAGCATTTTCAAAAAGTGGAATTTTCCCAGAGATACAGTCAGACTGTTTTCACAAAGTAACGTTTTCACTTAAATGTAACATCTGGGCTAATTTCTTAAATGATGCTACTTCCTGTTTGACCATCTGCTGACCTGCCTTGTTGTTTGTTTGTTTGTTTGTTTTTTTGTTCTGTTTCTAAAGCATCTTTGCTTTGTTTATTTTTTATTCAACAAGTAAACTGACTAAACTCCAAAGAAAAGTTCTTTCAAGTTTAGCATCAAAACATCAAAGTATTTAAAATATTTTAATCATTATGTAGGAAACACTGACCTTGTTTGTTTGTCTTTGTCTCTCCGATGACGACAAATTAATTTTACTGATTTTATCCAGCCGCCGCTCCACTCCGTGTGTGTGTGTGTGTGTGTGTGTGTGTGTGTGTGTGTGTGTGTGTGTGTGTGTGTGTGTGTGTGTGTGTGTGTGTGTGTGTGTGTGTGTGTGTGTGTGTCATTTGCATATCAAAACCTCGACCAATGAAAAGCGCCGCTGTCAATCAAACAGTAAAATGCGATCAGCCACGTACTTTTTCCTGCGACTCGTACTGGAGCTTTTTCAAAAAGTTGTGTTTTCCCCCGTTCCCATTGAGACAAACTTGGAATTTTTTTTTTAAGTTGTGGTTTCCACTGAAATGGTGGTGGAAGTTTTTCAAATAGTTGCGTCATCCAACTTACTCACGGAAAGGGAGTCGGAACATTTTCCAAAACTTGCGTTGTCCACCGTTTCCCCAGAAACACAGTAGGAACTTTTACAAAAAGTTGCGCTTCTCTCTGTTTCCATTGAGACAATGTCGGAACTTTTCAAAAAGTTGCCTTTCCCCCTGTTTCCATGGAGACAGATTTAGAATTCTTGGAAAAAGTTGTGGTTTCCATGGAAATGAAATTGGAACATTTTCAAAAAGTTGCATTTTCTACCAATCCGTAAGGGAGTTGGAACTTTTGCAAAAAGTTGTGTTTTCCCCGGTCCCACTGAGACAAACTTGGACATTTTTTTTAAAAAGTTGTGTTTTCCACTTAAGTGGTGGTGGAAGTTTTTCAAATAGTTGCGTTATCCAACTTTCCCACGGAAACGGAGTTGGAACTTTTGCAAAAAGTTGCATTTCCCCTGATTCCATTGAGACGAAGTCAAACGTTCTTCAAAAAGTTTTTTGAGCCGTTTCCATAGAGATGGAGCTTCAGTTTTTAAAAGTTGCTTATTGACCCATTTGCTCAATCTCACAATTTCTTCACTTCTTCTTCCCCTCCTTTCTCCCTCTTTTCTTCCTCTCTGTTTATTCCTCTCTTCTTATTCTCTTCTTCATCCTCTTCTTCTATTCTACTTCTTCCTCTCTTATCTTCTTCCTCTCTTCTTATTCTCTTCTTCATCCTCTTCTTCTATTCTATTTTTTCCTCTCTTCTTTTCTTCATCTCTTCTTCTATTCTATTTCTTCCTCACTTCTTCTATTCTACTTCTTCCTCTCTACTTCTTCCTCTCTACTTCTTCCTCTCTTCTCTTCTTCCTCTCTTCTTCTATTCTACTATTTCTCTCTTCTTCTATTCTGCTTCTTCCTCTCTACTTCTTCCGCTCTTCTGCTATTCTACTTCTTCTTCTTCTTCTATTCTACTTCTTCCTCTCTTCTCTTCTTTCTCTCTTCTCTTCTTCCTCTCTTCTCTTCTTCCTCTCTTCTTCCATTCTACTTCTTCCTTTCATCTTCTTCCTCTCTTCTTCTATTCTACTTCTTCCTTTCATCTTCTTCCTCTCCTTCTATTCTACTTCTTCCTCTCTACTTCTTCCTCTCTTCTTCCTGTATGTTTCTTCTGATTCTCTCCATCAGCTCAGTTCTCTACCCAGAATGCATTGCTCTCTCCGTCACGTCGTCTGGCTCCGCCCCTCAGAAAGATCGTTTGTAAACCAGGAGATCAGTTGTTCGTCCCGCCAAATTAAAATGCTTGAAAGGCGGTGAAAGGTTTGTCATACATGAAGCTTTTACTTGATCGGAAATGTTTAAAAAACAAGATTTTTAAATGAAGATTCAAGATTCTAGTATAAAATGAAGTAAAGCAGCTTTTTGAAACAAGAAACACACGAGGTTTTAATATTAATATTTATTAACGTCTTAACGTCAAGCAGGAAGTAAATACAAGTAATAAAATGCTGAAAATGTTCAATCCAACAGTTTAACGTAAGTTTTTATGGTTTCAAGATTTTTTAAAACTTGCACGTTTTCCTCGTTTTGTGTGATCCGTGCTCCTCTGCGTTGCCGCGGCGACACATCAAAGCGCTTTGATTGATCCTGCTGGTTTTACGTCTCGGTTCCATTCAAATGTGACGGATTTGCATTGAAACAACAAAGTGACGGAGAAACGCTGCGAGGCGTCGGCCTGTCGGGCTTTTATTGTTCCAGCTGGAGGAAACCGCTGCAGGTGCAACATTTTGAAAAAAAAATCAACTCGTTTCCAACATTTAGGCTTATTTAGCACTTTGGTCTGAAAATGACCTGCAGTTATTTTATTTGAAGGTAATCAGTATCGGCAAGTAGCTAAAGGTTAGCACTGGTATCGGTACTCGGTATTGACAGGTAGCTCAAGGTTAGAACTAGTATCGGCGGGTAGCTAAAGGATAGCACTGGTATCGGTACTTGGTATCGACAGGTAGCTAAAGGTTCGAACTGGTATCAGCAAGTACCTAAAGCATAGCACTGGTATTGGTACTCGGTATCGACAGGTAGTTAAAGGTTTGAACTGGTATTGGCAGGTAGCTAAAGGTTAGCACTGGTATCGGTACTTGGTATTGGCAGGTAGCTAAAGGTTTGAACTGGTATCGGTACTCGGTATTGACAGGTAGCTAAAGGTTCGAACTGGTATCGGCAGGTAGCTAAAGGTTAGCACTGGTATCTGTACTCGGTATTGACAGGTAGCTAAAGGTTCGAACTGGTATCGGCAGGTAGCTAAAGGTTAGCACTGGTATCGGTACTCGGTATTGACAGGTAGCTCAAGGTTAGAACTGGTATCGGCAGGTAGCTAAAGGATGGCACTGGCATCGGTACTTGGTATCGACAGGTAGCTAAAGGTTCGAACTGGTATCAGCAAGTACCTAAAGCATAGCACTGGTATTGGTACTCGGTATTGACAGGTAGTTAAAGGTTTGAACTGGTATTGGCAGGTAGCTAAAGGTTAGCACTGGTATCGGTACTTGGTATTGGCAGGTAGCTAAAGGTTCGAACTGGTATCGGTACTCGGCATTGACAGGTAGCTAAAGGTTTGAACTGGTATCGGTACTCGGTATTGACAGGTAGCTAAAGGTTCGAACTGGTATCGGTACTCGGTATTGACAGGTAGCTAAAGGTTTGAACTGGTGTTGGCAGGTAGCTAAAGGTTAGCACTGGTATCGGTACTTGGTATTGGCAGGTAGCTAAAGGTTTGAACTGGTATCGGTACTCGGTACTGACAGGTAGCTAAAGGTTCGAACTGGTATCGGTACTCGGTATTGACAGGTAGCTAAAGGTTCGAACTGGTATCGGCAGGTAGCTAAAGGTTAGCACTGGTATCGGTACTCGGTATTGACAGGTAGCTAAAGGTTCGAACTGCTATCGGCAGGTAGCTAAAGGTTAGCACTGGTATCGGTACTCGGTATTGACAGGTAGCTAAAGGTTCGAACTGGTATCGGCAGGTAGCTAAAGGTTAGCACTGGTATCGGTACTCGGTATTGACAGGTAGCTAAAGGTTCGAACTGGTATCGGCAGGTAGCTAAAGGTTAGCACTGGTATCGGTACTCGGTATTGACAGGTAGCTAAAGGTTCGAACTGGTATCGGCAGGTAGCTAAAGGTTAGCACTAGTATCGGTACTCGGTATCGGCAGGTAGCTAAAGGTTAGCACTAGTATCGGTACTGGGTCTGGCAGGTGGCGAGGTAAAAGGAGAGAACACGACTCGTTCTTTCCGGACTGGTATCGGTGCCGCTAGTCCTCGGTATGGTCGTCGGCGCGGCGTAGGGCCTTGGCCTGCCGGCAGACGAGCAGCAGGGGCAGCAGCACGCCGCTGGGCAGGTTGAGCCAGAGGCTGTACCACATCGCCGCGCAGCTGATGGCGTCCTGCGACAGCGACGCCGCCGCCCACGCCAGGCCCGGCACGAACTTCAGCGTCAGCACGGCCAGCACGGCCGCCACGGTGTACAGCGCCCTCCTCTTCTCCCGGGGGAGGCGCCGCCCCCCCTTGCCCCCCCGGCCCCCCCCCGGCCCCCGCCGCATCAGCACCCGCAGCACCGACACGCCGCAGAACGCCACGGCGACCAGGGACGCCGCCAGCAGCAGGAGGTTGGCCACCACGAAGAGGCGCTCGTCCCACCACAGGCCCGTCCCCGCCGCGCACAGCAGCCACGCGGCGGCCACGGCGGCCCTCCTGGCGCGGGCGCCGCGCTCGCCGCGCAGGCCGCGGTAGGCCACGGGGCGCGCGGCGGCCAGGTGGCGCTCGGCGCAGGTGAGCAGGTGGAAGCACAGCTGGGCGAACCAGGAGAAGTAGAGGAGGAGGAAGCCGGCCAACAGCGTAGGGACGTCGTCCCGGTGGACGGACACGACGCAGAGGACGCTGCCGGCGCAGCACAGCAGCTGCATCAGGGACAGGTGGAAGGTGAAGCAGTCGGGGTGGCTCCAGGAGGAGGAGGAGGAGGTGGAGGAGGAGGAGGAGGCGCAGGGGGAGGGGTGGAGGCCACGGCAGAGGATGAAGGTGCAGAGGGGGAGGAGCAGGACGGTGTTGGTGACGTTGAAGGCGTCGAAGATCAAAGAACCCGGCGAGGTGAGGAAACATCTGGCCAGAGTGCTCACCGCTGCCCCCGGTGGCTGCAGGAGGGACTGGTTGGTGGAGGAGTTACCGGCCATCTGGTGGGGGGGGAGGGGGGGGGGTGGGGGGGGGGGGGGAATATATGAAAAGGAAAGACAGGAAAACATTTTAAAGAAAGGAAACTTTTTTTAAAAAAAGATTGAAAAGTAAAAGAACAATGTGAAAAAAAGATTTTAAAAAAATAGAAAGGAAAAGACGGGACAAAAAAAATCAGAAAAAATAATTGAAAATATTAAAAGGAAAATAAGGAAAAAACAATCTGATAATATTAAGTTTAAAAAACAAAAGGAAATTAAAAAATATAAAAAAATTAAAAAGAAAAAGAAAAAAGATTGAAAAGATAAACATTTTAAGAAAGGAAACATTTAAAAAAAGATTGAAAAGTAAAGAAAGAAATGTGAAACAAGATTTAAAAAATATGAAAAGGAAAAGACGGGACGAAAAACAGAAAAAAGAATCAAAAAGGTTAAAATGAAAATAAGAAAAATGGTTTAAATAATATTAAGATTAAAAAAACATTAAAAGTAAATTTACAAAAATTTAAAAAGCAAAAAGATTTAAAAGATAAAAATTTAAAGAAAGAAAATTAATTTTAAAAAAATATTAAAAGATTGGAAAAAAGGAAAAGAAGCTGAAAAAGGAGAAATTAAGGTAAACAAATCAAAAGAAATGTAATAAAACTAAAATGAGAATCAAACTGAAGCTGAAAACGTTTGAAAAGGTAAAGAAGATTCGTTCCTCGAGTGAAATACGAGAATCAAGAAGTCGTGAAGGAGAAACATGAAGTTTCCTCAAGGTTTATTTATTTAACTCAAAGTTTTATTTATTTAACTCAAAGTTTTATTTATTTAACTCAAAGGTTTATTTATTTAACTCAAAGTTTTATTTATTTAACTCAAAGTTTTATTTATTTAACTCAAAGTTTAATTAATTTAACTCACCTGTTCTCCTGAAGCTTTAAAATTCTTTAGATATTCTTGATATTTCCGGTTAAATAACGAAGAGAAAACAAATCTTCTCCTCCTCCGTGGACGACTGTGAGCTGCTCCACTCCCCGAGTCGACCCCCCCCCCCCCCCCCCATTGCCCCCTCCCCCCTCCCCTCCCCCATCACACCTCCCCCTTCATTATTTGCATGAACTCTCCAGCGATCAATCCGACGAGCAAATGGTTTGGTTGAGGCGCATCTCACACGGGGCACCAGATAACATGGGGGCCAGTTCGTCCACAACACCGTGCCGTGGCGGCGGGGGATTTCTACACGTCTCTCGCTTTGTTTTGTTTTGTTTTGACTGGTTTACAAAATGGCGGCAGAATGAGATGCTGCCCTGACGAGCCGGCCAATCAGAGGCTGCCGTCTGCTGACATCACGTCTGCTGGTCTCGTATCATGGTCTGGAGGTACCATGGTAGTACCTGGTACCATGAAGGTACCCAGTGCCTCCAAAGTACCTGTTACCAGAAGAGTACCGGCTACCAGAAGAGTACCTGATACCATGAAAGTACCTGGTACCATGAAGGTACCCAATACCTCCAAAGGACCTGGTATAACAACATTCCTGGTACCAGGAAAGTACCTGATACTGTGAAGGTACCCAGTTTCTCAAATGTACCTGGCACCACAAAAGTACCTGGCACCATGAAAGTACCTGGTACCAGCAAAGTACCTGGTACCAGGAACTAGCGTAGTGGAAAAGCGTCCTATGAAACGGTCAAAATAATAGTATTTCTGAGGCAAAGTATTTTTGATTGAAGGATTTTATTCTTTAAATCTTTTTTCAGCAACAGGTATGATTGAAGTTGTAGCATCGTACAATACTTTAAACAAACAAACAATTAAAAGCAATTTTCACCTAAATAAGTCTCGCAACTTTTTTGTTTCCCTAATGGCGGCCATTTTTTTTTTCTTATGGCGGCCATTTTTTTTTCCTAATGGCGGCCATTTTTTTTTCCTTATGGCGGCCTTTTTTTTTTTTTCCTAATGGCGGCCATTTTTTTTTCCTTATGGCGGCCTTTTTTTTTTTTTCCTAATGGTGGCCATTTTTTTTTTCTTATGGCGGCCTTTTTTTTTTTTTCCTAATGGTGGCCATTTTTTTTTCCTAATGGCGGCCATTTTTTTTTCCTTATGGTGGCCATTTCTTTTTTTCCTAATGGTGGCCATTTTTTTTTTCTCCTAATGGCGGCCATTTTTTTTTCCTTATGGCGGCCTTTTTTTTTTTTTCCTAATGGCGGCCATTTTTTTTTTCTTATGGCGGCCATTTCTATTTTTCCTAATGGTGGCCATTTTTTTTTTTCTCCTAATGGCGGCCATTTTTTTTCCTTATGGCGGCCATTTTTTTTGCAATTAAAAGCAATTTTTACCCAAAATAAGTCTTGTAACTTTTTTGTTTTCCTAATGGCGGCCATTTTTTCTGCCCACAAGCCATTTTCAGCAGGTGGATTCAGGTATGAAGTGTTTGAGCCGTCGTCTCTGAGTTGGTCGGTAAAGAGGTCTTGTTGCCTTGCCGGGCGGCGTTGGGGGGCCTAGCGGGACCTGCAGAGCGCCTTGCCCTTGTTGGCGATGTAGAGCAGCGGCAGCACCAGGCCGCTGGGGAGGCTGAACCAGAGGCCGCAGGTCATCACCACGCAGGAGCTGGAGCTCCTGGCGAGAGACGCCACCGTCCAGAGCAGGCAGACGGCGAAGCGCATCACCAGCGCGCCCAGGATGGCCACGATGGTGTAGAACGCCCTCTTCCTGGACCGCCGCCCGCCGCCGCCGCCGCCGCCGCCTTGCCCCGGGCCGGGCCGCCTCAGGACCCTCAGCACCGACAGGCTGCAGAAGGTGACCACGCAGGCGGCGGTGACCACGAGGACGAAGTTGAAGACGAGCACGGCGACCCGGCGCAGCCAGGTGAGGAGCCCCGCGGCGGACAGCAGCCACACGGCGGCCAGGGCGCCGTTCCGGGCGCGCAGGCCCCGCCCACCCCTCAGGCTCCGGTAGGTGACGGGGTGGGCGGCGGCCAGGTGGCGCTCCACGCAGGTGAGGGTGTGGAAGCACATCTCGCCGCACCACGCCAGCGCCATGGCGAGGAAGCCGGCCAGCGTCAGGTGCTTCCGGTCCAGGGAGACGCCGCAGGAGGACAGGGCGCAGCCGGCGGTGCGCAGCAGCTCCATGGCGGCCATGTGGTAGGTCACCACGTCGCCGTGGCTGGCCGCGCGCCGCTGCCGCGCGCCGTGGCGGAGGATGAGGACGCTCAGCGGGAGGAGGACGAGGAGGCTGGCGACGCTGAAGGCGCTGAACATGTCGGCGCTCGGCGGCGTCTCCAGGCAGCTGAGGACGTGGCGGTGTAGGGACGAGTCGGGGGGCAAGGAGGCGTTGGAGGCAGCCGGCGTCTTCGTCATGTCTCGGCTGGAAAGAAGACATAGGACTGGATCGAATATCCTGGATCGTCTCAATTGTCCCAGATCGTCTCGATTGTCTCGTATCGTCTTGATTGTCTCGTATCGTCTCGATTGTCCTAGATTGTCTCGATTGTCCCGGATCGTCTTGAATGTCTTGTATCATCTCGATTGTCATGGATCGTCTTGATTGTCCTGGATCGTCTCGTATCATCTCGATTGTCCCGGATCATCTCGATTGTCTCGTATCGTCTCAATTGTCTCATATCGACTCATATCGTCCCGATTGTCCTGGAATGTCTTGATTGTCCCAGGTCATCTCAAATGTCCCAGATCATCTCGATTGTCTCGTATCGTCTCGATTGTCTCGTATCGTCTCGTATCGTCTTGATTGTCCTGGATCGTCTCGATTGTCTCGTATTGTCTTGATTGTCCTGGATCGTCTCGATTGTCTTGTATCGTCTTGATTGTCTCGTATCGTCTCGATTGTCTCGTATCGTCTTGATTGTCCTGGATCGTCTCGATTGTCTCGTATTGTCTTGATTGTCCTGGATCGTCTCGATTGTCTTGTATCGTCTTGATTGTCCTGGATCGTCTCGATTATCTCGTATCGTCTCGATTGTCTCGTATCATCTCGATTGTCTCGTGTCGTCTTGATTGTCCTTGATCGTCTCGATTGTCCTGGATTGTCTTGATTGTCCCAGATAGTCTTGATTTTCCGGATCACCTCAATTGTCTCATATTGTCTCGATTGTCTCGTATCGTCTCGATTGTCTCGAATTGTCTTGATTGTCTCGTATCGTCTCAATTGTCTCGTATCGTTTTGAATGTCATGGTACGCCATGATTTGGTATCGTACGCTATGGTACGGTAAGATACGGTACAGCATGGTGCGGTACGGTATGGCACGGGATGGTACGGTATGGTACGCATACTCTGATATCATACTAGTATGACATCATACTATACTGTATAGTACTGTGATACGGTACAATTCACCAAGTGACTCCTGGCTTTAGCATTAGCAGTAAAACAAGCATTCACATGCAGTAGAAACATTAACTCAGATACAGTATAAACACTCAGATACTCTACAAACACTCAGATACTCTACAAACACTCAGATACTCTAAAAACACTCAGATATTCTAAAAACACTCAGATACTCTGAAAACACTCAGATACTCTGAAAACACTCAGATACTCTACAAACACTCAGATACTCTGAAAACACTCAGATACTCTAAAAACACTCAGATACTCTGAAAACACTCAGATACTCTGAAAACACTCAGATACTCTACAAACACTCAGATACTCTGAAAACACTCAGATACTCTAAAAACACTCAGATACTCTAAAAACACTCAGATACTCTACAAACACCCAGATACAGTATAAACACTCAGATACTCTAAAAACACTCAGATACTCTAAAAACACTCAGATACTCTGAAAACACTCAGATACTCTGAAAACACTCAGATACTCTACAAACACTCAGATACTCTGAAAACACTCAGATACTCTAAAAACACTCAGATACTCTAAAAACACTCAGATACTCTACAAACACTCAGATACTCTAAAAACACTCAGATACTCTACAAACACTCAGATACTCTAAAAACACTCAGATACTCTGAAAACACTCAGATACTCTGAAAACACTCAGATACTCTACAAACACTCAGATACTCTGAAAACACTCAGATACTCTAAAAACACTCAGATACTCTAAAAACACTCAGATACTCTACAAACACTCAGATACAGTATAAACACTCAGATACTCTAAAAACACTCAGATACTCTAAAAACACTCAGATACTCTGAAAACACTCAGATACTCTAAAAACACTCAGATACTCTGAAAACACTCAGATACTCTAAAAACACTCAGATACTCTGAAAACACTCAGATACTCTACAAACACTCAGATACTCTGAAAACACTCAGATACTCTAAAAACACTCAGATACTCTGAAAACACTCAGATACTCTAAAAACACTCAGATACTCTGAAAACACTCAGATACTCTAAAAACACTCAGATACTCTAAAAACACTCAGATACTCTGAAAACACTCAGATACTCTGAAAACACTCAAATACTCTACAAACACTCAGATACTCTGAAAACACTCAGATACTCTAAAAACACTCAGATACTCTGAAAACACTCAGATACTCTAAAAACACTCAGATACTCTGAAAACACTCAGATACTCTACAAACACTCAGATACTCTGAAAACACTCAGATACTCTGAAAACACTCAGATACTCTAAAAACACTCAGATACTCTGAAAACGCTCAGATACTCTAAAAACACTCAGATACTCTGAAAACGCTCAGATACTCTGAAAACACTCAGATACTCTAAAAACACTCAGATACTCTGAAAACACTCAGATACTCTGAAAACACTCAGATACTCTAAAAACACTCAGATACTCTGAAAACACTCAGATACTCTAAAAACACTCAGATACTCTAAAAACACTCAGATACTCTGAAAACACTCAGATACTCTAAAAACACTCAGATACTCTAAAAACACTCAGATACTCTACAAACACTCAGATACAGTATAAATACTCAGATACTCTACAAACACTCAGATACAGTATAAATACTCAGATACTCTACAAACACTCAGATACTCTACAAACACTCAGATACAGTATAAACACTCAGATACTCTAAAAACACTCAGATACAGTATAAATACTCAGATACTCTACAAACACTCAGATACAGTATAAATACTCAGATACTCTACAAACACTCAGATACTCTACAAACACTCAGATACAGTATAAATACTCAGATACTCTACAAACACTCAGATACAGTATAAATACTCAGATACTCTACAAACACTCAGATACTCTACAAACACTCAGATACAGTATAAATACTTAGATACTCTAAAAACACTCAGATACAGTATAAATACTCAGATACTCTACAAACACTCAGATACAGTATAAATACTCAGATACTCTACAAACACTCAGATACTCTACAAACACTCAGATACAGTATAAATACTCAGATACTCTACAAACACTCAGATACTCTACAAACACTCAGATACTCTACAAACACTCAGATACAGTATAAATACTCAGATACTCTACAAACACTCAGATACTCTACAAACACTCAGATACAGTATAAATACTCAGATACTCTACAAACACTCAGATACTCTAAAAACACTCAGATACTCTGAAAACACTCAGATACTCTAAAAACACTCAGATACTCTAAAAACACTCAGATACTCTGAAAACACTCAGATACTCTAAAAACACTCAGATACTCTAAAAACACTCAGATACTCTACAAACACTCAGATACAGTATAAATACTCAGATACTCTACAAACACTCAGATACAGTATAAATACTCAGA
>NC_137672.1:19378860-19411360 GCF_963422515.1 Blennius ocellaris | reverse complement strand
TGTGTGTGTGTGTGTGTGTGTGTGTGTGTGTGTGTGTGTGTGTGTGTGTGTGTGTGTGTGTGTGTGTGTGTGTGTGTGTGTGTGTGTGTGTGTGTGTGTGGTGAGACGGTCTCTGGATTTTCAAGGTGTTTAAGAGGAGGTTCAGACGTTCTTCTCTACAGTTCTGGGTTCTTGAAGAGGCGTTCAAGGTCTGGTTAGAACGTCGTTCTCTACAGTTCTGGGTTCTTGAAGAGGCGTTCAAGGTCTGGTTAGAACGTCGTTCTCTACAGTTCTGGGTTCTTGAAGAGGCGTTCAAGGTCTGGTTAGAACGTCGTTCTCTACAGTTCTGGGTTCTTGAAGAGGCGTTCAAGGTCTGGTTAGAACGTCGTTCTCTACAGTTCTGAGTTCTTGAAGAGGCGTTCAAGGTCCAGATACGTCGTTCACTACAGTTCTGGGTTCTTGAAGAGGCGTTCAAGGTCCCGTTAGAACGTCGTTCTCTACAATTCTGGGTTTCTTGAAGAGGCGTTCAAGGTCCAGTTAGAACGTCGTTATCTACACTTCTGGGTTCCTTGAAGAGGCGTTCAAGGTCCAGTTAGAACGTCGTTCACTACAGTTCTGGGTTCTTGAAGAGGCGTTCAAGGTCCAGTTAGAACGTCGTTCTCTACAGTTCTGGGTTCTTGAAGAGGCGTTCAAGGTCCAGTTAGAACGTCGTTCTCTACAGTTCTGGGTTCTTGAAGAGGCGTTCAAGGTCTGGTTAGAACGTCGTTCTCTACAGTTCTGGGTTCTTGAAGAGGCGTTCAAGGTCTGGTTAGAACGTCGTTCTCTACAGTTCTGGGTTCTTGAAGAGGCGTTCAAGGTCTGGTTAGAACGTCGTTCTCTACAGTTCTGGGTTCTTGAAGAGGCGTTCAAGGTCTGGTTAGAACGTCGTTCACTACAGTTCTGGGTTCTTGAAGAGGCGTTCAAGGTCTGGTTAGAACGTCGTTCTCTACAGTTCTGGGTTCTTGAAGAGGCGTTCAAGGTCCGGTTAGAACGTCGTTCTCTACAATTCTGGGTTTCTTGAAGAGGCGTTCAAGGTCCAGTTAGAACGTCGTTCTCTACAGTTCTGGGTTCTTGAAGAGGCGTTCAAGGTCCAGTTAGAACGTCGTTATCTACACTTCTGGGTTCTTGAAGAGGCGTTCAAGGTCCAGTTAGAACGTCGTTATCTACAATTCTGGGTTTCTTGAAGAGGCGTTCAAGGTCCAGTTAGAACGTTGTTCACTACAGTTCTGGGTTCTTGAAGAGGCGTTCAAGGTCCCGTTAGAACGTCGTTCTCTACAATTCTGGGTTTCTTGAAGAGGCGTTCAAGGTCCCGTTAGAACGTCGTTCTCTACAATTCTGGGTTTCTTGAAGAGGCGTTCAAGGTCCAGTTAGAACGTCGTTATCTACAGTTCTGGAAGTTTGAAGAGGCGTTCAAGATCCAGTTAGAACGTCGTTCACTACAGTTCTGAAAGTTTTGAAGAGGCGTTCAAGGTCCAGTTAGAACGTCGTTAACCTGGAGACCCGACCCAGGACTCTCTGTGGATCCATAGTCAGTAACCCCCCCCTTCCCATCCCCCCCCACCCCCCCCCCCCCCCCCCCATCGTCAAGCTCTAATGTAGAACGAAAGTCAGTCATCCATAATCCCAGGAACAATGAACGCACCGCGGTTATAAAAACACTGCAATTACTTCTAGTGTGTGTGTGTGTGTGTGTGTGTGTGTGTGTGTGTGTGTGTGTGTGTCCTGCAGCTGGCGACACATTAGAATAATAAAGTCCGTCGTTAAATTGTTCGCGTCTCGTCAGTCGGAGGGAGGAAAAGGTGAAGCTTCATTAACGAGACGTTTGAATCGACGCCTTTATTCTTTTTCCTGTTTTCAGGTTTTTTTTATAACTTCATTATTTTTACTTTACCCCTTTTTCTTTTTCTTCTTCTTCTTCTTCTTCTTCTTTTTCCTTTTTTCCTGCCGCCTGTCAACCGGATCCAATTAGAAAAGGGAAGATGTGGTCGCAGTACGGCGCCGCTTCAGAGCAGCTTCCCGCCAAAATAAAGCGACTCGTACAGCTGTAGACCCACCACAAGGCCTCCGGGGGCGCCGTCTCCTCTCAAATCCTCTTTTAAGACGAAAAACAGCCACGCTTTCCTACGATACCGATACCAAGTCGATTACACGTTTTACCGATACCGGTATCGGCGTCGATTACCGATATTGGTATCGGTGTCATTTTCAATGCCATTGGGGGATTGGACCTGATACTGATACCGATATTGGTATCGGAAAAAATGGTATTTGGATATAATTTGGGGATCGGACTCGATAACCGGTTCTGGTATCGATATCTTTGGTATTGGACCTGATACCTGACACTATATCGGCATTGATTTTAATACTATTCCGGTATCGGACCCAATATCAGTATCAGACCTGATGCACAATACTGGTATCTGCATTGATTTCAATGGTTTATGCGCATCAGGCCTGATATCCAATACTGGTATCGGTATCATATTATCAATACTTTTGCGGTATCGGTTCCAGTTTTCAATACGTTTGGGTTTGGAGCTGCTACTTGATACTGATATTTCCAATACTACTTCGGTATCGGAACCAGTACCATTATTGCACCTCATACCCGATGCTGGTATCGGTATCCTTTTTAATACTATATTGGTATCGGACCCAATAGCCGATACTGGTATCGGTATCGTTTCCAACACTGTTTAGGTATTGGACCTGACAATACTGGTGTCTACATCGTTTTCAATACTATTTGGGTACCGGACACAGTACCAGTATCGGCCCTGATACTGGGTCGGTATCGGTCCTGATACTGGGGTCGGTATCGGTGCAAACGCTGCTGACGATGGTTGTTGATTTGTTTTCAGAAGACGAGCTAATTGCCTTCAGGCGTCTCTGAGAGCGGCGCCGCTTCTTCTTAATGAGGCGGAGTGTGAATTATTGTTGGAAAAGAGTGTGTGTGTGTGTGTGTGTGTGTGTGTGTGTGTGTGTGTGTGTGTGTGTGTGTGTGTGTGTGTGTGTGTGTGTGTGTGTGTGTGTGTGTGTGTGTGTGTGTGTGTGTGTGTGTGTGTGTGTGTGGAGGCGAGGTATTAAAGTATGAAGTGTTTCTGCAGCAGCAGCCGTCTTTCAGACGGAGCTCCACTTTTATCTGCCTGTCAGAGAGAGAGAGAGAGAGAGAGAGAGAGAGAGAGAGAGAGAGAGAGAGAGAGAGAGAGAGGAGAGAGAGAGAGAGGAGAGAGAGAGAGAGAGAGAGAGAGAGAGAGAGAGAGAGAGAGAGAGAGAGAGAGAGAGAGAGAGAGAGAGAGAGAGAGAGAGAGAGAGAGAGAGAGAGAGAGAGAGAGAGAGAGAGAGAGAGAGAGAGAGAGAGAGAGAGAGAGAGAGAGAGAGAGAGAGAGAGAGAGAGAGAGAGAGAGGAAGATAGATAGAGAGAGGGGAGAGAGAGATGGAGAGAGGGGAAGAGAGAGAGAGAGAGAGAGAGACAGGAGAGAGAGAGGGGAAGAGAGGGGAAGATAGATAGAGAGAGGGGTGAAAGAGAGAGAGAGAGAGAGAGAGAGGAAGATAGATGGAGAGAGGGGAAGAGAGAGAGAGAGAGATAGGGGCGAGAGAAATGGAGAGAGGGAGGGAGAGAGGGGAAGAGAGAGACAGAGAGAGAGAGAGAGAGAGGAAGAGGGAGATAGAGAGAGACAGGAGAGAGATAGAGAGAGAGATTGTCCCAACATGGCCTGCCTCATCACTTCCCATCTCTCCATCTCACCACTCCTTCCCTCTCCCTCTCTCTCTCTCTCTCTCTCTCTCTGTCTTTCTGTGCTCGTCCGCCCCCTCGGCCGTCTGCAGGCTGCAGATAGGATTAAAAATTAACACCCCGTGTGTGTGTGTGTGTGTGTGTGTGTGTGTGTGTGTGTGTGTGTGTGTGTGTGTGTGTGTGTGTTTGCGGGGCTGAAGTCATCATTGTTTACCACATTTAATAGCGTCTCTTTGCTCAGGATTTACCACCTGGTTATTATGAGGGACCTGCTTCCTGCCCGCCGCTCTGGGGGGGCGGAGCTTAACAGGCTTTAAGGCTTCACCCCAAAATACCCCCAAAACTGGAGGTGACACTTTGTGAAATCTCCACAGGGGGCGTTTTCCCCCAACGTCTGGCTTCACCGCAGTGTTGAGCAAAGACCCGGGACTCATTAGCATGTAGCATGTAGCTTGTAGCATGTAGCTTGTCCCTCTGACGGTGATTAAGTTGCCGATGTTTCACAACCTTTCTGATATCTGGCGTCACTTTTGTGTCACTACGTGTAGAATTAGTATCGGTATCGGTATCGGTATCGGTATCGGTGCATCCTTAATTAAAATACCACAAATGAAAAGAAATTCAGTAAAGAGGCTGATTTATGGCGTCACAGCGATCTTTTTCCCAAATACGAGTTCTCCGTCCAGTATCGGCACCTGAAACTGGTATCGGCACCTCAAACCTGTATCGGCACTGCAAAACGGTATCGGCACCTGAAACTAGTATCGGCACCTGAAATTGGTGTCGGCACCTCAAACTGGTATCGGCACCAGAGGAGTTTTCAACATCTCTCCCCCCAAAGCAACCAACTCTGCCGTTCGGGCGCCAGGAGATCCGGCGGTGAGTCTCTAGAAACGGCAGCGCGTACCTCCGCCCGCCGCGACGCCTTTTCGAATACTTAATGTGGAGCGGGACGTGAAGAAACTGTGGAGGAGGGAGGTGAAGCCGGGGGTGTGGGACGGCGGGCGGAGGCCGTACAGACGCTGGATGTTTGCTGAGTGCAGGAGGAGCGGAGCTGCAGCATGTTAGTATCATGTACCACCTCTGGTAAACTTAGCTGATAGCCGTTAGCCACTAGTATCATGTACCACCTCTGGTAAACTTAGCTGATAGCCGTTAGCCACTAGTATCATGTACCACCTCTGGTAAACTTAGCTGATAGCCGTTAGCCACTAGTATCATGTACCACCTCTGGTAAACTTAGCTGATAGCCGTTAGCCGCTAGTATCATGTACCACCTGTGGTAAAGTTAGCTGATAGCCGTTAGCCACTAGTATCATGTACCACCTCTGGTAAAGTTAGCTGATAGCCGTTAGCCGCTAGTATCATGTACCACCTGTGGTAAAGTTAGCTGATAGCTGTTAGCCGCTAGTATCATGTACCACCTCTGGTAAAGCTAGCTGATAGCGGTTAGCCGCTAGTATCATGTACCACCTCTGGTAAACTTAGCTGATAGCGGTTAGCTGCTAGTATCATCTCTCTCTCTCTCTCTCTCTCTCTCTCTCCCTCTGTCTCTCTGTCTCTCTCTCTCTCTCTCTCTTTGTCTCTCTCCCTCTCTCTCTCTCTCTCTCTCCCTCTCTCTCTCTCTGACCACAATAAGCGTCGTTTTTACTTCCACTCTCTTTATTGATTGTTTTATATTCAGTTTGCGCGCTGGTTGCTCCCCCTCCCCCTCCCCCTCCCCCTCCCCCGCTCCCTCCCCCGCTCCCTCCCCCTCAAATCCCATTACAGCTCCTCCCACAACGTCACCGTTATTCTCCGGGGATCAATAAAGTTTTCTAATCTAATCTGAGGAGAGCCGCTGCTTCCCTGCAACACGTTTCCCTCCTGCAGCGGCTGCACGTCGTCCCGACACACGAGGAACGGGTGGAAAAAGAAACTTTTTTAGGAGGAAGCTTGGTCTCAATGGAAATGAGGGAAAGCACAGCTTTTGAAAAATCCCAGCTTTCTCTCCATGGAAATTAAAGGAAAAAGCAACTTTTTGAAAAATCTCTATCTCTGCGGAAATGGGAACACGAAAGCCCACGCAGTATTTTGAAAACGCAGTGTTCTGAAAACGCTCCAACTTTGTTTCCGTGGAAAAAAATGGCGGAAATAAACTAGAGAGAGAGAGAGAGAGAGACGTAACTTCCGGTGATCAGCTGCTCTTTTCCCGCCTTTTCTTTTTTCCCGCCTTTTCATTTTCCCGCCTTTTCCTTTTCCCGCCTTTTCTTTTTCCCGCCTTTTCTTTTTCCCATCTTTTCTTTTTCCCCGCCTTTTCTTTTTTCCCGCCTTTTCTTTTTCCCGCCTTTTCTTTTTCCCGCCTTTTCTTTTTTCCCGCCTTTTCCTTTTCCCGCCTTTTCCTTTTCCCGCCTTTTCTTTTTCCCACCTTTTCTTTTTCCCGCCTTTTCTTTTTCCCGCCTTTTTTTCCCGCCTTTTCATTTTCCCACCTTTTCTTTTTTCCCGCCTTTTCCTTTTCCCGCCTTTTCTTTTTCCCGCCTTTTCTTTTTCCCACCTTTTCTTTTTCCCATCTTTTCTTTTTCCCGCCTTTTCTTTTTTCCCGCCTTTTCCTTTTCCCGCCTTTTCTTTTTCCCGCCTATTTTTCCCGCCTTTTCATTTTCCCACCTTTTCTTTTTTCCCGCCTTTTCCTTTTCCCGCCTTTTCTTTTTCCCGCCTTTTCTTTTTCCCGCCTTTTCCTTTTCCCGCCTTTTCTTTTTCCCATCTTTTCTTTTTCCCGCCTTTTCTCCTTCCCGCCATCTGGAGCCAGACGACTGGAAGCCGTTCCTCCGAGATGAAGAGCCGGCCGGCGGTTCCACTGTGTCCATATTTCACCGCCACATCAGCGCTAGTCATGGCGCTATAAACATGTCGCTGCTGGTTTATGGCCGCGAGGCGGGGGAGGGGAGGTTTGAGTCAACCAGCGAGGAGCAGATCCATCTCGGACGCTAAAGCCGCTAACGGGGCCGATCGGGACGTTTACTTGACTTGATTCGTGGCTCAATGGCCAATGGGAGCCGAGCCACAAACTCACATGACGACACGCCCGTCACCCGGGTTGCCAGATCTGACGTTTTCCAGCCCGAGACGCAAACGTCTTGGTTCAGTTTGCGATCAAGCGACGCCTGGAAAACGTCCTGCAGTTACAGCAGCTGGCCGGTAGGGGGCGCCGTGGGCAGAGAGGAAGTGACGAAGAAACACGGCTCTTTGATTGGTCCGGACTGAAAGAGGAAGTCCCGCCTCTTTAGCCTGTGGTGGCTAGGCTAGTTAGCTCGTGGCTAAAAGGTACAATCAACCGCGGTATAAAGTCTTTAAACCAGATTTAAATGAGTCTACCTCTCTTCTGCTTCTTCTTCTTCTTCTTCTTCTTCTGCTTCTTCTGCTTCTTCTTCTTCTCCCTCTTCCTCTTCTTCTTCTCCCTCTTCCTCTTATTCTTCTTCTCCCTCTTCCTCTTATTCTTCTTCTCCCTCTGCTTCTTCTTCTTCTTCTCCCTCTTTTTCTCCCTCTTCCTCTTCTTCTTCTTCTCCCTCTTCTTCTCCCTCTTCCTCTTCTTCTTCTTCTTCTTCTTCTTCTTCCAGTAAAGGGTTAACGTCTGTCGCACACGAAGCCGCCGGCAGCGTGAGTCAGATATTTATTCAGCCTCCGGGGAACGAAAGGTGGAGGAATCGTTTATCCTCCGTCGGAGAGAGAGAACGAGTTGAGGTTTTGTCTGTCGATTCAAAACGTATCAACAATCTGGAAGCTGAGATCCTGAAGGGTTCTAATAATCTTATATGCTAACAGCCAGCGGCACGCTAACAGCTAGTGACATGTTTACAGCGCGCGACACGTTAACAGCTAGCTACACGTTGACAGCTAGCGACACGTTGACAGCTAGCGACACGTTGACAGCTAGCTACACGTTAACAGCTAGCTACACGTTGACAGCTAGCAACACGTTAACAGCTAGCTACACGTTAACAGCTAGCGACACGCTAACAGCTACGCTGTACGATTTCAACAAGACGTTCACAGTGAGCCACGTTATATGATTTTTAGTGATATTTTGCTATCTTTTGCTATGCTAGCTCGGTACATCTGCCCATGCTTGCTAGCATCCACTGGCATTTTCCGCTAGCATTCGCTATTCTGGTTGTTCATTTTCCGGCCAAACACGCGGCACGTGAGCGTATCAAACGGCAGCACGTCACCGTCGCCGCAAATACCCGAGTTTCATTGGTGGTTGTCTTTGGTCGCCATGACAACGGTCGTCTCCAAAAGATCTCAGTTTACAGGAAAATGGCGGAAACACCTAGCATGCTGGTCCACAAGGCGGCGCTGGTGGTTGTTGTTTCTTGTTTGTACTGAAACCACACAAACAGCAGAGAACGATACGCCGTAAACCTTCTTCATCATCGTCTTCATCATCATCTTCATCAAGACGGACTGGGAATCGGTTGATTTGACGAAAGAGAGATAAAGTGGAACGTGGCTGCCGCTTCCCGCCAACCCCGCCATTGTTGTGCAAATTAGCGCGGCTAATAAGGGAACGGCGGCGGCAAGAAATCACACCCGCGTGTTCATTAAGCGAACAAATGAGACACGGAGTTAATTTCTCGCCGCTTCAATTACAAAAAGCCAAACGGCGGAGGAAGCGCGGATTATTCGCGGCGCCCGGCGGGAGGCTGGGTTTGTCGGGACGAAGGCGCGAAGCGGCCGCTAAATGTCACAGGCTTCATTACTGCAAAGTGGCGGCGTGGCGGCGGGGACGAGACCCGGGCGCCACGTCTGACATGGTGCTGCTGCGTGTGAGCGTGTCGGAGCGGGGGAGGGGGGGGAGGGGGGAGGGGGGGGGGGGGTAGTGCACACACACAGATACACACATGTATGCGTTCTGGGGACCTTCCATTGACTTCCATTCATTTTACACTGACTAAGGTTCTCACTGGAACTACGACTAACGTCAGATTATAGAGCATTTTCCTCCTCTAACACCAGATTATAAAGCATCTTCCTCCTGTAACATACGATTATAGAGCATCTTCCTCCTGTAACACCAGATTATGAGCATCTTCCTCTTCTAATCCACATTATAGAGCATCTTCCTCCTCTAACACCAGAATATAGAGCATCTTCCTCCTCTAACATCAGATTATAGAGCATCTTCCTCCTCTAATCCAGATTATAGAGCATCTTCCTCCTCTGATCCAGATTATAGAGAATCTTCCTCCTCTAATCCAGATTATAGAGCATCTTCCTCCTCTAACACCCGAATGTAGAGCATCTTCCTCCTCTAACGTCAGACTATAGAGCATCTTCCTCTTCTAATCCAGATTATATGTGGTTATTTCTGAGAATATTGATCTGTTGTGCTCCTCCTGCACAGTAACGACGTTTCAGAGAAGTTGCATTCTTTCCCGTTTCAACAGAGACGGACTTGAACCACGAAGGCGGAGTCAAAGCATTTTCAAAAAGTTGCTTTTTCCTCCAGTTCCACAGAGATGGAATTGGAGCGTTTTTTGTTTTGTTTTAATTTAATTTAATTTTAATTTCTGGCCATTTCCAGGGATACGGATTCTAATCCTTTTGAGTGTTTTCCTCCTGTGTTTGTGTGTACAAAGAATCGGGAGTTCTTTTTAAAAGATTTCTTAAATGTTCCCCACGTTGTCGAAAAGTTCCACCTCGGGAGCCGTTCTCATTTTCAGAGTCTCCGAGCTTCGTTGTCGTGTTAAACAGACGACAAAACGCTGCAAACTGTTTCCCGCCTTCACTTTAAAACTTTATAAACGACCCCCCGACACGTTTTCAACAACATGCTTTCACGTCCAGCTGATCTTGAGCACGCCTCCACCTCCGGAGACAAAGCTCCCTCCTCCTTAAGTTCCCATGATGCAACTGTGTCGGGAGCATTCGGTCCCCACTAGAGTCTGAAAAACCTCGATTCCTCCACCCCTCCCCCCCCCCCCTCCCCCCTCCCCCGCCGAGTGCTTCGTTTGCAGCTTCTCATTAGACTCCAGTGTCTTCATGCTTTTCCATTATATTTACTTACGCAACTCATTTTGCAGGTTTTTTGCTCCGTGTGTGTGTGTGTGTGTGTGTGTACTCTCGACCCTCGGGGGAGGGGTGGAGGTGGGGGGGGGGGGGGTTGGGGTCTGTCTGACTGATGGCCGCTCCTCCGGGTCTCGCTACGGCAACACATTAGCTCTGATTAGATCACATGACCCCCAAAGAGAGAGAGAGAGAGAGAGAGAGAGAGAGAGAGAGAGAGAGAGAGGGCGGGCGGGCGACGGAGAACTGCATGTTTTAATATTAATGCTTTTGTGTATTTATATCCGCACACAGCAGACACGCATTCCGGCGTTGGAGAGGGGGCATACGCCGACGCAGGTGTGTGTGTGTGTGTGTGTGTGTGTGTGTGTGTGTGTGTGTGTGTGTGCGTGACCTCGTGAGGACCGAACCAGATGCGGTTTCCCGCGAAGGGAAATCAATAGTTTTGTAAGTGAGGACTTGTTACAAGGTTAAACAAAGTCTGAACGATACGAATCTAAGTTGATGTCCTGATAAGACATGAAGGCGTGTGTGTGTGTGTGCCCGTGTGTTTTTGTGTGTCTCACAAGTGGGGACCCCGAATTGATTTAGCAGTGATCTATGGGGACTGAAACCATTATGGGCTCCTACGACGAAGCAGGGCTCTCAAACTCCGACCCTGCAGGGCCGCAGCCCTGCATGTTTTCCACGTCTCCTTGCTGAATGCAGCGAGCGGCTCGTTATCTGGCTTTGTGCTGAACGTGGTGATGAACCACGAGGACCTTCAGGCCTGTTAAAGAAGGACGATATGGAAAACATGCAGGGCTGCGGCCTTTCAAGATCTTGGAAGTTTGAGACTTCTGAGCTAAAGGGTGGTACTTGTTTTATTTTGCTTGGTTGTTTTTGTGTATTGTGGAAGCAAAATATGAAAAAAAAAGGTTAGTTAGTACTTGTATCGGTACTCCTACATCGGCTAGTCCTGGTATTGCTAATGGCTAGTCCCTGTCTCGATAAAGGTTAGTCCTGGTATCGGTACTCAGTATCGACCAGTATCTAAAGGTTAATCCTGGTATCGGTACTCAGTATCGACCAGTAGCTTAAGGTTAGTCCTGGTATCGGTACTCGGTATCGACAAGTAGCTAAAGGCTAGTCCTGTATCAGTACTCGGTATCAACAAGTAGCTATAGGCTGGTCCTGGTATCAGTACTTGGTTTCAACAAGTAGCTATAGGCTAGTCCTGGTATCGGTACTCGGTATCAACAAGTAGCTAAAGGCTAGTCCTGGTATCAGTACTCGGTATCAACAAGTAGCTATAGGCTAGTCCTGGTATCGGTACTCGGTATCAACAAGTAGCTTTAGGCTGGTCCTGGTATCGATTCTCGGTATCGACAAGTAGCTAAAGGCTAGTCCTGGTATCAGTGCTCGTTATCGACAAGTAGCTAAAGGCTAGTCCTGGTATCAGTACTCGGTATCAACAAGTAGCTATAGGCTGGTCCTGGTATCGATTCTCGGTATCGACAAGTAGCTAAAGGCTACTCCTGGTATCGGTACTCGTTATCGACAAGTAGCTAAAGGCTAGTCCTGGTATCGGTACTCGGTATCGACAAGTAGCTAAATGCTAGTCCTGGTATCGGTACTCGGTATCGACAAGTAGCTAAAGGCTAGTCCTGGTGTCAGTACTCGGTATCAACAAGTAGCTATAGGCTGGTCCTGGTATCAGTACTTGGTTTCAACAAGTAGCTATAGGCTAGTCCTGGTATCAGTACTCGGTATCAACAAGTAGCTAAAGGCTAGTCCTGGTATCAGTACTCGGTATCAACAAGTAGCTATAGGCTAGTCCTGGTATCGGTACTCGGTATCAACAAGTAGCTATAGGCTGGTCCTGGTATCGATTCTCGGTATCGACAAGTAGCTAAAGGCTACTCCTGGTATCGGTACTCGTTATCGACAAGTAGCTAAAGGCTAGTCCTGGTATCGGTACTCGTTATCGACAAGTAGCTAAAGGCTAGTCCTGGTATCGGTACTCGGTATTGACAAGTAGCTACAGGCTAGTCCTGGTATCGGTACTCGGTATCAACAAGTAGCTATATGCTAGTCCTGGTATCGGTACTCGGTATCGACAAGTAGCTAAAGCTTAGTACTTTTGTTTGTTTGTTTGTTTTTATTTAAGTATGTTGGCAAAGAAAACATGGAAGAAAAAAAAAAGGTGCTTGGTATCGGCAAGTAGCTAAAGCTTAGTACTCGTATTATATTGGCGTGATTATGGCCTCGGATTTCGGGTTTTGGGAAAAACATGTAGCGTAATTCCGAATTTTTGAATTTTCAAGCATCCTGATCTGCAATCAGAATGTTGATTCATGGTTGGATTTCGAACGCAAACATAAGAAACGCTCATGAGGACCAACAACGCGTGGGAGTGTATGTGTGTGTCCTCGCAATGTACACAAAACCAGTACGTGTGTTTAATGTTTCCCTTCCGCTCCATTAGCTGCTCATCAAGAAGGTTCCAACCTGCCTCATCATGCTAATGTGTGTGTGTGTGTGTGTGTGTGTGTGTGTGTGTGTGTGTGTGTGTGTGTGTGTGTGTGTGTGTGTGTGTGTGTGTGTGTGTGTGTGTGTGTGTGTGTGTGTGTGTCAGATGTGCGACATGCCTCAGACAGCTCGTCCCCAGACGCCGCCGCCGCCGCGTGTCCCGCTACGCTTGTTGTCAGTACAACCGTGCCCGTATCCATGACAGCCGCGGTTGTTCGGGAGCCGTGGCGACGGAGGGACGGCCGCGGGGGGACGGGACACGCTGGGGCGTCCCTCCTGGTCGTCCTCGACGTTTCCGTCTCTTTACGCATTTTAAATCCCCCGATCGCAGTCCGATTAAGCAAAATTGCTTAAATGTAAACACTGAAGATGACGTAGTGAACGTGTTTGGCCACTAGAGGGTGTTGATGTTTGTCATTGTGATGAATCAACACTCACATGCAGCAACAAGGAGCTGTTTGTACATCCTAGTGGATTGTTATTATGGTGACTGTCAAAATAAAAGCACCAAGTTGGATTGTTATCACGGTGACTGTCAAAATAAAAGCACCAAGTTGGATTGTTATCACGGTGACTGTCAAAGTAAAAGCACCAAGTTGGATTGTTATCACGGTGACTGTCAAAGTAAAAGCACCAAGTTGGATTGTTATCACGGTGACTGTCAAAGTAAAAGCACCAAGTTGGATTGTTATCACGGTGACTGTCAAAGTAAAAGCACCAAGTTGGATTGTTATTATGGTGACTGTCAAAATAAAATCACCAAGTTGGATTGTTATCACGGTACTGTCAAAATAAAACCACCAAGTTGGATTGTTATCATGGTACTGTCAAAATAAAACCACCAAGTTGGATTGTTATTACGGTGACTGTCAAAATAAAACCACCAAGTTGGATTGTTATCATGGTACTGTCAAAATAAAACCACCAAGTTGGATTGTTATCATGGTACTGTCAAAATAAAACCACCAAGTTGGATTGTTATCATGGTACTGTCAAAATAAAACCACCAAGTTGGATTGTTATTACGGTGACTGTAAAAATAAAACTACCAAGTTTGATTGTTATTATGGTGACTGTCAAAATAAAACTACCAAGTTGGATTGTTATCACGGTGACTGTCAAAGTAAAAGCACCAAGTTGGATTATTATCACGGTGACTGTCAAAGTAAAAGCACCAAGTTGGATTTTTATTACGGTTAATGTCAAAATAAAACCATCAAGTTGGATGGTTGTTACAGTGACTGTAAAAGTAAAACCACCAAGTTGGATGATTATTGTGGTGACTGTCAAAATAAAACCACCAAATTGGATTATTACAGTAACTGTCAAAATAAAACTACCAAGTTGGATTGTTATTGTGGTGGCTGTCAAAATAAAAGCATCCTTCACGCACCATTTCCTCCTCCTTTCTCAGTCACACGTTTGATGAAGCGGTTTATAAAAATAGAAAGCAGATGAATCAAGGTGGCCTCTCTTCTCCTCCTCCTCCTCCTCTTCCTCCTCCTCTTCTTCCTCCTCCTCCTCCTCCTCCTCTTCTTTTCTGTCTCTCTGTTTTCTTCCACTTCACATTAATCTTGAAAGCTTTGATTGCTGCTCAAACATTTTTATTTTTTATATTCCTGTTGATTTGAGCAGCAGCAGCAATGTGTTGAAGCCCCTCCCCCCCTCCTCCCTCCTCCCCCCCCCCCTCCCCTCCCCCCCTCCCCCCTCCAGACGTTCATCTGTCACTTTCCTCCTCAACCACATGAATATTTAGACTTTTTTCTTCGACATGTTGAAGCGTTCACAGTTTTAAGAAGGACTGTTTTTCACATGCGAGCAGGAAGTGACTCTCTTCCATCTGCCTTCCGCTGCTTCCTCTGCTTCTTCACCTCTTTTCTAACGTCTATTTGTTTTTCCTCACTTCATCCGCTGCATCGTGATTCAGGGGCTGAAGAGACTTGATTCACTTTCATTTTCCAGAAAGACGCTCATGATTGAGAAAACTCTTCTTTAACAATTAAAGTTACACTTGTGGAGTATTACCCCATATCGGCACGTAGCTAGAAGTCAGTACTGGTATCGGTACTCGGTATCGGCAAGTGGCCAAAGGATAGTATTGTATCGGTACTCGGTATTGGTACTCGGTATCAGTACTCAGTGTCGGTACTTGGTATCTACAAGTGGCCAAAGGATAGTATTAGTATCAGTACTCGGTATTGACAAGTGGCCAAAGGATAGTAATGGTATCGGTGCTGGTACTCGGTATCAGTACTCGGTATCGGTACTTGGTATCGACAAGTGGCCAAAGGATAGTATTAGTATCGGTACTCGGTATCGACAAGTGGCCAAAGGATAGTAATGGTATCGGTACTGGTACTCTGTATCAGTACTTGGTATCGGTACTCGGCATCAACAAGTGGCCAAAGGATATTATTAGTATCGGTACTCGGTATCAACAAGTGGCCAAAGGATAGTATTGGTATCAGTACTCGGTATCAGTACTCGGTATTGGTACTCGTATCGGTGCTCAATATCAGTACTCGGTATCGACAAGTGGCCAATATATAGTATTGGTATCGGTACTCGTATCGGTACTCTGTATTGACATGTAGCTAAAGGAGAGTACTCGTATCGACAAGTGGCCAAAGGATAGTATTGGTATCGGTACTCGTATCGGTAGTCTGTATTGACATGTAGCTAAAGGACAGTACTCGGTATCGACAAGTGGCCAAAGGATAGTATTGGTGTCGGTACTCAGTATTGGTACTCGATATTGGTACTCGGTATCAGTACTCAGTATCGACAAGTGGCCAAAGGATAGTATTGGTATCGGTGCTCGGTATCGGTACTCGGTGTCTGTACTCGGTATCGGTACTCGGTATCGACAAGTGCCCAAAGGATAGTATTGGTATCGGGACTCAGTATCGGTACTCTGTATTGACATTTAGCTAAAGGAGAGTACTCAGTATCGACAAGTGGCAAAAGGATAGTCTTGGTATTGGTACTCAGTATCGGTACTTGGTACTGGGACTCGTCTTTCTGGGAGTCGTCTGTCTGGGAGTTGTCCGTCTGGGACGACACTGCAGCAGAACTTTGGTTCCCCAAGATGGCGTCAGTCAGGAAACGTTGTCGAGGTTTGATGGTTTGTTTGTAAACATCTGGACTTTAGTGTGAAAGGATTTGATAAACGTCCGGTTGAAGTGAGACGAGCTGAGAGGAGAAGGTCTGAGGTTTAATCGAAAGAGATTCACTTTAAGGGAAGTAGATCTTCAAGATAATTTCCTTTCTGGTGGCGTAACTTTAAAGTGCTTCCTTTGACCTTTGACCTTTGATCTCCTGGAGCCGGCGGCTCGGCTAAGCGTGAGCGCGGCGCCGGCCCCTAGCTCTCCGCGCTGAGTCCCAGCGACTGGCGTTCGTCTGCTGTCACGGTAACCATAACAGTGTGTGTGTGTGTGTGTGTGTGTGTGTGTGTGTGTGTGTGTGTGTGTGTGTGTGTGTGTGTGTGTGTCTCCGGGAAGCACTTGAGCAGCGTCGGATCAAAGGAAGCCGACTGAACGTCTGCCTGCTGTCCTCCTGGCTAATTACCTCAACACACACACACACACACACACACACACACACACACACACACACACACACACACACACACACACACACACACACACACACACACACACACACACACTCATTAGCCCGGCCTGCTCCATATGGGAACACGAGTGTTTTCTCCGGTAATCAAACGGTTCCTCCAACATGTGAACGTGACGGGAGCCGCTAGCTAGCGACGGTGTTGACGATCCGCCGGAGTTTGTTCACGCCTAAAAAAAATAAAAATAAAAAATAAAAACACTTCCAGGAAAACGACTCCTGTTCTGGGATTAAGAACTGGATTCATCCGTTTGTCGCTTTACTTTCTTGTTAATAGAAACGAAAATATCAAAACGATACGTTGGGAATCGTCTTTGAAGAGCCGCTGCTGGTCATGTGACCACGGCCCTGATTCTGCACATGCTCAGTAGGAGCGACGGCCACCGCGAGTTTCACCCGCCAACCCAGAGACTTTCAATTGTTAACGTTTATAGGGTATCGTTTTCTACGTGTGTGTGTGTGTGTGTGTGTGTGTGTGTGTGTGTGTGTGTGTGTGTGTGTGTGTGTGTGTGTGTGTGTGTGTGTGTGTGTGTGTGTGTGTGTGTGTGTGTGTGACACAAGTAGAAAAAGCAGTACTCCCTGTGGAAGTGTCTGCTGCTGTTTTGCCAGGTGTTGTGATCTACCTCCACACACACACACACACACACACACACACACACACACACACACACACACAGGAACGTGCTACGAATGTAAAGGTGTCTCTGCAGCCGCAGGCTCTGTTTCCAACGCACCCCGACTCGGCACGTAGATGTGATAATAGCTCAATTTATCACCGTTTACGATAAATTTCCCTGTTTGTGTGTGTGTGTGTGTGTGTGTGTGTGTGTGTGTGTGTGTGTGTGTGTGTGTGTGTGTCACTCCTCTAATATCAGGTTCAGCGATGCACATCAGATCCGTCTGATTAAGAGGGAAAGTCTCGCACATGAGCCTCTACAGTAGCTTCTATTAGCATGCAGTGCTACGTAGAGACACACACACACACACACACACACACACCCCGGGCCAATTAAGAAGATTGATGTAGCACAACAAATTCAATTAAAGACGACTGTATAATTGTTTTAAAATGAATGACAGCGGTGGAGAAGTGAAGCAGGACGAGAGCTTCGTGCTAACGTTCTGCCTTTTTAGCAGTTTGTAGAAACAAGTAGCTAAAGGCTAGTCCTGGTATCGGTACTCGTTATCGACAAGTAGCTAAAGGCTAGTCCTGGTATCGGTACTCTGTATCGATAAGTAGCTAAAGGCTAGTCCTGGTCTCGGTACTCGGTATCGACAAGTAGCTACAGGCTAGTCCTGGTATCGGTACTCGGTATTGGTAAGTAGCTAAAGGCTAGTCCTGGTATCGGTACTCGGTATTGGTAAGTAGCTAAAGGCTAGTCCTGGTATCGGTACTCGGTATTGGTAAGTAGCTACAGGCTAGTCCTGGTATCGGTACTCGGTATTGGTAAGTAGCTACAGGCTAGTCCTGGTATCGGTACTCGGTATTGGTAAGTAGCTAAAGGCTAGTCCTGGTATCGGTAAAGGCTAGTCCTGGGATCGGTACTCTGTATCGATAAGTAGCTAAAGGCTAGTCCTGGTATCGGTACTCGGTATCGACAAGTAGCTACAGGCTAGTCCTGGTATCGGTACTCGGTATTGGAAAGTAGCTAGAGGCTAGTCCTGGTATCGGTAAAGGCTAGTCCTGGTATCGGTACTCGGTATCGGTAAGTAGCTAAAGGCTAGTCCTGGTATCGGTACTCAGTATCGGTAAGTAGCTAAAGGCTAGTCCTGGTATCGGTACTCAGTATCGGTAAGTAGCTAAAGGCTAGTCCTGGAATCGGTACTCGGTATCGGTAAGTAGCTAAAGGCTAGTCCTGGTATCGGTACTCAGTATCGGTAAGTAGCTAAAGGCAAGTCCTGGTATCGGTACTCAGTATCGGTAAGTAGCTAAAGTTTTGAGATTCGGTGGCGGGAAGAGTTTTGTTCGTTCCGTTTTGTCGGAGGAGGAAAAGAATGAATTGAGGAGAGGAAGGTTTAAGGGACGGAGGAAGACGGAGGAAGACGGAGGAAGACGGACGAGGCGACGGACGGGGTGAAGGAGGGAGGACGGGAGGTGACGGCCAGCAGATGGGCGGAGGTGGAGGATGACGGGAATGATGGATGGAGAAAGAAGGGAGGAGGGGGAGGAGGAGGAGGAGAAGGAGGAGGGGGTTTTTGAAGAAGAGAGAGAAAGACGGGATTACGAAGCGGAGGGAAGAAGCGGCTCCCCCTGGTGGTCGGAGGCGGCGGCGGGGTGGAGGCGTGTCACTTCCTGTGGCGGCGTCTCGTCTCCCCCAAAAACACCGACTTGCCTTTTGCTTCTATTTTTAGCTCGTTACACAACAAAGGGTTGCATCATCGGCCAGCAGCCTTTGATTTGCCAGAATTTTCTCTCCCGTCTCCTTTTTCTCCTCCTTTTCTCCTCCCTTTCTCCTCCCTTTCTCCTCCCTTTCTCCTCCCTCCTTCTCCCGGCCGGCGACTTCTGCTGTTCTTTGTTTTATTTGTGTGTCGTTTCCCCGCCGGGTTTGGTTCAGCGTCTCGTCTCCTCGGCGAGGAGGTGAAACTCCTCCTGGGGTTTCTTTCTTTTCTTTCTTTTCTTTCTTTTCTTTCTTTTCCCCCAAAATCTGCACCAACAAGCCGTCTTGTCGAATCGTGTTGCTTTTATTTTGATAGTCCAAAACCGTCCACCTATTTTTACCCCAAAACCCTGGAGCTGCTGGAGTTTCTTCAGTTTATCTGTTTACTGTTGTAAACATCGTGATTGTAAAGAAAAACAAACTAAATAAATAAATAAATAAATATACATTTTGTATTTATCTCATAATATATGTTGACTTTTTGCTGTTTTGACATGTTGTTGTGTTGACATGTTGTTTTGACATGTTGTCCCGTGGGGATGGAACCCAGAGTTTTCGAAAAGTTGCACCTGCTCCCGTTGCCATGGCGATGGAGCCGAGCCCAGGTTTCTTTTCAAAAAGTTGTGTTTTGTGTCATTTCAAATAACGACGAACCTCGAGGGTTTTCAAAAAGTTGTCTTCTCTCGATTCCATGGTGATGGAGCCCGATTGTTTTCAAAAAGTTACGTTTTTTTTCTTTGTTTCCCACGAGAATTTTCAAAAGAAAAGTATTTCCAGAGCCTCTCCACTCGTTTCCTGTTTCTGTGAAAACGAGTCTCGGCTCTTTAATATAAACAACCTGCGACACTGTAAATCTGCTACGTTTATTGTTTAGTGGTTGTTTCGGCTGCTACTTTTAGAAAACGTGTTTATAAACCAGAACTTTCTCTCTCTGGGCTTTGATCTGTGTTGATGAACAAACAGCTGATTGGCCGGAATCGTCAACAACCAGGAGGTCGTCTCTTTCATCATGAAGGACGACGACGTCTGGGATTGTTTACCTTCGTCTCCTCCTCCAGGGAAAACAGACGGAGGGAGGGAGGGAGGGAGGGAGGGAGGGAGGGAGGGAGGGGTGGAGGGACGGAAGGAGGGAGGGAGGGAGGGGTGGAGGGAGGGAGGGATGGAGGGACGGCGTGGTGAGGAGAATACTGGAATGAAGGGAGGATAGTAGAGGAGAACCTCAACCTGGAGTCAGGAGGAGGAGGTGGAGGTGGAGGTGGAGGTGGAGGAGGAGGAAGAGGAGGAGGAGGAGGAGGAGGGAGGAAGAGGGGAAGGAGGAGGTGGAGGTGGAGGAGGAGGAAGAGAAGGAGGAGGAGGAGGAGGAGGAGGAGGAGGAGGGAGGAAGAGGGGAAGGAGGAGGAGGTGGAGGAGCAGGTGGAGGAGGAGGAGGAGGAGGAGAAGGAGGAGGAGGTGGAGAGTTTAGTGAATGTGGAGGAGGAGGAGGAGGAGGGGGCGAGGAGGAGGAGGTGGAGGAAGAGCAGGAGGTGGAGGTGGAGGAGGAGAGTTTAGTGAACGTAGAGAAGGAGGAAGAGGAGGAGGAAGAGGAGGAGGAGGAGGAGGGGAGGGGAGGAGGAGAGAGAGGAGGAAGAGGAGGAGGAGGAGGAGGGGAGGGGAGGAGGAGGAGGAGAGAGAGGAGGAAGAGGAGGAGCAGTGACGGAGACGAGCTGGACGGGAGGACAGGAACATGTCTGTACATGATGCTTATTCTGTCGCCATGGAAACGCGGGGCTCCTTATGTTACTCGGTTGTCATGGGAACCTGGTGCATACAACGTCGCCGTGGAAACGTGATGCTGAAAACGTCATCATAATAGAAACGTGGTGCGTCTTGATACTTATTGTCGTCTATTTAGCTATCATGCTACGTAGTCATGGAAACCTGGTGCGTACGATGTCGCCATGGAAACGTGGAAGCAGGATTGTTATTGTCGCCATGGAGACGTGAAACCAAGACGCTCATTCCGTCGCCACAGAAATGTGTTGCCAAAATTGTCATCGCGGAAGCTTGAGGCTTATTGTCGCCACGGAAACGTGAAGCTAGTGCTATCATGCTACGTAGTCATGGAAACCTGGTGCGTACGATGTCGCCGTGGAAACGCGACGCTGTTTACGTTTTCACGCTCGGTAGCTAACGAGGCTTCATGGGAAAGTGAAGCTTTTAGTTTTTATTTTTTTCAAAATAAATGTCAATGCGGACTAAAAATGGTCCTGGTCGCCGTGGGAACCAGCTGTTGTGCACATGCTCAGTAGAAGGACAATGTTGCGTCACGTCTTTATTTATGACGTCTTTACCTGGAAACGATCCCGTTTCTTCCTTTGATCTTCTTCATTTACTTGATTCATTCTGAGGTTTCTCATTAAAACGCCTCAATTAAGTTTCTCTTTTTTCACATTTTCAACCGTTTTCTTTCCTTCTAATCTGTAAAAATCCTTTTATCATGAGGAACAATCGTCCACTGCCTGCTGACATGGTGACGCTACCTGTACTGTCAAATATGGTGGGGGGGGGGGGTGGAGGAGGAGGAGGAGGGAGGAGGAGTGGGGGAAGAGGAGGAGGGAGGAGGAGTGGGGGAAGAGGAGGAGGAGGGGGGGTGGAGGAGGAGGAGGAGGGAGGAGGAGTGGGGGAAGAGGAGGAGGAGGGGAGAAGGAGGGGGAGGAGGAGGAGGAGGAGGAGGAGGGAGGAAGAGTAGGTGGAGGACGAGGAGGGGGGGTGGAGGAGGTGGGGGTGGAGGAAGAGGGGTGGAGGAGGAGGAGGGGAGAAGGAGGGGGAGGAGGAGGAGGAGGAGGAGGGAGGAAGAGTAGGTGGAGGACGAGGAGGGGGGGTGGAGGAGGAGGAGGGGAGAAGGAGGGGGAGGAGGAGGAGGAGGGGGAGGAGGGGTGGAGGAGGAGGGGGGGGTGATGTCGAGGAGAATCGTATCTCCTGCAGCCGAAGGGAGAAGAAGAAGAGGGAAAAAAAAGAACGGAAGGAAAGATTAGAATTTTAAGGAGAAGTGACTTCAAGATGGAGTTCTGCTCTGGAGGCGGGAAGTAGAGCAGAACATCTGAAAGAAAGATGAGGGGAGAGATTTGTGAGGAGGAGGAGGAGGAGGAGGAGGGGGGATGAAGGGGGGATGAAGGGGGGATGAGGGGAAACATGGAGGAGGTACAAACAGACGACGCTGGACGGAGGGGAAATGAAGGGTGGACAGGAAATGAATGACGGGGAGGAAAGTGAGTGTGAAATAAAAAGAATGAACTTGTGCAGGAGGAAAAGATGGAGGAGGAGGAGGGGGGGAGGAGGAGGAGGAGGAGGAGGAAGAGGAGGAGGGGGAGGAGGAGGAGGAAGAGGAGGAGGGTGGCGGGGAGTTTATCTGCAGTGGCGTAGCGCTGAGCAGCCGGGTTGTGGAGCCGTCAGCATAAATTCCTTCGCGATGCAGATCCTGCACTTCAGCCGCTTTTAATCTGAAATCCGGCGACTTCCTGGTTCCTCTGGCTGCGGCGGCACGCTTTGAGATTTACGGCCGTGGCATTGCCTTCTGTAATACGAATGCTAACCGTCAATTATGTGATTTCTGGCCATTGACTTACTTTACATGATGCTAATGCTAACTATCACTTGCTCAATGCTACATGCTAAAGAGTTTCGGGGCTCACACAACTGCAATGCTATATGCTAAAGAGTGTCTGGCGTCAGACACCAGCGATGCTACATGCTAAATGCGATATGCTAAAGAGTTTCTTGGCTGACACACAGGCTATGCTACATGCTAAAGAGTTTCTTGGCTGACACACAGGCTATGCTACATGCTAAAGAGTTTCTTGGCTGACACACAGGCTATGCTACATGCTAAAGAGTTTCTTGGCTGACACACAGGCTATGCTACATGCTAAAGAGTTTCTTGGCTGACACACAGGCTATGCTACATGCTAAAGAGTTTCTTGGCTGACACACAGGCTATGCTACATGCTAAAGAGTTTCTTGGCTGGCACACAGGCTATGCTACACGCTAGAGAGTTTCTTGGCTCACACACCAGCGATGCTACATGCTAAATGCTACATGCTAAAGAGTTTCTTGGCTGACACACAGGCTATGCTACATGCTAGAGAGTTTCTTGGCTCACACACCAGTGATGCCACTTGCTAAATGCTACATGCGAGAGAGTTTCTTGGCTCACACGCCAGACATGCTACTTGCTAAATGCTACATGCTAAAGAGTTCTAGGACTCCCTTACCCGTGGTGCTAGCGACCTCTATGTAGGGTTCATGACAATCAAAGCCCCTATCTTCGGGATTGGCGCCCCCTTGTGTACGATTCTGGTTTAAACAAAGAGCCCAAATAGGAAAAAAAACATTTTCAAACTCCAGATTTCCAGTTTCAACTGAGGTCCAACAACAAGACTCATGTCTGAACCAGGAACCGCGGGACTTCCGGTGCTGCTGGTTCCGAGTCTCCATCTTGTCCTGAAGAGGTTCCGCTCGTCTCCCTGGGATTGTCCGATGTTCCCCCCCGACCTCCTCACGCAACCTCGTTCCTCTGAACCCCGCCTCCTCCCGCTGCAGCCTCGTCCCCCCGAAGGTCACCTCGGCTGCGGATTAATTCCGCGGCGAGTAAATCGGCTAAATGAAAACGGCAGCTCATTATGCGAAGGTCGGACACAAAGGGGACGGTTGAGGTCGCGGCGTTTCCGCCTGCCTCGTCCCCCGCGTGGCGAATCCGGCGTCACCGGCCTCGGCATTGTGGGAAGAGACGACGTGACGAACGACAACCAGGCTGACGTGGTTCGTTCTGGAGACACGTTGGACGTAGTGAAGGAGACGCGTTGGACGTAGTGAAGGAGACGCGTTGCTGGACGGCCTCGTTCAGGAGACACGTTGCTGGACGGAATCGTTTAGGAGACACGTTGCCGGACGGAATCGTTTAGGAGACACGTTGCTGGCCGGCGTTCAGGAGACACGTTGCTGGACGTAGTGAAGGAGACACGTTGTTGGACGTAGTGAAGGAGACGCGTTGCTGGACGGAATCGTTTAGGAGACACATTGCTGGACAGAATCGTTTAGGAGACACGTTGCCGGACGGAATCGTTTAGGAGACACGTTGCTGGACGGCCTCGTTTAGGAGACACGTTGCTGGACGGAATCGTTTAGGAGACACGTTGCCGGACGGAATCGTTTAGGAGACACGTTGCCGGACGGAATCGTTTAGGAGACACGTTGCTGGACGGAATCGTTTAGGAGACACGTTGCTGGCCGGCGTTCAGGAGACACGTTGCTGGACGTAGTGAAGGAGACACGTTGTTGGACGTAGTGAAGGAGACACGTTGTTGGACGGCGTCGTTCACGAGACACGTTGCTGGACGGTGTTCAGGAGACACGTTGCTGGACGTAGTGAAGGAGACACGTTGTTGGACGGCGTCGTTCAGGAGACACGTTGCTGGACGTCGTTCAGGAGACACGTTGCTGGACGACGTCGTTCAGGAGACGCTCTGATCTCTTGATATTTTGTACAAACTCTCTTTGATGCTTTCTTAATATTTGATACAAATTCTCTTTCAACTCTTGCTATTCTGAACGAACTCAGACGTGTCTCTTGCGTCCCGTCGTTGCTGACGTCGTTCTGGCCAGGTTGTATCGCTGATTCTGAGTAAGAGTACTCAAAAGTATAGCATCGGACTGATACTGGTATCGGTATCGGCATCGGTGCAGTATCGGTACGTGTGTCTTCCTAACGGAGACGGTTGGCGGAAGCTTCCAGAGCCGCCGGTCGTCCTGGGTCCCGTCAAACCTCGTCGCTGAGCGTCTCCGCGGCGTCGAGATCCTGTTTGTTTACTTGCTTAACCCGAAGTAAACAACGTAAACGACACAAACGATGTTCGGTCACAACGATCTATAAGCCCCGCCCCCTCCGAGCCTCGCTAACCCTCCTCTGCTGCTGCTTCCCCAGAACGTCCAGATGAATCCCATGACGCAGCTGTACTACAAGAAGGTGAGACGCACACACACACACACACACACACACACACACACACACACACACACACACACACACACACACACACACACACAGTGAACGGTGTGACTACAGGTGTGTGTGTTGCAGGCGACGTACTCGCCGTACCGCGACCGCATCCCGCTGCAGATCGTCCGGGCCGAGGTGGAGCTCTCTGCTGAGGAGAGGGCCTACCTCACCGCCGTGGAGAAGGGTGACACACACACACACGCACACGCACACACACACACACACACACACACACACACACACACACACACACACAGGGTTCTACATTGCTTTTCCCAGGTTTTTACAATGTTTTATTGGATTTTAAATCGTTTTTCTTGGATTTTTTTTATTGCTTTTATTAGATGTTCTATTGCTTTTATTAGATGTTCTATTGCTTTTATTAGATGTTCTATTGCTTTTATTAGATGTTCTATTGCTTTTATTAGATGTTCTATTGCTTTTATTAGATGTTCTATTGCTTTTATTAGATGTTCTATTGCTTTTAGTGGATTTTGTGAGGCTTGCAATGGATTTTACGATGGTTTTAGTGGTTTGCATGGTTTTTATTGGATTTTAAAATGCTTTTCTGCAGTTTCATATTGCTTTTACATGATTTTAGTTAATGTTACATACATTTTAGTTGATTTGACAGTGATTTTCTGGCCTTTACAGTGCTTTAATTGATTTTAGGGCTTTTAATGCATTTTACAGTGGTTTTAGTTAATTGTACCATGACTTTAGTTGGTTTTACAGTGATTTTAGATGATGTTACAATGATTTAAATTAGTTTTAGTGACTTTAGTTGATTTTACAGTGACTTTAGTTGATTTCACAGTGATTTTAGTTGATTTTACAGTGACTTTAGTTGATTTCAGTGACTTTAGTTCATTTTACAGTGAATTTAGTTGATTTCACAGAGATTTTTGTTGATTCCACAGTGATTTTAGTTGATTTCACAATGACTTTAGTTGCTTTTACAGTGACTTTAGTTGATTTTACAGTGACTTTAGTTGATTTCACAGTGATTTTTGTTGATTTTACAGTGATTTTAGTTGGTTTTACAGTGACTTTAGTTGACTTTACAGTGACTTTAGTTGATTTCACAGTGATTTTAGTTGATTTTACAGTGACTTTAGTTGATTTTACAGTGACTTTAGTTGATTTCACAGTGATTTTAGTTCATTTTTACAGTGAATTTAGTTATTTCACAGTGATTTTTGTTGATTTTACAGTGACTTTAGTTGATTTCACAGTGATTTTTGTTGATTTCACAGTGATTTTAGTTGATTTCACAATGATTTTAGTTGATTTTACAGTGACTTTAGTTGATTTTACAGTGACTTTAGTTGATTTGACAGTGACTTTAGTTGACTTTACAAGTCGCGTTGAAGCGGTTGTTCCTTCCGGTTGCGTGGCGCTGAGTCGGCGCCTTGCCTCCCTGCAGGCGACTATGCGGGCGTGAAGCACGCGCTGCGCGAGGCGGAGGTGTACTACAACATGGACGTGAACTGCCTGGACCCGCTGGGCCGCAGCGCGCTGCTCATCGCCATCGAGAACGAGAACCTGGAGATCATGGAGCTGCTGCTGGACCACGGCATCCACACCGGAGACGCCTTGCTGTACGCCATCCGCAAGGAGGTGGTGGGCGCCGTGGAGCTGCTGCTGTCGCACCGCCGGCCCAGCGGCGAGAAGCAGGTGACTAAACACTTTTACCACCTTCTACGACGGTTTAGTGAGTTTTATACTTATTTTAGTGAGTTTTATACTTATTTTAGTGAGTTTTATACTTATTTTAATGAGTTTTATAGTTATTTTAGTGGGTTTTATACTTATTTTAATGAGTTTTATAGTTATTTTAGTGGGTTTTATACTTATTTTAATGAGTTTTATAGTTATTTTAGTGGGTTTTATAGCTATTTTAGTGGCTTTTATACTTATTTTAGCAGCTTTTATAGTTATTTTAGTGGGTTTTATACTTATTTTAATGAGTTTTATAGTTATTTTAGTGGGTTTTATACTTATTTTAATGAGTTTTATAGTTATTTTAGTGGGTTTTATACTTATTTTAATGAGTTTTATAGTTATTTTAGTGGCTTTTATAGCTATTTTAGTGAGTTTTATACTTATTTTAGTGAGTTTTATAGTTATTTTAGTTGATTTTATAGTTATTTTTCTGACTTATAGGTATTTTAGTGCATTTTATAGTTATTTTAGTGAGTTTTATAGTTTTTTAGTGAGTTTCATACTTATTTTAGTGTCTTTATAGCTATTTTGGTAGCTTTTATACTTATTTTAGTGGCTTTTATAGTTATTTTAGTGGCTTTTATAGCTATTTTAGTGGCTTTTATACTTATTTTAGCGGCTTTTATAGTTATTTTAGTGGGTTTTAGAGCTATTTTAGTGGCTTTTATACTTATTTTAGTGGCTTTTATAGTTATTTTAGTGGCTTTTATACTTATTTTAGAGGCTTTTATACTTATTTTAGTGAGTTTTATAGTTATTTTAATGAGTTTTATAGTTATTTTAGTGGCTTTTATAGCTATTTTAGTGAGTTTTATACTTATTTTAGTGAGTTTTATAGTTATTTTAGTTGATTTTATAGTTATTTTTCTGACTTATAGGTATTTTAGTGCATTTTATAGTTATTTTAATGAGTTTTATAGTTATTTTAGTGGCTTTTATAGTTATTTTAATGAGTTTTATAGTTATTTTAGTGGCTTTTATACTTATTTTAGTGAGTTTTATACTTATTTTAGTGAGTTTTATAGTTATTTTAATGAGTTTTATAGTTATTTTAGTGGCTTTTATAGTTATTTTAATGAGTTTTATAGTTATTTTAGTGGCTTTTATAGTTATTTTAATGAGTTTTATAGTTATTTTAGTGGGTTTTATAGCTATTTTTCTGACTTATAGGTATTTTAGTGCATTTTATAGTTATTTTAGTGAGTTTTATAGTTTTTTAGTGAGTTTCATACTTATTTTAGTGTCTTTATAGCTATTTTGGTAGCTTTTATACTTATTTTAGTGGCTTTTATAGTTATTTTAGTGGCTTTTATAGCTATTTTAGTGGCTTTTATACTTATTTTAGCGGCTTTTATAGTTATTTTAGTGGGTTTTAGAGCTATTTTAGTGGCTTTTATACTTATTTTAGTGGCTTTTATAGTTATTTTAGTGGCTTTTATACTTATTTTAGAGGCTTTTATACTTATTTTAGTGAGTTTTATAGTTATTTTAATGAGTTTTATAGTTATTTTAGTGGCTTTTATAGCTATTTTAGTGAGTTTTATACTTATTTTAGTGAGTTTTATAGTTATTTTAGTTGATTTTATAGTTATTTTTCTGACTTATAGGTATTTTAGTGCATTTTATAGTTATTTTAGTGAGTTTTATAGTTTTTTAGTGAGTTTCATACTTATTTTAGTGTCTTTATAGCTATTTTGGTAGCTTTTATACTTATTTTAGCGGCTTTTATACTTATTTTAGTGCCTTTTATACTTATTTTAGTAGCTTTTATACTTATTTTAGCGGCTTTTATACTTATTTTAGTGGCTTTTATAGTTATTTTAGTGGCTTTTATAGCTATTTTAGTAGCTTTTATACTTATTTTAGCGGCTTTTATACTTATTTTAGTGGCTTTTATACTTATTTTAGTGGCTTTTATACTTATTTTAGTAGCTTTTATACTTATTTTAGCGGCTTTTATACTTATTTTAGTGGCTTTTATAGTTATTTTAGTGGCTTTTATAGCTATTTTAGTAGCTTTTATACTTATTTTAGCGGCTTTTATACTTATTTTAGTGGCTTTTATAGTTATTTTAGTGGCTTTTATAGCTATTTTAGTAGCTTTTATACTTATTTTAGCGGCTTTTATACTTATTTTAGTGGCTTTTATACTTATTTTAGTGGCTTTTATACTTATTTTAGTAGCTTTTATACTTATTTTAGCGGCTTTTATACTTATTTTAGTGGCTTTTATAGTTATTTTAGTGGCTTTTATAGCTATTTTAGTGGCTTTTATACTTATTTTAGTGGCTTTTATAGCTATTTTAGTGGCTTTTATACTTATTTTAGTGGCTTTTATAGTTATTTTAGTGGGTTTTATACTTATTTTAGTGGGTTTTATACTTATTTTAGTGAGTTTTATACTTATTTTAGTGGGTTTTATACTTATTTTAGTGAGTTTTATAGATATTTTAGTGAGTTTTATAGTGTCTTCAGTAGTTTTACTGGATTTCATAGTGATTTTAGTGGATTTTATAGTGTTTTAATTGATTTTATATTGGTTTTACTGGATTTTACAGGGTTTTCTAATGGCTTTCATCTCAACTTTAGTTGGTTCTCCAGTTCTTTAAGTGCATTTCAGAGTGTTTTTAGTGGATTCTGGAGTGTTTCTAGTGGAGTTTGTATCTTTATTTTAGTGGCGTTTCCAGTGCTTCTAGTGGATTTCAGAGCGTTTTTAATGGATTTGAAGTGCCGGTGGGTAATTAGCCGATCCCGGAGCGGCGGCCTGTTCTGGCACCGCAACGAGTTGCAACATCCGCCGACTCTGCCGAGGCGAGTGAAATTAAAATTCCCGAGACGCCGTGTGAAATAGGATTTCAAGACAGACAGTGTGTGTGTGTGTGTGTGTGTGTGTGTGTGTGTGTGTGTGGATGTGAAGTGTAGGTGTAGGAGGAGGAACGGAGGAGATTTAAACTCATTTAAGAGTCGTGGAGCCGCGGCTCTAATCCTCCGTCGTCTCTTCTGGAAGCAGAAACGCTCAGATTGATGCTAAATATAGATTCTTTCTCCTCCGTCGCCACACGCTGGCCGGCGGATTCCTATTCCTTACTTCTTTTCTTTTTTTTTTAATGTGAAATGTTGATAAAAAGATTTAAAAAAGAATCAAATATAGTGTTCAAAAAGCCTATTTAGGCTTTGTTTACCTTAAAAATGGAACATTTTCACTCAGTGTTAACAGTTTAGTGAGACTCCAGGCGATTATTGACAAAGCGAACGTCTCTGGGAGAGAGAGAGCGTTTCAGAATAATTCAATTCAACTTTATTGATCTGGCGGCAAAAGACAACAGTCGGTTTGTCACTCTCGGACCGTCTCCGTCGCCATGGTTACCGAGCTTTGGCCGGAGCAGAGGATTGTGGGAAGGTTTTGGTTTGGATGAGGATCGAAAGGAATCTGTTGTTGCAGCAGGTTTTTTTTTTTTTCCGTCATTCTTTCTTTTTTTTGTCTCTCGGTAGATTTACATCTCGTCATCGGAAGTTTAAGATGAAAGCTTTGTTTTATCTTCCAATTAGTTTCTTTATCTGTGTGCGTGTGTGTGTGTGTGTGTGTGTGTGTGCGGCAGGAGAAAGGAGGAGAGACGAGACACACTAAAACATTTTTCGTGCAGGAGGAAGTTGTGTTGCAATAAAACTTCAAAGTGTCACTTTCCCTTTGATGTCTAAAACTTGTACGTTTATTTTAGTCGCTGTGTGTTATTATTCAGGCGTATAAATGCTCAGGCTGCGTCGTTTCGTAACGTCTCTAACTCCCCTGAACGGAGTCTGCTAGATTAAACTGGCGGTGGCTCGTTTCCTTGGTAACGGCGGAACCCGCGAGCGTCAACGTTCCGTACCGACTCTTGAAGGTTCCCGCTCTCCGCCAGGTTCCCTCGCTCATGATGGACAGCCAGTTCTCCGAGTTCACGCCGGACATCACGCCCATCATGCTCGCCGCACACACCAACAACTACGAGATCATCAAGCTGCTCGTCCAGCGGAAGGTGAGCGCCGAGCGAATAATCCCACCTCCACGCGGATTACCACCTTTTTTTAATTCGTCCCTACTTTTTTAATTTTGTTTTTTAACCGAGATGAACTTGTTTCTGTGCAGGTCACCATCCCGAGACCGCACCAGATTAGATGTGACTGCGTGGAGTGTGTTTCCAGTTCAGAGGTGAGTGGAGGAAGATGCTCTATAATCTGGATTAGACGAGCAAGATGCTCTATAATCTGGTGTTAGAGGAGGAAGATGCTCTATAATCTGGATTAGAGGAGGAAGATGCTCTATGATGTGGATTAGAGGAGGACGATGCTCTATAATCTGATGTTAGAGGAGGAAGATGCTCTATAATCTAGATTAGAGGAGGACGATGCTCTATAATCTGGTGTTAGAGGAGGAAGATGCTCTATAATCTGGATTAGAGGAGGAAGATGCTCTATGGTGTGGATTAGAGGAGGAAGATGCTCTATGATGTGGATTAGAGGAGGAAGATGCTCTATAATCTGGATTAGAGGAGGAAGATGCTCTATAATCTGATGTTAGAGGAGGAAGATGCTCTATAATCTAGATTAGAGGAGGACGATGCTCTATAATCTGGTGTTAGAGGAGGAAGATGCTCTATAATCTAGATTAGAGGAGGACGATGCTCTATAATCTGGTGTTAGAGGAGATAGAGGCTCTATAATCTGGATTAGAGGAGGAAGATGCTCTATAATCTGGACTAGAGGAGGAAGATGCTCTATAATCTGGATTAGAGCAGGATGACGGGTGTCCTCTGGCAGGTGGACAGCCTCCGACACTCTCGGTCTCGACTGAACATCTACAAAGCTCTGGCGTCGCCGTCGCTCATCGCTCTGTCCAGTGAAGATCCGATCCTCACGGCCTTCAGACTCGGCTGGGAGCTGAAAGAACTCAGCAAGGTGACGGCAGAACCTGCACTTTACACAACTTTGATCTCTCCTGCACTTTACACAACTGACACCCAGAAAAACCCTTTGATCTTTCCTGCATGCTTCCTCAATGTTTCTTGAATCTTCCCTGAATGTTTCCTGAATCTTCCCTGAATGTTTCCTGAATCTTCCCTGAATGTTTCCTGAATGTTTCCTGAATCTTCCCTGAATCTTCCTGAATCTTCCCTGAATGTTTCCTGAATCTTACCCGAATCTTCCCTGAATCTTCCCTGAATGTTTCTTGAATCTTCCCTGAATGTTTCCTGAATCTTCCCTAAATGTTTCCTGTTTCCTGAATCATCCCTGAATGTTTCCTGAATCTTCCCTGAATGTTTCCTGAATCTTCCCTGAATGTTTCCTGAATGTTTCCTGAATCTTCCCTGAATGTTGCTGAGTCTTGCTGACCGTCCCCCAGGTGGAGAACGAGTTCCGCCAGGAGTACGAGGAGTTGTCCCAGCAGTGTAAGCGTTTTGCCAAGGACCTCCTGGACCAGGCCCGGAGCTCCAGGGAGCTGGAGACCATCCTGAACCACCGAGACAACGACCAGAGTGAAGAGCTGGACCTGCGGCAGAGTCACGACCTGGCCAAGCTCAAGCTGGCCATCAAGTACCACCAGAAGGAGGTAGGGCCTCCCCCGTCGCCACGGTTACAGGAGGTTAGCATGGTTTCCATCTCCTCGTGGTTACAGTAGTTTACCGTGGTTACAGCAGGTTACCGTGGTTACCACGTCGCTGTGGTTACAGCAGGTTGCCATGGTTCCCACGTCGCCGTGGTTACAGCAGGTTACTGTGGTTCCCATGTTGCCGTGGTTACAGCAGGTTGCCATGGTTCCCACGTCGCTGTGGTTATAGGAGGTTAGCATGGTTCCACGTTGCCGTGGTTACAGCAGGTTACCATGTTTCCATGTTGCCGTAGTTACAGCAGGTTACCATGGTTTCCACGTTGCCATGGTTACAGCCCACAGCAGTGATGTTTTCACCTTTACGACCAGTTTCCGTCACGTTGCTGGGAAGTCGGTTTCAGGATCGTCTGTGTGTCATTTTCTCTTCTATAATGATCTCATTGTTACAAAAAGTTCCGTGTGGAGAGGAAACAGGAAATGTGTGTGTGTGTGTGTGTGTGTGTGTGTGTGTGTGTGTGTGTGTGTGTGTGTGTGTGTGTGTGTGTGTGTGTGTGTGTGTGTGTGTGTGTGTGTGTGTGTGTGTGTGTGTGCATCATTGTTTATCAGCAACACACAGTGAGAGCCGCCCGGGGTGTAACGATCCGCTGTATGTAAACCTGAAGAGAGAGGGATGGATGGATGGAGAGAGAGAGAGAGAGAGAGAGAGAGAGAGAGAGAGAGAGGGAGGGCAGTAGAAGACGATATGGAGTGATGGAAGGAGAGAGAGATGGCGAAAGTAATAAAGGATTTGCTGGAGAAGCGGAAGAAGAGGTGAAGGGGGGACAAGAGGAGGAGG
>NC_137672.1:19349729-19378660 GCF_963422515.1 Blennius ocellaris | reverse complement strand
TCCTCGCCCTATGTCCTCTGTCCCATGCCCCCTGTACTCTGTCCTCTGTCCATGTTCTCTGTCCTCATCCTATGTCCGCTGTCATATGTCCTCGTCCTCTATCCCCTGTCCTATCTCCTCTGTCCCCTGTACTCTGCCATCTGTCCACTGTCCTCGTCCTCGTCCTCTGTCATCTGCCCCCTGTCCCCTGTCATCTGTCCCATGAACTCTGTCCTCTGTCCCCGTCCGTCCAGTACAACTCGTCTCGGCCGCGGGAGGAGTGGGAGATGTGGCACCCGACGCTAATCGCGGAGGCGCTATTCGCCATCGCTAACATCTTCAGCTCGCTGCGCCTGATCTCGCTGTTCACCGCCAACTCTCACCTCGGGCCGCTGCAGATCTCGCTGGGCCGCATGCTGCTGGACATCCTCAAGTTCCTGTTCATCTACTGCCTGGTGAGACGCCGCTGACGCTAGCGCTAACGCTAGCGCTAGCCCCAGCCGCACTTTGAACTGTTTCTGCCATATTAAGCTTTTTTTTGGCCGTTTTTTAGTAATTTTAGCTCGTAGCTTTGTTTTGTTTTGGGTTTTTTTTCCATTGGCGCTAATTTTTAATAGAATTTCTTCATGGAGTTGGTTTGTTTTGGGTTTTTTTCATTGCTAGTTTTACAGTTTTTTTTTTGTGATTTTATTGTTTTAGCTGCTTTTTCAGTTTGGATTTTGGGCTTTTATTTTTTATTTTTAGCTTTTTTTCTGGGGTTTTGGTTTTGTTTTTTTTCCATTGGAGCTAATTAAAAAAAAAGTTTTTAGTGATTTTTGCTTTTTTTCTCGAGTTGTTTTCTTTTATTTTGGGTTTTTTTTTTCCATTGGAGCTCATTTTTAAAAAAAATTCTTTGTGGATTTCTGCCATTTTAGTCATTTTATGGATCTCAAATATTTAAGTTTTAACTATATTGAGATTTTAAGTACTTTTGAAAAATAATTTTATTGTTTTAGCTGCTTTTTCGGTTTGGATTTGGGGCTTTTATTTTATTTATTTTTTTAGTTTGAACAATTGTCAGTAATTCTGCTGTTAGCGCGGCTCGTCTGTTTTCGTTCTGCCGGTTTCGTCTCGAGTCCCAGAAGAAGCTCAGGGATTTGATAGCATCTTAAGCTAGCGAGGACAGAGCGTCCTTTCCGAGCGCCGCTATTGTTTTTCCACTGGCTGATCTCCTTTGATCCAAACGAGCTCGTCGTCCTCGTCAAGAAGGTCGTGAAGCGGCTTCATGACGTCCCCCGACTCTCAGTCATCCTCGGGGGACGTCCACACTCAAAACAATCGACACGTGGATCGTTTCCCTCCCGGCGGTACGGAAACCAAATCCCAGCGCTGCCGCGCTTCTCCGTCTTTACGTAAGGCCGCGGCGGCAAGATCAAAGCGTGTGAAATGGCCTGAGAGAGTCGGGCATCGAATCCCTACCCCCTACCTGAACCAGGGTCTCACTCCCTACACCTTACACCCTACCCCATACCTGAACCAGGGTCTCACTCCCTACCCCATGCTGAACCAGGGTCTGAACCCCTACTCCCTACCTGAACCAGGGTCTCACTCCCTACCCCATGCCTGAACCAGGGTCTGAACCCCTACTCCCTACCTGAACCAGGGTCTCACTCCCTACCCCATGCCTGAACCAGGGTCTGAACCCCTACTCCTACCTGAACCAGGGTCTCAACCCCTACCCCCTACCTGAACCATGGTCTCAATCCCTACCTCCTCCCTCCTACCTGAACCAGGGTCTCACTCCCTACCTCCTACCTGAACCAGGGTCTGAATCCCTACCCCCTACTTCCTACCTGAACCAGGGTTTGAACCCTACCCCTTACCTGAACCAGGGTCTCACTCCGTACCCCCTACCTGAATCAGGGTCTCACTCCGTACCCCCTACCTGAACCAGGGTCTCACTCCCTACGCCCTACCTGATCCAGGTCTGGTCTGTCTAGTATTTGCTGCACGATAAATAAGTTGAACGGAAGCGTAAGGTACGTGTGGAACCTGACCCAGGTACCGCCGGCCGGTATGGTCTGTTCGTCCTGCGCAGGTCCTGCTGGCGTTCGCCAACGGCCTGAACCAGCTGTACTTCTACTACGAGACGACGGCTTCAGAAGAGCCCAACAACTGCAAGGGCATCCGCTGCGAGAGGCAGAACAACGCCTTCTCTACGTGAGTAGCTCCGCGCCGCTGCGCCACAACCCTACGGTAATGTTCATGTTCAGGTATTTTAAGAGAACGTAGAAGTCAAGACTTCACCTCCTGGATCAAAGAACCGAGGCAAACGAGCTGAAACGACGGGGTTTTCTGAAAATGGATAAAACGGCGAAAACTATTTAAAAGGAAAGAAAAAAACAGGGAAAAAAACTACTTCAATTGTAAAAGTACTCAAGACGTTGTATCGGTACTCGGTATTGGTAAGTGGCTAAAGGTTAGTACTGGTATCGGTACTCGGTATCGACAAGTAGCTGAAGGTTAGTACTGGTATCGGTACTCGGTATCGACAAGTAGCTGAAGGTTAGTACTGGTATCGGTACTCGGTATCGACAAGTAGCTGAAGGTTAGTACTGGTATCGGTACTCGGTATCGACAAGTAGCTGAAGGTAGTACTGGTATCGGTAAGTAGCTTGAGTTTTTGTACTGGTATCGGTACTCAGTATCGACAAGTAGCTAAAGGTTAGTACTGGTATCGGTACTCGGTATCGACAAGTAGCTGAAGGTTAGTACTGGTATCGGTAAGTAGCTAAAGGTTTGTACTGGTATCGGTACTCGGTATCGACAAGTAGCTAAAGGTTAGTACTGGTATCGGTACTCGGTATCAACAAGTAGCTGAAGGTTAGTACTGGTATCGGTACTCGGTATCGACAAGTAGCTAAAGGTTAGTACTGGTATCGGTACTCGTATCGACAAGTAGCTGAAGGTTAGTACTGGTATCGGTACTCGTATCAACAAGTAGCTGAAGGTTAGTACTGGTATCGGTACTCGGTATCGACAAGTAGCTAAAGGTTAGTACTGGTATCGGTACTCGGTATCGACAAGTAGCTGAAGGTTAGTACTGGTATCGGTAAGTAGCTTGAGTTTTGTACTGGTATCGGTACTCAGTATCGACAAGTAGCTAAAGGTTAGTACTGGTATCGGTACTCGGTATCGACAAGTAGCTGAAGGTTAGTACTGGTATCGGTAAGTAGCTAAAGGTTTGTACTGGTATCGGTACTCGGTATCAACAAGTAGCTGAAGGTTAGTACTGGTATCGGTACTCGTATCCACAAGTAGCTAAAGGTTAGTACTGGTATCGGTACTCGGTATCCACAAGTAGCTAAAGGTTAGTACTGGTATCGGTACTCGGTATCGACAAGTAGCTAAAGGTTAGTACTGGTATCGGTACTCCGGTATCGACAAGTAGCTGAAGGTTAGTACTGGTATCGGTAAGTAGCTAGAGGTTTGTACTGGTATCGGTACTCAGTATCGACAAGTAGCTAAAGGTTAGTACTGGTATCGGTACTCGGTATCGACAAGTAGCTAAAGGTTAGTGCTGGTATCGGTACTCGGTATCGACAAGTAGCTAAAGGTTAGTACTGGTATCGGTACTCGGTATCGACAAGTAGCTGAAGGTTAGTACTGGTATCGGTAAGTAGCTAGAGGTTTGTACTGGTATCGGTACTCAGTATCGACAAGTAGCTAAAGGTTAGTACTGGTATCGGTACTCGGTATCGACAAGTAGCTAAAGGTTAGTGCTGGTATCGGTAAGTAGCTAAAGGTTTGTACTGGTATCGGTACTCGGTATCGACAAGTAGCTAAAGGTTAGTACTGGTATCGGTACTCGGTATCGACAAGTAGCTAATAGTTAGTACTGGTATCGGTACTCGGTATCAGTAAGTAGCTGAAGGTTAGTACTGGTATCGGTACTCGGTATCGACAAGTAGCTAAAGGTTAGTACTGGTATCGGTACTCGGTATCGGTAAGTAGCTAAAGGTTAGTACTGGTATCGGTACTCGTATCGGTAAGTAGCTAAAGGTTTGTACTGGTACTTTAAAACGTGGTATCGGTTAGTTAATCAGTTACTTTGTGAGTTTTTCCACTGCGACCAGCAGAGAAGAGAGAAACCTGCAGCGCTGCAGCAGAATGCAGGTTGTAGTCCCTGCAGGCTGCACACACACACACACACACACACACACACACACACACACACACACACACACACACCAGATCCTACATATTCATAGCACTATAGGCTGGAATGATTTAATTGCACGCTGCCTGGGCTGCCAAGTCCAAACATACTTTGTTTTCTATTCCCAGGAACAATACACACACACACACACACACACACACACACACACACACACACACACACACACACACACACACACACACACACACACACACACACACACACTGCAGGACTATAACAGTGAAGTGACTGAGGATCAGCTGGAGCAGTTTATGACTCGGCTCAATGGGAAAGAGAGAGAGAGGGGAAGAGGGGGATGGATGGATGGATGGATGATAGATGATGGATGGATGGATGGATGATAGATGATGGATGATGGATGATAGATGATGGATGGATGGATGGATGATAGATGATGGATGGATGGATGGATGGATGGATGGATTGAAGTGGCCTTTTCAGAGAAGGTAAAGATGAAGGAAACACCAGGAGGAATAAATATGGAGATGGATGGAGAGAGAAAAAGTGGAAGAAAACCATAAACAATGGAGAGGAGAGAGAGAGAGAGAGAGAGAGAGTGAAAGAGAGAGAGACAGAGAGAGAGAGAGAGAGACAGAGAGAGGGAGAGGGAGAGACAGAGAGAGAGAGAGAGAGAGAGACAGAGACAGACAGAGAGAGGGAGAGAGCGAGAGAGAGAGAGACAGAGAGAGACAGAGAGAGAGAGACAGAGACAGAAAGAGAGAGAGACAGAGACACAGAGAGAGAGAGAGAGAGAGAGAGAGAGAGAGAGAGAGAGAGAGAGAGTCTGCAGGGTGTTTCATATATTTCTGCTCCATCAAATATTCAACATTCTGGTCGGAGCGAACGAGGGAATGAACTTCCTGTAAACGTGTGAGGAGAAGAAAAGAGAGCGAGAGACCTGCTGACTGTGTAAATGAAGAGAGAGAGAGAGAGAGAGGGATGAGGGGTGGAGAGAGAGAGAGGGGGGGATGAGGGAGGTGGAGAGAGAGAGGGGGATGAGGGAGGGGGAGAGAGAGAGAGGCGGATGAGGGAGGGGGGGAGAGAGAGAGAGAGAGAGATGGATGAGGGAGGGGGAGAGAGAGAGGGGGATGAGGGAGGTGGAGAGAGAGAGGGGGATGAGGGAGGGGGAGAGAGAGAGAGAGGGGGGATGAGGGAGGGGGAGAGAGAGAGAGAGGGGGGATGAGGGAGGGGAGAGAGAGAGAGAGAGAGAGAGATGGATGAGGGGGGGAGAGAGAGAGAGAGAGAGAGGGGGATGAGGGAGGGAGAGAGAGAGAGGGGGAGAGAGATAGAGAGGGGGATGAGGGAGGGAGAGAGAGAGGGGGAGAGAGAGAGGGGGGGATGAGGGAGGGAGAGAGAGAGAGAGGGGGAGAGAGAGAGAGAGGGGGATGAGGGAGAGAGAGGGCGGTGAGGGAGAGAGAGGGGGATGAGGGAGGAGAGAGAGAGAGAGGGGGATGAGGGAGGGGGGAGAGAGAGAGAGAGAGAGATGGATGAGGGAGGGGGAGAGAGAGAGGGGGATGAGGGAGAGAGAGGGGGATGAGGAGGGAGAGGGGGATGAGGGAGGGAGAGGGGATGAGGGAGGGAGAGAGAGATAGAGAGAGAGGGGGATGAGGGAGGGGGAGAGGGGGAGAGAGAGAGGGGGAGAGAGAGAGGGGGGAGAGAGAGAGGGGGGAGAGAGAGAGAGAGGGGGATGAGGGAGGGGGAGAATTGAATCAAGGATAAATGAAGCAACCAGGCGTGAGATTGCATCGAGGTTATGAAACGAGGGAAGGAGGGAGGACGGAGAGAGACGGAGGGAAGAGAAAGGAAAGGATGAGAGAAAAGAGGGAGGGAGGCTCTTGTTCTTTTCAGTGTTTTCAAAAAGAACGAAAGCACTTCTGTTTTCATTCATCACCCTTTTCTTTCGTTCTGTCTTTCTTTCTTTCTTGTTCCTCCCTTCCTCTTTTCACCACTTACTTTCCTTCCTTCATTCTTTCTTTCTTTCCTTCCTCGCTTCCTTTTAGTCCCTTTCTTTTCTCTTCCTCCCGTCCCTTCCTTCCTTCGTTCTTTCTTTCTTTCCTTCCTTCCTCTCTTCCTTTCCCCACTTCCCTTTGCTTCCTCTTTCTCTATTCCTTTTCTTTTCTTCCTTCATACTTTCCTTCTGTTTCCTCTCATCCCTCTTTCCTTCATTCCCTTTTCTTCCTTCGTTCTCTCTTGTCCTCTCTCCTCCCTCCAACCACAAGGGCGATTGGTCGGCCCGCAGCTCGGAGTTACGTGATGCACCTGAACACACCGCCCAGCCGCTTACATTCACACAGGAAACGTTTCATTTACCGATAATTCAACAAAAACATTTTTCAATTGGTCCTCTTGTTTTTAATATGAGCAAAGTAGCACGATGCTATCACTACGCTATCGCTATGCTAGTGCTACACTATCGCTATGCTATCACTATGCTATCGCTATGCTAGTGCTACACTATCCCTATGCTATCACTATGCTACACTACACTATCGCTATGCTATCACTATGATATCGCTCTGCTAGTTCTATGCTAGTGCTACGCTATCGCTATGCTATCACTACGCTATCGCTAAGTTATCACTATACTATTGCTATGCTATTGCTTTGCTATCACTATGCTAGTGCTACACTATCGCTATGCTATCACTATACTATCGCTACGATATCACTACGATATCGCTATGCTAGTGCTATGCTAGTGCTACGCTATTGCTATGCTATCACTACGCCATCGCTATGCTATCACTATGCTATCACTATACTATTGCTATGCTATTGCTTTGCTATCGCAATGCTAGTGCTACACTATCGCTATGCTAGTGCTATGCTATCACTATGCTATCGCTATGCTAGTGCAACGCTATCGCTATGCTATCACTATGCTATTGCTATGCTAGTGCCACGCTATCGCTATGCTATTTCCACCATTGACACTTCCAATCAACTTGCCTAACACCGCACCGCCCCTTTAAATGCCCCTCCCCCCTCCGCAGGCTGTTCGAGACGCTCCAGTCTCTGTTCTGGTCGGTGTTCGGGCTCCTGAACCTCTACGTCACCAACGTGAAGGCCCGCCACGAGTTCACGGAGTTCGTGGGCGCCACCATGTTCGGGACGTACAACGTGATCTCGCTGGTGGTGCTGCTCAACATGCTGATCGCCATGATGAACAACTCCTACCAGCTCATCGCTGTGAGTGAAACAGCCCACAAGACCCCAAGTTCGTAAAGTTGTTCCTGGTTTAGGTTTTCCTCATGATTTTCTCCATTTCTAAATCTTTTATTTTTTATTTTTTTCCCCTCAATGAGCATTTTTGTTTGGAACTCAAAGTATCATCTTCAATATCATTTTTTTTTTTTTTTCAAGTGGGGGATCAATAAAGTCGCCCAACCCTTAATTTAAACTGTGAGGGTTTGTGGGATTATGTGGAGGACTAAAAGTGCCAAAACTATTTAATTTTATCTAATTTTATTTTATTTAATTTTATTTAATTTTATTTAATTTTATTTAATTTAATTTTATTTTATTTTATTTTATTTTATTTTATTTTATTTTATTTTATTTTATTTTATTTTATTTTATTTTATTTTATTTTATTTTATTTTATTTTATTTTATTTTATTTTATTTTATTTTATTTTATTTTATTTTATTTTATTTTATTTTATTGGATTTCAGTTTTTTGATTTGTTAAATTTTATTTACTTTTATTTACTTTTATTTAATTTTATTAAATTTTATTAACTTTTATTTAATTTTAATTTAATTTAATTAATTTTTTGTTTTTTTGATTTGATTATTTTTAAATTATTAAAATTTTGGGAATGTTTTTTTTTATTATTTTCTATTCTATTCAATTCAATTCAATTCAATTCAATTCAATTTAATTTAATTTAATTTATATGTTTAATTTTCAATTGTTTAAATTTGGGGAATTTTCAGCCTCCCTATGATTACGGCTAAAAACAAGCCCCGCCCACTGGATTTTGCCGGGCCAGTTTTCCGGATAAAACAAATTCATAAACAATCTTTCAGTATTTATTTATTTATTTCGGACCCTTTCATCCTCTCTATGACTTTGGGCCAAAACTAGCCCCGCCCACTGACTAAACTAGTCCCGAGCCATTAAATAATTCTAGTTTCATATTTTTACTCAGATTTTTTCCTCATGTATTTGGGCGCTGTTGGTCCTCCATGGTACGACGGCCACATGACCAGTGTGAAACCAGTTCATCCCTCATCTTCACGCCGGCAGAACCAGAGAACCGCTTTAAGACCCCGTTCCTCACGCGTCTCTCCTCACGTCCCCAAAGTGGACGGGACGGAAAACAGCGTGTGTCCTCGTGTCCCCCCCCCCCGTCTCCGCAGGACCACGCCGACATCGAGTGGAAGTTCGCGCGCACCAAGCTGTGGATGAGCTACTTCGACGAGGGCGGCACGCTGCCGCCGCCCTTCAACATCGTGCCGAGTCCCAAGTCCATCTGGTTCCTGCTCATGTGGCTCCACAGCAAGCTGTGCCGCCGCGGCGCGGCGCCCGGCGACGACTCGCACAAGTGTGAGAACCTGCGGGAGTTCACGGTGAGCCGGCCGGACCGATACCGAGCGCCGATACCACGACTGACCTTCGGCTGTTAGCTTGAGGGAAACAGCCAAGGTGCTGATACCAGGATTGACCTTTAGCTATTAGCTTGTAGCAAGTACCGATACCACGACTGACCTTCAGCTACTGGCCGATACTGAGTACCGATACCAGGACTGACCTTTACCTACTGGCCGATACCGAGTACCGATACCAGGACTGACCTTTACCTACTGGCCGATACCGAGTACCGATACCACGACTGACCTTCAGCTGTTAGCTTGTAGCGAGTACCGATACCAGGACTGACCTTGAGGTATTAGCTTGTAGCGAGTACCGATACCACGACTGACCTTCAGCTGTTAGCTTGTAGCGAGTACCGATACCAGGACTGACCTTGAGCTATTAGCTTGTCGCGAGTACCGATACCAGGACTGACCTTGAGCTATTAGCTTGTCTCGAGTACTGATACCAGGACTGACCTTGAGGTATTAGCTTGTAGCGAGTACCGATACCAGGACTGACCTTGAGCTATTAGCTTGTCGCGAGTACCAATACCAGGACTGACCTTGAGCTATTAGCTTGTAGCGAGTACCGATACCAGGACTGACCTTTACCTACTGGCCGATACCGAGTACTGATACCACAACTGACCTTCAGCTGTTAGCTTGTAGCGAGTACCGATACGAGGACTGACCTTGAGCTATTAGCTTGTCGCGAGTACCGATACCAGGACTGACCTTGAGCTATTAGCTTGTCTCGAGTACTGATACCAGGACTGACCTTGAGCTATTAGCTTGTCGCGAGTACTGATACCAGGACTGACCTTGAGCTACTAGCTTGTCGCGAGTACTGATACCAGGACTGACCTTGAGGTATTAGCTTGTAGCGAGTACCGATACCAGGACTGACCTTGAGCTATTAGCTTGTCGCGAGTACTGATACCAGGACTGACCTTGAGCTACTAGCTTGTCGCGAGTACTGATACCAGGACTGACCTTGAGATATTAGCTTGTAGCGAGTACTGATACCAGGACTGACCTTGAGGTATTAGCTTGTAGCGAGTACCGATACCAGGACTGACCTTGAGCTACTGGCCGATACTGATTACCGATACCACGACTGACCTTCAGCTGTTAGCTTGTAGCGAGTACCGATACCAGGACTGACCTTGACCTACTGGCCCGTACCGAGTATTGATGTGAGTACTAACCTTTAGCTATTAGCTTGTAGCGAGTACCGATACCAGGACTGACCTTTAACTATTAGCTTGTAGCGAGTACCGATACCAGGACTGACCTTGAGCTATTAGCTTGTAGCGAGTACCGATACCAGGACTGACCTTGAGCTACTGGCCCGTACTGAGTATTGATATGAGTACTAACCTTTAGCTATTAGCTTGTGGAGAGTACCGATACCAGAATTGACCTTGAGCTACTGGCTGATACCGAGCACCGATACCAAGACATTCTTTAGCGACTGGCCTGTTCCGAGTATTGATTTGAGAACTAACCTTTAGTTACTGGCTGATACCAAGTACCAATACCAGGACTGACCTTTAGCTACTAGCTTGAGGCGAGTACAGATACCAGAACTGACCTTGAGCTACTGGCTGATACCAAGCACCGATACCAAGACATTCTTTAGCTACTTGCCGATGCCGAGTACTGATAGGAATACAAACCTTCAGATACTTTCAGATACTCTCCTTACAGTCAACAGTACATAGTATCTACGCACTGCAGTGTGTGTAATAGTAGAACAAGGTAATCACAGACCAGACGAAGCAGTACAGACAGTCTTCTCAGTAATGAGGGGAAAATAACCGATATTGACTTTAAACAAACTCGTTCTTCAGAATTCGACTGCAGTCATGAGAGACGGAGGCAGCGAGTGTCCAGGGCGTCTTTTTAATTTAAACCCTGCTGTGTTGGATCTCGTACCGGGGAAACCAAAGCCCCACAGACTGCGCGAAATTTCATACCGTCAGAAGTTATGTAATTGTCGCTCGGCGCTGCAGCGGCTCAGACTGGGAGGTTCTGTGGAGAGCGGCTCGTTTTTTTTTTGGTTTTGTTTGGGGACTTTTTCATGTTGAAATCCCACAAAGGATTCACACTTTGTACAGAGGGAAGCAGCCAAGGTGAAGTGGAGTGCGATTGATCGTGACGCCGCGGAGACGCGGCTGCCAAGCGGCGTCCAGACTGCCGACGCGGCGGTTCCGGGACGCAAATCACTCTGCTGCTCCACTTTCTGACAAACAGCAACAACAAGCGAGAAACGAAAAACAGCAGCGGCAGGCAGAACGATCGCAAACTCAAGAATAGACCTACTGACGACTGTAAGCCTAGACCACCCCTCCCCCACCACACCTCACTGTAAGCCTAGACGACCCCTCCCCCACCACTACCTCACTGTAAACCTAGACCACCCCTCCCCCACCACTACCTCACTGTAAACCCAGACGACCCCTCCCCCACCACTACCTCACTGTAAACCTAGACCACCACTACCTCACTGTAAGCCTAGACCACCCCTCCCCCACCACTACCTCACTGTAAACCTAGACCACCACTACCTCACTGTAAGCCTAGACCACCCCTCCCCCACCACTACCTCACTGTAAACCTAGACCACCACTACCTCACTGTAAACCTAGACGACCCCTCCCCCACCACTACCTCACTGTAAGCCTAGACCACCCCTCCCCCACCACTACCTCACTGTAAACCTAGACCACCACTACCTCACTGTAAGCCTAGACCACCCCTCCCCCACCACTACCTCACTGTAAACCTAGACCACCACTACCTCACTGTAAGCCTAGACGACCCCTCCCCCACCACTACCTCACTGTAAACCTAGACCACCACTACCTCACTGTAAGCCTAGACCACCCCTCCCCCACCACTACCTCACTGTAAACCTAGACCACCACTACCTCACTGTAAGCCTAGACCACCCCTCCCCCACCACTACCTCACTGTAAACCTAGACGACCCCTCCCCCACCACTACCTCACTGTAAACCTAGACGACCCCTCCCCCACCACTACCTCACTGTAAGCCTAGACGACCCCTCCCCCACCACTACCTCACTGTAAACCTAGACCACCCCTCCCCCACCACTACCTCATTATAAACCTAGACGACGTCTCATGTGGACGGGGACGTCTCGTGGATGGGGGCGTCTCATTGTGGACGGGTGTGTCTCATGTAGACGGGGGCTTCTCTTGGACGGGGACGTCTCATGTGGACGGGGGAGTCTCATGTGGACGGGGGACGTCTCATGTGGATGGGGACGTCTCATGTGGACGGGGGTGTCTCGTGGACGGGGACGTCTCATGGGGACGGACCAGAAAAGACGTTGAGATTGAGAAGAAGTCAATTGGATCAGTCAGTTTCGGGGGTTTTGTTTTGTTTTTTTGTTTTTTTTTTGTTGTTTTTTTGTTGTTTTTTGTTGTTTTTTTGCAGAATTACAATCACGGGACACGTGGACAGACATCAGCTGTGTCTCTGAGCGCAGAGGGAACATCGGCACATCAACACGTCCTGATAAACACATTTACCAGTCCAGTCATCTGGAGAGGAACACACACACACACACACACACACACACACACACACACACACACACACACACACACCGTGCAGCTGGCATGTTCACCTCGGCTGCGTTATATAAGATAACCAGCCCACGTTGGTTCACAGCCGTACAACACTGCAGAGATCTGATCAAGGGAGTGTGTGTGTGTGTGTGTGTGTGTGTGTGTGTGTGTGTGTGTGTGTGTGTGTGTGTGTGTGTGTGTGTGTGTGTGTGTGTGTGTGTGTGTGTGTGTGTGTGTGTGTGTGTGTGTGTGTGAGACAGAGGAAGACAAATCTGGAGCAGGATGAGTTTAGACGAGAGTGAAACATGATGAAAGAGCGAACGCCGCGGGAAACGTCGAATTCCAGAGAACAATAATAAAAAAAACAAAAAAACGACAAGGTGAAAAAAAACGACGTTAAAAAGCAAAACGGAAAAGACTCAAATTTAAGCTTTGTAGTTTTATCTCTCGTTCTATAGTTGAGGTGGGAAGCAGAATGTTGCTTATATATTCAATATATGCATTTTTTTATTTATTTTTTTTTAAAGCTGAATATAAATTTTTTTTGGTGTTTGAAAATTTGACAAAAATTAAGGAATAAATAGTGACGGCTGAGATTTGGTCATTTTAACAATAAAAGACAATAAAACAACAATAGTAATACTGATAATGAGTGAAATAGTAAATAAATCCAAAATAATATTAATAATCAAAACAAACAATAAAAAATAATTTTCAATAATATTGATCTGCTATATACAGTTTGTGTGTTTTCTTGTAATCCATAATTTGTAAGCAGTAATATTGTAACGTACAACATGTGATAAACATTTTAAATGTAATTGAATGTTTCAGATCTGGTTTTAGTTCAATAAAACTTTTTCTTTGCTCTAAAAAAGTTCCTCTGAGAGGAAAGTCACATTATCATATAATTATTATTAGTGTGTGTGTGTGTGTGTGTGTGTGTACTTGTTTTGAGTCGTTTGTGGGGACACAGTGTTTCACACAGACTTTTGAGACCCTAATGAAGCGTAATGTAAAAAAAAAAAAAAACATAAAAAAAAAAAAAAAAGCGTATTGAGAATTTATAACGACAATTCATGACGTGGGAAGTTTTAGCGATTTACACGTATCGCAATGTAGCCATTTCCGATAAAATTTTCTTTCTGAGACTGCGTTTCCATGGCAACCATTTGGGTGAAAATGTGTCGTTTCTGCGTTTTTAGTTTCATGAAAAGTTTTGTATTCACACAACAACGTTCTCTGCACACGTCTGCGTGGTTTTGTTTACAAAACAAACAGGCGGTGGCGCCCTCCTGTGGCCCGGCTGACTAACTACGACTACTAGCTACCTTCTTTGACGCTAACGTTTGACGCCTGGTGTTTTTTTTGTGTCTTTTGCAGGAGCGACACGCCGACAGTCTGATCCAGAACCAACACTACCAGGTGAGAACCGGCGACGTTCCCTTCTGGTTCCACTGTTAGTCAACGAGACGTCCAGAGGAACCAGAACAAGAACAAGGCCTCAGCTTGTTTTTTGTCCTCATGTGACACGAACAGACGCTTTAGTGACGTTTCAGTCTTTCAACTCGTTTATCTTTTGATGTGATGTTTGGACTGATAGTTTTGTTTTTTTAATGTCCCAGTTTTACGACACAGACACTGAATTTCTAGTCTGTTTCTCATCAGTTTCTGGTTTGTTTCTTTTTCTCTTTCTGGTATTTTTCTGGCTTATTTTTTAGTCAGTTTCTAGTCAATTTCTGGTCAGTTTCTTGTCTGTTTCTAGTCAGTTTCTGGTCAGTTTCTTGTCTGTTTCTAGTCAGTTTCTGGTCAGTTTCTTGTCTGTTTCTAGTCAGTTTCTGGTCAGTTTCTTGTCTGTTTCTAGTCAGTTTCTAGTCAGTTTTTAGTCAGTTTCTAGTCAATTTCTGGTCAGTTTCTTCTCTGTTTCTAGTCAGTTTCTGGTCAGTTTCTTGTCTGTTTCTAGTCAGTTTCTAGTCAGTTTTTAGTCAGTTTCTAGTCAATTTCTGGTCAGTTTCTTGTCTGTTTCTAGTCAGTTTCTGGTCAGTTTCTTGTCAGTTTCTAGTCAGTTTTTAGTCAGTTTCTAGTCAGTTTCTTGTCTGTTTCTAGTCAGTTTTTAGTCAGTTTCTAGTCAATTTCTGGTCAGTTTCTTGTCTGTTTCTAGTCAGTTTCTAGTCAGTTTTTAGTCAGTTTCTAGTCAATTTCTGGTCAGTTTCTTGTCTGTTTCTAGTCAGTTCCTGGTCAGTTTCTACTCTGTTTCTAGTCCGTTTCTGGTCATTTTCGAGCATTGTTTCTTGTTTGTTTCTTTTTCTCTTTCTGGTATTTTTCTGGCTTGTTTTTAGTCAGTTTCTCGTCAATTTCTAGTCTGTTTCTAGTCTGTTTCTAGTCAGTTTCTAGTCTGTTTCTAGTCAGTTTCTAGTCAGTTTCTCGTCTGTTTCTTTTCCTTTTCGAGTTTTGTATCTTTTTCTCTTTCTAGTATTTTTTTTGGCCTGTTTTTAGTGAGTTTCTGGACAGTTTCTGGTCAGTTTCTAGTCAGTTTCTAGATTGTTTCTCGTCTGTTTCTTGTCCTTTTCCAGTCTTGTTTCTGGTTTGTTTATTTTTCTCTTTCTGATATTTTTCTGGCTTGTTTTTAATGAGTTTCTGGTCAGTTTTTGGTCTGTTTCTTGTCTATTTCTGGTCATTTTCTAGTCAGTTTCTGGTCAGTTTCTGGTCAGTTCTTGGTCTGTTTCTCGTCTATTTCTGGTCATTTTCTAGTCAGTTTCTAGTCATTTTCTAGTTTGTTTCTGGTCATTTTCTAGTCAGTTTCTAGTCATTTTCTAGTTTGTTTCTGGTCATTTTCTAGTCAGTTTCTAGTCAGTTTCTAGTTTGTTTCTGGTCATTTTCTAGTCAGTAACAATACCAAACTTGTGGAAGAAGAAAAAGCTCATAAATCAGAATAGAGGCCTGAAAACAAATATTTCCCTTAAAGACGATGACAAACAGACTAAACGAGCAACGTGACTTTCCTTCACTGACTCAGAACTGAAATCTTCCATTAATGAACGAGACTGTTGGACTTTAACTGACAGGCTTCAGCTCCTTAAAAATCAGATTATTGTTTTTGGCGTCGTCACGGTGTATTTTTACACCTCGGCGCTGGCGGCGCCGCCGGAGAGACGGCAGCGCCAGTACTTTTCAGATTTGGCTTCTGCTGGTCGTTACTTTGATGTCCATCCTTTTTTCTTTTTTCTTTCTTCATTAATTTTTTATTTTGAAAGGACTGTTGCAGGAATCCGTCCTTCACTTGAAACAGAGAGTGTGTGCGCGTGTGTGTGTGCGTGTGTGTGCGTGTGTGTGTGCGTGTGTGTGTGTGTGTGTGTGTGTGTGTGTGTGTGTGTGTGTGTGTGTGTGTGTGTGTGTGTGTGTGTGTGTGTGTGTGTTTTGGCCGAGGCGGAGAGTGACAGCACGCCAGACCTCCCGTTTGGCAGCCGCAGGTGTCGACTGTGGGAGGACGCTGTGTGTGTGTGTGTTTGTGTGTGTGTGTGTGTGTGTGTGTGTGTGTGTGTGTGTGTGTGTGTGTGTGTGTGTGTGTGTGTGTGTGTGTGTGTGTGTGTGTGTGTGTGTGTGTGTGTGTGTGACCACCCACTGAGCACCAAATGCTTGTGAGATTTGTCTTTGGTCTGTAAATCAATGAGGGCGACCGCCTCATTGGCTGATTACTTAATGAGACGCTCACATTTAAATTCAGCCAATTAGCTGAACTGTGTGTGTGCGTGTGTCTGTGTGTGTGTCTGTGTGTGTGCGTGTGTGTGTGTTTGTGTGTGTGTGCGCGTGTGTGTGTGTGTGTGTGTGTGTGTGTGTGTGTGTGTGTGTGTGTGTGTGTGTGTGTGTGTGTGTGTGTGTGTGTGCGTCTGTGTGTGTTTTTTTGTGTGTGTGTTTGTGTGTGCGTGTGTGTGTGTGTTTTTGTGTGTGTGTGTGTTTTGGTGTGTGTGTGTGTCTGTGTGTGTGTGTGTGTGTGTGTGTGTGTGTGTGTGTGTGTGTGTGTGTGTGTGTGTGTGTTTTTGTGTGTGTGTGTGTGTGTGCGTGTGTGTGTGTGTGTGTGTCTGTGTGTGTGTGCGTGTGCGTTTGTGTGCGTGTATGTGTGCGTGTGTGTGCGTCTGTGTGTGTTTTTGTGTGTGTGTGTGTGTGCGTGTGTGTTGACTCACTTTAAAACAGTTTGTTTAAATAAACCAGATGTTTGTTTTTCTTTATTATTATTATTAATATTTCTAATAATTCACTTAATAAACTCGTTTTCACCATTTTGTAACAGAAACGGAGCTTGTTAGGCACCGAAAAAGCAACTTTTTGAAAACGGCTCCCGAGTGGAACGACTGTCGCCGTGGAAACGAGGGCGAACGCGCAGGTTTTTGTCAACGCTCTGACGCTGTCTCCATGGCAACAGCGGGAAACAAGACATTTTTTGTAAACGCTCTAACGGCGTCTCTGTGACAAAGGGGGGGAAATTGCAACTTTTCGTAAATGTTGTCACTCTGTCGAGTGCAAACAGGAAACGAGCGAAAACGCAACTTTTCATAAATGCTCTCACGCTGTCTCCATGGACACGGGTAAACACTCCAACTCCGTGTGGAAATGGGAGGAAAAACGCAACTTTTAAAAAATGTTCTATCTCCATGGAAACTGGCCAAATCGCAACTTTTCTTAAAAAAAATCCCATCATCGGCCACTTTATTAGCGTAGCTCGCGTTAGCGGCAGAATGTGGGGAAAACAGAGAGAAAAGCAATGAGAGTGGTAACCATGGCAACTGCCTCCAACAGGAAGTGATCCGGAGCCTGGTGAAGCGCTACGTGGCGGCCATGATTCGCAGCGCCAAGACGGACGAGGGCCTGACGGAGGAAAACTTCAAGGTGAGCGAGTGGCTGTCGTCACGGAAACACGTTCGAGTGACAGTCGACGAGTCTATATTTGTGTTTACGTGACCCCGCTAGCGTAAACGCCAAACCATATTTTCTGGACTATAAGCCTCACCTGAGTATGTTTTGTACCTGTACTATCACATTTAGTGGAGATTTTCCTGTGGTTCTGTAGCAGCGTCCTGTTCCAGCTCCATGCTTTTAATTTGAAATTTTTTATTTATTTGTTTATTTCAAGCTGCAAATCAGCCGCCGTAATTCCGTTGATGGGTCAGACCTGAAATGACAAGAGCAGAAGAAGAGAAATTAAAGCACGACAATAATTTTAATTAAAAATTTTTTAATTTTTTTCATGACGGGAAAGAAAATTATCTAATATTAATTTCATTCATCAGAATTTATTTTGCTTCATGGAAAGAGAAAAAAATGTGATGGAAGAAACGTACTAAGTTACGTATTTCGAGCACATAACTGGAACGATGCAAAGATACACATGTATAAAAGACGTGTACAAAATAAATACTAAATATAATTTGATTCCTTTCAGGGCCACATGCAGTTCACTTTCATCTTTAGTGAGCCGGACGAGTGAAATATTGTTATAATTACCTTTAAATGACTACAATCTCAACATGAAGTCGATTTTGATGGAACATTCTGGTGCAAAATACAATGAAAGTATATTTTTTAAAAGTCTATAAGTCCTTGTTTGGCTGAACTGAGGCTGAACTCAGGCTGAACTCAGGCTGAACTGGATGCGACTGGAGGTCTGACGAATCTGGCCGCTTTCATAACTCGTCTGATTGTCGTTTGTAAACTGTCAGGAAATAGTGAGAAATGCAAATCAAGTGTTTCCCCACAAGCGAAGTGACACTGTCTGTTGTTAGCTGCTGTTTTTCAGCCCAACTCCTCCAGAGCAGGACTCGCATTCATATTGGCTCATTTCTTCTGGATTGTGCCTCCGAAACCACGTAGCATGTAGCATGTAGCATCGCTGGCATGTGAGCCCTATAGCCCTGTAGCTTGTAGCATGTAGCATCGCTGGCATGTGAGCCCTATAGCTCTTTAGCATGTTGCATGTAGCATCGCTGGCATGTGAGCCCTATAGCTCTTTAGCTTATAGCATGTAGCATTGCTGGCATGTGAGCCCTATAGCTCTTTAGTGTGTAGCATGTAGCATCACTGGCATGTGAGCCCTATAGCCCTTTAGCTTGTAGCATGTAGCATCGCTGGCATGTGAGCCCTATAGCTCTTTAGCTTATAGCATGTAGCATTGCTGGCATGTGAGCCCTAATAGCTCTTTAGTGTGTAGCATGTAGCATCACTGGCATGTGAGCCCTATAGCCCTTTAGCTTGTAGCATGTAGCATCGCTGGCATGTGAGCCCTATAGCTCTTTAGCATGTTGCATGTAGCATCGCTGGCATGTGAGCCCTATAGCTCTTTAGCATGTTGCATGTAGCATCGCTGGCATGTGAGCCCTATAGCTCTTTAGTGTGTAGCATGTAGCATCACTGGCATGTGAGCCCTATAGCCCTTTAGCTTGTAGCATGTAGCATCGCTGGCATGTGAGCCCAATAGCTCTTTAACTTGTAGCATATAGCATCGCTGGTGTATGAGCCTTATAGCTCTTTAGCATGTAGCATGTAGCATCACTTGTGTATGAGCCTTATAGCTCTTTAGCATGTAGCATGTAGCATCGCTTGTGTATGAGCCTTATAGCTCTTTAGCATGTAGCATGTAGCATCGCTTGTGTATGCTGCTGGCAGATTGCAGTTGATTCTTGCTCTCAATTAAACTCAGACTTTCGATCGTTTTCTGAGCAAATTGCCACAGAAAAAAAGAAAAGGGTGAGGAGGGTGAGGAGGGTGAGGAGGGTGAGAGGGTAAGTGGGAGAGAGACCAGGTGGAGGACTTCCTCTACGAGCCGCCGGTTCACCTCCCGTCTCTCACGAAGAGGGTGAAGAGGAGGCCGAGGACTCGGCACTACACCATGAATAGAGGGCGAGCGAGGCCGAGAGAGAGAGAGAGAGGGGTGGGGGGGAGGTCGAGGGGGGGGGTCTGTGAAAGTGAGAAGGAGGTGTGAGTGATAAAAGCGAGGTCCAGGAAAAGACTGAGTGAAAACCTTCACTCACTTACTGCCACTTCATTTTCATTGACTGGCCGTTAAAAGCTTTGAACTGCTTGCTTTGAAGTGAAACGACACAAAAAGACGTCCAACATGTAAAGTCTTCAGTCCAGATATCGATGAGCCTTCCTCTCTTCTTCCTCTCTTATTCCTCCTCTCTTCTTTCTACTTCTTCCTTTTCCTCTTCTTCTCTCGTGTCGGAGGGCGGATTTACGTGACGTCCCTGAACGCACCACCTCAGCTGTCAGCTGCACGCAGTTCGGCGAAAACGCGTTTCTGAAAACATTTGACGTAAACTGTGACGCCGAAGAGTCACAACGCCGCTTCACAGAAGTGTGCCTGCTGCGAAGGGGCGTGGCTTACTGAGAGGGGCGTGGTTTATTGCGAGGGGCGTGGCCTGAGAGGGTTTGGGGTTTTTTTTCCGGCTGACTTTTCTTCTTTTCCTTTAAGGTTCTTAGAGGAGTCTGCAGCGGCCTAAAGACGCGTTCTGTGTTTCGATGTACAAGTCGCTCCCGACTATAAGCCGCAGGACAAACCAGGAAACGCTGCGCGGCTTATAGTCCAGAAAATGTGGTCGTAGATGTTTTTCGTCTGTGTGGTGAGAATCTCTCTCCGTCCGGTTTCCAGGAGTTGAAGCAGGACATCTCCAGTTTCCGCTACGAGGTCCTGGACCTCCTCGGCAACCGCCGGCCCCCCCGGCGCCACTACTCGTCCTCCAGCGAGACGGCGAGAGACGACGGCGCCGCCGCCTCCGAGGACGACAGCGAGCCGGGCGACGGCGGCGGCGGCGTGGGCGTGGGCGTGCCGCGGTCGAGGAGCGTGACCTTCGTGACCCCGGAGGACGAGGAGGGTCAGCCGGACCCCAACCTGGGCGTGTCGGCGCTGGTGCGCTCCATCTCCGGGATGACGCAGATCCAGAGGGGCGAGGAGGACGAGGAGGAGGACGAGGAGGAGGAGGAGGACGGGGACGGCGAGGAGGAGGAGGGGGGTGGCGGCGGCGTCCGGTGGCGGGGCGAGGACGGCGAGGACGACGAGGACGAGGACGGGAAGCCAAAGAGCAACGGGCTGAGGACGGCCGTCGTCTCTCCGTCCGCCGCCGTCCGCCCCTCGCCGTCGTCGTCCTTCGCCTCGTTCGCCACGTCGCTCAGCCGCACCAGGAGCCGCCTGCAGCGCCTCTCGGCGCCGGCGGCCAAGGCGGACTCCTTCAAGCGCCTCTCCTACCTGTTCTCGCGCTCCAAGCGCAAGGCGCCGCCCTCGCCCCTCCCCCCGCCGTCCCCGCCCTCGTCCTACACCATCTCCGACGGGCTGCTCCGCCCGCTGGGGGGGCGCGGCGGCGGCGGCGGCGCCGACTTCGGACTCAGCGGCGTGACCCGCAGCGAGACACGGCTGCACGAGGTGGGCCGCGGCGGCGGCCTCGGCCTCGGCCTCGGCAACCCGTCGTTCTCGCCGCGGCGGGCGAACGGGCGGGACCTGCTGCTGGCGCTGCCCCTCCCCCCGCCCTGCCCCTGCCAATCCCTGCACTGTGCTTCCAACATGTCCGAGTCCAGCTCGCGCCTCCTGGACTCCAGCGAGGACGTTTTCCAGGGCGGCGGCGGCGGCGGGGGAGGGGGGGGCGGCGGCAAGGGGAGCAGGGGAGGAGGGCTGATGATGATGGGCGGCTGGGTGGGACCCTGTGATGATGTCATAGAGGACAGCTGTGAGGTCATAGAGGACTCCGTCACCACGCAGCTATAGGAGAGACGGGAAAACGGCCAAACTGTTTCTTTTGTTTGTTCATTCTTTCTTTTTATTTATTTTTTCGGGGGGGGAGGGGCATACGTACAGAGAGAGAGAGAGAGAGAGAGAGAGAGAGAGAGAGAGAGGAATCCATTCCGGGACTCGGAGATTCAGGAATCGGCGGAGAGACGGGAGACGAGGACGGACGAGGTCCTAGAGCGGTGGACGGAGACGGAGACGTCGTCTGGTTGCCTCATCGAGACGCTTGAGAGCAGAATTTGCACTTTTTTTTAAATCACTGATGCCGTTTTGTTTTTCCGGATATAAGACGACTCTGACCACCGGACGACGCCCACCGACGCTTTCGCTTTCGTTGTTTTATTTTGGAATCGAGAGATGCTACAACTTCTGGAACTCGACATATTAAAACATTGGTAACGTCTCACTTCTCAGATGTTTCTGGGTTAATTGATGTTTGTTATGTTTCCCCAATAGGCCTTTGGCTAGGCCCCGCCCCCTTAGTTACTGTTGCTAACCCAGATATGTTGTCACAGATGACCTTTGGCTAGGCCCCGCCCCCTTTGTTACTGTTGCTAACTCAGATATGTTGTCACAGATGACCTTTGGCTAAGCCCCGCCTCCTTAGTTACTGTTGCTAACCCAGATATGTTGTCACAGATGACCTTTGGCTAGGCCCCGCCCCCTTAGTTACTGTTGCTAACCCAGATATGTTGTCACAGATGACCTTTGGCTAAGCCCCGCCCCCCCTTAGTTACTGTTGCTAACTTGGACGTTCACGACTGTCGCTGCCGTTAGCCACACCGCAACAGGTGCGAGACAGCGCCTATCAACCTAGCTTACCTGAATGGCTAGCGACGCTGCTAACTGTGGCTAACGTCAGTGGTCATCCTGCCAGCTAGCTGGCTAGCTGAAGGAAGCTAGTCACTGCTAGCGCTACGCGATATAACGTTGAGGTTGCCTTACTTTGAGCAAACGTAGACCTGAATAGCCCGAGAGTCTGTTTGGACTTTCACGACGAGATCGTTCGTCCGAGTTCCCGTTGCTATCGGTTCGTTTGCCTTGGGGGAGGGGGGCGGGGCTTAGCCCGAGGTCCACCGGCTCCTCCAACCATCGCCACCAATCCAACACTTTGACCTTGTTCTTCACCGTCCGTTACCTCACGTTGTCCAGACGAACCCCCCACCGGCAGGAAAGTCTCGTCTTATATCCGGACAAACGCGGAATTTAGCACTTTTTCCACGGACGCCGTCACAAAGCGATCCAGAAGGCGCGAGGCGACGGACGGACGGCGTTGGGTTCGGGGCGCCGGAAGGGAGACGGCGATCCCGGAGGACCCCAGATCCCGATCCGGGAGAGTCGGTACCTCGGAAGACCGGCGCCGTTCGGTTCGGGAGGGTCAAAGACGGTCCAGAGGGTCCCAATGGTACCAACGGTCCCAACGGTCCAGACGGTACCAACGGTCCCAACGGTCCCGACGGTCCAGACGGTCCAGACGGTCTCCCGTGACGTCGGCGGTTTTCCTTTTTGCATGTCATGAGGAGGAAAACACAGGAGTTCCTGGTTCCGAGATCCAAACCCGCATGAAACGATCCAGAAACTCTCAACCTTTAACCAAAGTCTGAATCCCTGACGGAGGAAACGCAAGAGACGCTGGAGAAACCGATGGAATATGGACCTACCCCTTCTTTCTTTCTGTCTTTCTCTCTTTCTTTCTTTCTTTCTTTCCCAAATGAAAGGAGTCCCGGTAGAAACCCCAGCTTGTGGGATTGACGCCCGATCGCCCGCCCCTCCCCCCCTCCTCTCTCTCTCTCTCTCTCTCTCTCTGCAACCAACAAGGGCCAAGGAACTTTGTTTTGTCCTGATACCACTTATACTAGTAATAATAATAATAATAATAACAATAAGAGACTTCTAGTAATAATAATAACAAGGAGGACTGTTCTGGTTTCTACAGACTGTGTTTGCTTCTATTTGAGTTGCCGACGGTATTCTGGCTTCTCGCTCAGCTCTTCCTTCGTACTTTGAACCTGGCGGACGGGAAAACAAAGGGATGTTCATGGGGGGAGGAAGGAGGGATGGATGGATGGATGGATGGATGGATGGATGGATGGATGGATGGAAACCAACTGGTTTCCGATGGGGGGGGGGCTAACACTTCAATCTGTACGGCCAGAACATTAAGACCACCCCCCAGACAAAGTGTGTTGGCGGGGGAGGGGCGGCAAAAGTCATTCTTGAGGGCCCCGTTTCCACGGCGACGACTCGTATCGTAAAAATGTATCATTTTTCTGCTTCAGGAAATTGACACTTTGCGACATTTTGCTGAAATGCCCAAAAACAGTGTAGTTTTTTTGTGTGTGTTTGACCACTAGAGGGCAGTGGTGGGCTTTTATTTTTGTAACGAAACCAATCAGCGCTTTAATTGTGAAATTCGTTTTACCAATGGCTTCACCCGTCGGTGGTCTTAATGTTGTGGCCGGCCGGCTGCGGCGTCCGGCGTCAGATCTGTGTTCGAATCGTTCGACTCCTGCGGACGACGGAGGAAGTGATGGATGATGGATGGAGATGAAGAGGAGGAGGAGGAGGAGAAGGAGAAGGAAGAGGAGGAGGAGGAGAAGGAGAGGAAGAGACGAGGGAAAAGTTGGGGTTGAGTTTTGGATTTCTGTGTGAAGGTGATTTTAAAAAAAAAAGGAAATTTCACCAGAATTTCATCATGATTGATTTAATCCTCTCTCTCTCTCTCTCTCTCTGTCTCTCTCTCTCTCTCTCTCTCTCTCTCTCTCTCTCTCTCTCTCTCTCTCTCTCTCTCTCTGTTGAATTTTAGCGACTGTCGGCGGTGAAGGTGGAGAAATTATGCATGTTTGATCAGAAAATTAAATAAACACTGTTACCTGCAGAACACACACACACACACACACACACACACACACACACACACACACACACACACACACACACACACACACACACACACACACACACACACACATCAGGGACGGTGTGATGAGTGGCTGGTGGCCAAACGCTTCGCCCTTTGATGTCTTGAGCCGTCGCTCTGCAGGATGACATCACTTCCTGCTTCATTCTTCACTTTCTTTTTTTCCACATCTCGCAATATAATTTGTATTCCTCCTCTAGTCCAGATTATAGACCATATTCCTCCTCTAGTCCAGATTATAGACCATATTCCTCCCCTAATCCAGATTATAGAGCATCTTCCTCCTCTAACACCAGATTATAGACCATATTCCTCCTATAATCCAGATTATAGACAATATTCCTCCTCTAACATCAGATTATAGACCATATTCCTCCTATAATCCAGATTATAGACCATATTCCTCCTCTAACATCAGATTATAGAGCGTCTTCCTCCTCTAATCCAGATTATAGACCATATTCCTCCTCTAACATCAGATTATAGACCATATTCCTCCTCTAATCCAGATTATAGAGCGTCTTCCTCCTCTAATCCAGATTATAGAGCGTCTTCCTCCTCTAATCCAGATTATAGAGCATCTTCCTCCTATAACATCAGATTATAGAGCATCTTCCTCCTCTGACACCAGATTATAGAGCATATTCCTCCTGTAACATCAGATTATAGAGCATCTTCCTCCTCTAATCCAGATTATAGAGCATCTTCCTGACCTAAAGGCGAAGCTATCACACACACAAGGTCTGAACATGGAGGGAAGCAGGCGGCGCTGGAGAGACTCCTTAGGTCTCATGCATTATCAACACACACACACACACACACACACACACACACACACACACACACACACACACTGCCTCCAAGGCGCTGGAGGAAAACAAGCTGCCTTCAGTTTCTCCATTATTCTGACGCTTCGTTCTCACGACGACGCCTCAAGTGAAAACGCGTCATTTTTGCGTTTTTCCTTTCTGGAGACTTTGTTGTTGCCGTGGCAACGTTTAGAAAACAATGTCCGTTTCCACGTCCACCTCAGCGTCTGTCGCCATGGAGATGCTCCCTGCTCAGTGTTTCACATCGGGACGCAGTTGCCCGACGGGCTAGTTAGCATCGACGTTACTATAGCGACGTTAACCTCGCTAGCAACCGTACGAGCTTACGGCTAACATATGAGCTAATGGCCATCATGCTAGCGATATGAGATAACAGCCATCATGCTAGCCAGTTGGCGTTAATATGAGCTAATGGCTAATATGCTAGCCTTAATATGAGCGAACGTGCTAGCGATGCTAACCTAGTTAGTATTGATATGAGCTCACGGCTAACATATGAGCTAATGGCCATCATGCTAGCGATATGAGATAACAGCCATCATGCTAGCGGGGCCAACCCAGTTGGCGTTAATATGAGCTAATGGCTAATATCCTAGCCTTAATATGAGCGAACGTGCTAGCGATGCTAACCTAGTTAGTATTGATATGAGCTCACAGCTAACATATGAGCTAATGGCCATCATGCCAGCGACATAAGATGAGTCATCATGCTAGCGACGCTAACCTAGTTAGTATTGATATGAGCTAACGGCTAACATATGAGCTAATGGCCATCATGCCAGCGATATGAGATAACCGTCATCATGCTAGCGATGCTAACCTAGTCAGTATTGATATGAGCTAACGGCTAACATGCTCACAATGCTAACTCAAACGCGTGACGTTGTCTGCGCTCTACCGAGTGTAGCTCTAGTTTTTAATGTTTTGGTTTTGAGATTCTGACTTGCCGGCGGTTTTGTTTGGCGCCGCTACTCATCACACGCTCCGACGAACACGATTCAGGTCCCCCCTCCCCCGCCCCTCCCCCGCCCCTCCCCCCTCCACCCCGGAGGGATTCTGAGCTTTAAAGGTGAAAACTGAAAACCCGTCCTTGTTTTTTCTGGATTCCCTCCTGGACGAATGTACGACTGTGTTATTTTTCTAGAAGCGGACGGCTAGCGCACGTTGTTGAACTCTTTAATAAAGGCATCCTTACAAAAGTGACTCGTGGTGGTTTCTTCCCCCGCGGAGCCTCGTTACCCATCATGCATCACTGCAAGGCGGACGCACCGTTTACATGGTGAGTCTCGAAAACGGCACTTTTTGAAAACTATTTTGCGAAAGTTTATTATTTCATCTCTTCCTAAAACTGCTGACGCTTCTATTTTTGCTGTTTGGTTTGAACTTTCTTTTTGTTGCAGGTCATTTTTACTTTTTTTTTGTCAAAATCGTCGTTTTCTGTCAAAATATTCTTTATTTTAGTTGAAACTTTTCTTTGTTTTGGTCCAAGATTTCTTTTTTGTACTTTTGCACTTTGGTCAATTTTAACCTCCTCCTCTCCTCTTCCTCTCTTCTTCCTCTCCTCTCCCTCCCTTCCTTCTTCCTCTCTTCTTCCTCTCCTCTCCCTCCCTTCCTTCTTCCTCTCTTCTTCCTCTCCTCTCCCTCCCTTCCTTCTTCCTCTCTTCTTCCTCTCCTCTTCCTCTCTTCTTCCTCTCTTCCTCCTCTCTTCCTCCTCTCTTCTTCCTCTCTTCTTCCTCTCCTCTCCCTCCCTTCTTCCTCTCCTCTTCCTCTCCCTCGCCTCTTCCTCTCCTCTTCCTCTCTTCTCCTCGCCTCTTCCTCTCCTCTTCCTCTCTTCTCCCTCTCCTCTTCCTCTCCTCTTATTCCTCTCCTCTTCTTCTCTTCTCCTTCTCTTCCTCCTCTCCTCTTCCTCTCTTCTTCCTCTCCTCTCCTCCCCCTCTCCTCTTCCTCTCTTCTTCCTCTCTTCTTCCTCTCTTCTTCCTCTCCTCTTCCTCTCTTCTTCCTCTCTTCTTCCTCTCTTCTTCCTCTCTTCTTCCTCTCCTCTTCCTCTCTTCTTCCTCTCTTCTTCCTCTCCTCTTCCTCTCTTCTTCCTCTCCTCTTCCTCTCTTATTCCTCTCCTCTTCCTCTCTTATTCCTCTCCTCTTCTTCTCTTCTCCCTCTCTTCCTCCTCTCCTCTCCTCTTCCTCTCCTCTCCCTCTCTTCTTCCTCTCCTCTCCCTCTCTTCTTCCTCTCCTCTTCCTCTCTTCTTCCTCTCTTCTTCCTCTCCTCTCCCTCTCTTCTTCCTCTCCTCTTCCTCTCCTCTCCCTCTCCTCTTCCTCTCCTCTTCCTCTCCTCTTCCTCTCTTCTCCCTCTCTTCTCCCTCTCCTCTTCCTCTCCTCTTCCTCTCTTCTCCCTCTCTTCTTCCTCTCCTCTTCCTCTCCTCTTCCTCTCTTCTTCCTCTCCTCTCCCTCTCTTCTTCCTCTCCTCTTCCTCTCCCTCTCCTCTTCCTCTCCTCTTCCTCTCTTCTCCTCCTCTGCCCTCCAGTTATTTCCTCCTGTCTTCTTCTTCTGGTTCAGGCTGGTTTGTCCTCTACCCACAATGCACTGCTCTCCTCCTCTCGTCCTCCAGAACGAACGAACGTTTGTGAAACGAAACAAAGGAAACAAAAGTTCCGACCAAAATAGAAAAGTGACGACGGAAAAAGAAAAGTGAAGAAGTTTCCAAATAGAATTTAATTTAAGACGGAATCGCAAAGTGTGTGTGTGTGTGTGTGTGTGTGTGTGTGTGTGTGTGTGTGTGTGTGTGTGTGTGTGTGTGTGTGTGTGTGTGTGTGTGTGTGTGTGTGTGTGTGTGTGTGTGTGTGTGTGTGATTAGAGTGATTCTCAGTGGTTCAATAAAAGTCCAGTTATTTTTCCAAGAGGTACTTCAGTTCGCTGCCAAAAGGACAGCGTCACACACACACACACACACACACACACACACACACACACACACACACACACACACACACACACACACACACACACACACACACACACACACACACACTGATCGCTGTCTCATAGCGGAGCTTGACACTGAGTTGGTGGAGGGGAGGCTGATGTAGAGAGAAAGATGAAAGCTGGTTTTTATTCAGCAGTGCGGCCCACACAATGGGCGAACGAGGGCTCTGTCTCTCTCTCTCTCGCTCTCTCTCGCTCTTTCTCTCTCTCCTTTTCAGCCGTTCCTTCAATACAATAATAACGCATTCAGATGATATATAGCGGCTCGTTGAAAAGCTCTCGCTCTCGCAACGCGTTCGGCACAAAAAGAGCAAAATAAAGAGGAGGCCTTTCATGTTCTTTCTTTCTTTTATGTTTTAAAGCAGTTTAACGCAATAAAAGCTCTAAGTGGCGAGGGACCAGAGCGACCTGATCCCTGAAAGCCTCGCCGGCCGGCCGCCCGCCGCTAATCGTGTTTCTATACCTGGAAAACCGCGACCTCGTCGCCGTTTTCTGTTTTTTTCCCCCCCTCTTTTATTTTGAAGAGGCATTCAAGCTTTGAGGCTTTTTGTCCGTGAAGCGTCGGTGTGAGGGAACTTTGTGAAATCTTCCTCCAGATTGATGAAGTATTGAGTCGCGTGATGAATCCGCATGAAACTTTGAATGAGGCGTCGGGACTTCAGTTCGTATCGTCATATTTGCGGTTTCGTCTTAATTTTTGTGATTTTTACTCGTGAATTCAGTTTGTTTTAGTTTGACTTTTCATTTTTTTTCCTGAGCGCCGTTGTTGCGTAAGTGCACCCTGAGAGTTTAGCAATTTTCAAACGTCGTCACGTTAAACGACATCCGACACTCGTCGCCGTGGCAACAACATCAAAGAGACCCGCTTCACGCCCCGACCTTGGTCTCCAATTTACATTTTAAACTGGAACTTTGATCTTTTTTTGGGATTAGATTTTTTTTTTGGTCATAATTGTCATTTTTTGGTCGTATTCGTATAGTTTGTTTGTTTGTTTGTTTGTCCAACATTTAAGTTTTTTGGGGGGGTTTTTTGGGAACAAAAAAGTTCGTATCCCA